>NW_015090814.1:3936999-4054831 GCF_001431845.1 Calidris pugnax
CCTCATAGGACATTCCTTCCAGCCCTTTCATCTGCTTTGCTGCCATCATCTGGACACATTCAAGGACCTTCACATCCTTCTGAAGTTGTGGGCCCAGAAGAGCACACAATACTCCAGGTGAGGCCACACCAAGGCTGAACACAGCAGGACAATCACCTCTTTTCACCATCTGGTTATACTGGGTTGGAAGCCCCCCAGGATGCGGTTTGCCCTCTTGGCTACCAGGGCACTGCTGGCTCCTATTGACCCTGCTGTTGACAAGCACCCCCAGATCCCTTTCCACAGGGCTGATCCCCAGCCACTCCACTCCCAGTTTTTACTTGTGCCTGGCATTACTCCATCCTAAGCACAGAGTCAGCATTTGGACTTCATCCCACTTCATCCCATTAATCATTGTCCAATGCTCCAATCTATCTAGATTCTTCTGCAAGACCTCCTGTCCCTCAAGAGAGTCAACAGCACCTCCCAGCTTGGTATCATCCACAAACTTGTAATGGTGCATTCAACTCCTGCATCCAGCTCATTGATAAATATATTGAACAGAACTGGCCCTAGAACCGAACCCTGAGGAGCACCGCTGGTAGCCCCATTCACTCCAACCCTTTGAGCTCTGCCCTTCAGATGGTTCTTCATTCAGCGGACCAAGAGCCCACTCATGCCACAGTTGGACAACTTGTCCAGAAGGATGCTATGAGGGACAGTATCAAAAGCCTTACTAAAATCCATAAAAAACTACACCCACTGCTTTTCCTTCATCCACCAGGCAGATGACCTTATCATAGAAGGATATCAAATTAGTTAAACAGGACTTTCCCTTTGTGAACTGTGGTGTAGGTAACTAACTGCTGCACCCGTTATAGGAAGTCAGTGTTCTACTAATATAGCTAAAGGAGTAGAACAGAAATGTTTGGTCAAAGCAATACTTCCTGTATCTGAGCTCTGATAATGATGCATGTTATTAAAAATAACAATTAGAATGTTATCATCCCCGTCTAAGGTTATATCTGAGTCTCACTGGCAAGCAGAAAGTGTGGAGGTGCCGCTGCTGACGAAGTAGAGCCTTTTTTTACAACTCCAGTGGTGATGTGGAGAGTCGGTGAGGGGCTTGGCAAACCTGCTGATGCCAGTGCTTGTAGGCAGAGCAGCTGGCAAGATTGCACATCATTTTTCACCCTAAAGTTAATAAATCTGTGTGGATGTTGTGTGTGTGATTTAGTGTCGAGGGGGCCCCGGAGTTTGTAATTTATGAGTCTGAGCAGAAGAGCTGCAAAATTAATCTTTACAATAGCAACACCTGTTCTTTGACTCAGCTTTTAATAAATTAAACATGGATAATATTTACCACATTCTTTGACTACTTTGAGATAATAGCAGCCAGGTGTAAAGCTCGTTTTTGGTAGTGGGAAAATTAACAATGCATAAGGAGAAGCTCTGTGAGTCACCTTGAGTTCTTTTAAATTAATACCTTCTGGTTAGTGTTCTACAAGAATGAAAAAATTTGGGGGTAACAGTTTCAAATATAGTCAGATGTAGGAGTTTAAAGAGGCTATTTTCAAAGCCAGTGATATCTGAACAGAACTGGGTCACTTCGGCATCTCAGCATCTCCCAACAAACATCATTTGCAAAATGGGTATGACAGCAGACATCTTGTCTTATGGAAATGAGGTCTAGGTTCTCAGCTCTTGTAAATCAGGCTTTACTTTCTAAATCTTGCAGGCTCTCTGACAGTATTTTAAGAATTTACCCTTATCAGCAAGATCCAAAGATAACTGGAAGTCAATAATTTTTAAAGCTTTGTACCAATTATGACAAAATTTGAAATCAAACAGGTACTCATATAAAAGAGTATAAATGATTACAGCTTAAAAGATTTGTTATGTTAAAGAAGGAAAAAAGAATGTTTTCAAGAAGCACTGTTGATATTATTTGCAGCAAACCCTCTCCTTCTTCCTCTTTGTTTGCTTAATTAAGTTTGTGGCCATATGTCAGAGAGAGATAGATGCATAATTATCTGCTCTTATAATGTAAATTTTGTTACTAAAAAATTGGAATGAACACATGCTTTTTTAAGATCTACTGTCATTTAGTAACTAAATTTCTTCTGGTTGCTAGATGTGTTCTCCTTTGTTCACACCGAGCAGAGAGGAGTGAAAATGGCCAAGGTAATATGACCCAAAATCAAGGGGTTGTGGTTCTTTTGTCATTTTAGTATCACTAAAACACCTGTAGACAGGGCCTCCTGTAGTAGTTTGCTTGTGTGCTGATTCTCTGAACAGAATTTTCAGAGGATGCATAGAGATCATTCTTGGAAAAAGGAGGGGTCTGGAAAAAATATTCATCACTTCCACAATAGTTGAGTTTGGTTAGAGTTCTCTGAGCTGGCAAGAAGAATTTTCTCCTTTATGGAGTACTGATGCAAGGAGACAGAAGAGCATAATCTACAATCAGCAGAGCATTTCTTAGCCAACTGTTATAAGAAGAAACTTGGCCTTTCAGGGGACTGGCAAGAGTCAGTTTGAATTTTCCCTTGAGAACAGATTCTACAAATACTGCTGATTGGAAACTTCCAATGCTTCACTTGCTTCCAAGAATCTTGAAAAGACAAAGAGAGTCTTTTGGTGTAATTTGGCCTACTATCTCTAGTCCTGGCATGGATTTACTCCCCAAAAGCCCGAGTCTGCTTTCTTGGGTGCCTAACTGAAGAAGTCGCCCACACAGCAGGTTTCCCCAGGTCTCACAGCTTTGGCCACAGGGATCCCCACCTGCAGTCAGTCCATTTGGCAAATGTACAGGTGAATAATGTAAGCTCTTAGCGAGCTTGCTACTTGGTTAATCCATATTTAAAATATACATATTTCTATATGTGTTCCCTTGCCCTAATCTGCTTAAGGCACGTCCATTTCTGTAGTCAATGGCATGCTAAGCAGTGTGGCTACTATCACTTCACACCAACTTGCCAACAGGAGCATTAGATGCTTATTTCTAGCTCAGCTGATCTGGGATAAGGCTTGAACTCTCACCTACTGACCTGGGGCAAGAAACTTAAATGTTTTGCCACTAAGACATCTGCAAACTGTTTTCTAAGTCTGCAGTGGAAGGTCTGCTGCTGATAAATCAAAGCTGATTGTTGGGGAAAAGTGGGATTTCCACTCCATTCATTCTTGGACTGGTCTTAAAACTCTGTGGTCAAAGACGCTCTGCTGGTGACTTCAACAGGTATTGAAGCAAACCTTCATTTTCCCATTCTGCACAAACATCCACTTAGGAACAAGACTGAAAGAATGAAAGACAGGGGATTTTTGTAGAAAAAACAAATTCAGGCTGTGTTCCAGTAAAATTCCAAACCATACAATATTTGTACATGGGTTAGATTCCTTATGTTGAGCAAATTCACATGGATAAACAGTAAGTTTTTCTTAATTATGAAAATAGGTGTTCCTAAGGTTTTGAAAATTGCTTGATCAGAGTTGATAGTAAGAAGGAGTTTACTGATGGAATATGTTTTTTCTGTAAAAGTTTCCTATTGCTTGAGTCAGGTAGTACTCAGTGTAAGAATGACAGAATCTGGCTTAGAGCAGCAACTGTTTATTGCAACCTTTATGACATTATCATAAACACATTTCATTTCTGTCAGTCAAATTCAGACATTTGTGTTTGTGTTCTGCTCTGATGGAGTACAGCAGTACTGGAAACATCTCTTTCAGTGGGTATGAGCTTAGGGCAAGGCTAGTTTTGGTTTCTTTAGGGAGTAAGGTAGTGCTGAGGCATTGCTCAAATGTGACAGCCAATTATATGTGTGATTAATAAGAACATAATATTTGTAGTTGTATTTTCCCAATGAATAGTAAATTCACTATAAATATGCACTTTTTTGTCACAAAAGTGAATGTGTCTTGAACTTCCAAGTGACTTTAATTCCAGATTCATGAATCTTCTGGAGAAACTTATTGGTATCTTTCTTTCATTTGATATCTCGAGAGTGGTGATATAAATTGGAGTAAAAAAAGTCAAATCTCCCCATCCCACGTAACCTTTGTAGGGAGTGTCATGAAGCTTTTGTCTGCTTGGGGTATGAGTCATTTTCCAGATTTCTCCAGTGCACATTTACATATGTTAAAGAAGATACGTGGTCTCTCATTCTCCCTACCTGTGTCTGGGTAGGTATTTTAGCTTTAGACAGTTCTGTGTCCACCCACTTCAGAAATGGGATACCAGTCAGGATTGTGTTCCTGAAAACAGAATTCCTCCAGGCCCATTGGATGGTCTTTCCTGGATGGCTTGTGACACCCATAGCTTAAGCTGCACCATTTCATATAACTGCTTTTTGAGTCTGAAAACGAGAGAAAACAATTTTCCAGCATGGAAACTTGTCCACTTGGATTTAATTATTTATAGACAGTGAAACAAAAATATAGACTGATGTTATTTCAACCAGAAGTTAGATGACTTGGATAGTGAGGGAAGAGTTCAAATACAGCTCGGGAATGTTGGGAGTTAGACTCAAGATTCCTATTTTTTGAATGGATGTGCTTAAATCCAAAGCTATCATTTTCTCCTTATAGCATTAAGGCTTTAGTACATGTCACTTTGTTTCTACTGAATAATATTTGGTTTCATCTTGGAAATATTCACATTGAACTAAATTTGGGAGGAGAAGAGAATTTTCCACTCCAGTGAGGAAAAAAAAATTCTCGAAATTTGTTTCAGTGCAGAAAGCTGTTTTCAGTACAGCTTCCAAACCTAAGGATATCTTTTTCTGCAACTTGTATTATTATGGTAAACTTGGATTCCTAAAGACATTTAATGTAATAAAAAATGACACTATAATTTTAAAAAATGGCATAGAGAATTATCAAGGCACACATTAGGTAAATTAAAAGCTGGCTCACTGAGGAATCGAAACCTAGAGTTTCTAATGGGAAGATGTAGATGAATGGACCTCATTAGGGTCTGATAGTTTTGGATAATTGGTGGGAAGGACAAGTTGAAGTTATTAAATGATATGAATCCCTTGGTATAATGGCCACATTCCAGTAAAATGCACTTTATTATAACCAGATGAAATATATTCGAACCAACTGAAACATATCTGGCACCAGAGAAATGTATCTGTCTCTGCTGTAGAATAATGAGGCTTTGTCCTGGAAAGCAGTGACCTAATGGATTTAGGATGGTCATAGAAGATCATCTCAGTGTGAGCTCTCAGCATAATGCTGTTACAAAGACGGGTAGACCACTCCTTGAATGCCGAACAAGTTAAGTAGCAAAGTAATTATTCCAGATCACATCAGTAAAAAACTGTGGTTTTGGTGTCTTGCCATTAAGAAAGATTGGAATTACTTGAGAGATTTCAGAAGATGCTTAAAAACAACCCAGGGTTTGGGAAACCCTGTTGGGAGTTAGCCTCACCTAAAGGCACTCAACTAGGAACCTCGGAGATGACTTGCTGTCTCTAGGTAGACATTTAAATAAAAAAGATACAACTCATCAGACTGTGATGAAGGAAATTAAATACTGTGTCCTAGCAACCAGGAGCCTTAAGCATTGTAAGCAAAAGTTAAGGGAGGCAATAAACTTGGAGTTATTAACACGACGTGATGGGGCCTTCTAAATGACAGCTGATTGATAGATAATCCAGCAGGAGATTCTGTGGGCTCTATACAGGTGTACAGGAGATCAAAGTAGATGATCACAGCAGGATTTTTTGTCCTGGTGTCCATGAATATTCTTACTCATTCTCATAAAGAGCAGTTTGAATGTGCAATTTTTCTTGCTTTCCTGGACACTGCATCTTAGGCATTGTAGAGATGATGATCATGATTCTATATTCTACCTGTTTTCTTACAAATCCTTGAAGATATGCATAACTCCATGTACCTGTAAGCATGGTTTTGTGATTTTTATTCTAAGGTTTATTCTAGTGATTTTAAACTGGAAAGCATCCCCTTCTCCAGTTGTTTTCATTATCATCCTTGGAATAAAAAATCATTTACTTG
Organism: Calidris pugnax; assembly: GCF_001431845.1. Lineage (NCBI taxonomy): Eukaryota > Metazoa > Chordata > Aves > Charadriiformes > Scolopacidae > Calidris > Calidris pugnax. The sequence goes on from NW_015090814.1 coordinate 3,942,997, forward strand.
AGAAGTCAGGGTGCCTCTGGGTAAAGTAATGGCTGTCCTTAGTGATCCAAAAATATACACCTGGGAAACATAAGAGATGACAGTTTCTCTTAGTATTGACCATAACAAAGATATTAATAAAACATTGTTAAACTTTACTGTCCTCTAGATAATCACAGAAGCCTGTAGATTTCAAAGAACAAAATATGTTCATGCTAATTTTATTGACGTGAATGTCCGATATTAAATGGCAGTGTATATAATAACAGTGGTATAAGTCTTTTGCTTTTAAAATATTTTTTAAATTCAAAAAACATTTGCAAGTGGAGTTCTAAGCTTTCAGGAAAAAAAAAATTTGCTGTGCTTACTTTTTAAATTCCAGAGTTCTGTGCCTGGATAGATACACAGGTAAGTTAAACAGATAATCATCTATGCTCATCCCTAAAAAAACTGTACTAAGATTTATTAAAATTTTGTTCCAAAGTAAGAATATAAACATATATTGATTTACATAAGGCACAATAACAATACTCCACTAGCTGTATATTGATATAGCACGACGTGAATATCCTATATTAAATAGCAGTGTATATAATAACAGTGATATAAGTCTTTTGCTTTTATAATATTTTTTAAATTCAAAAAACATTTGCAAGTGGAGTTCTAAGCTTTCAGGAAAAAAAAAATTTGCTGTGCTTACTTTTTAAATTCCAGAGTTCTGTGCCTGGATAGATACACAGGTAAGTTAAACAGATAATCATCTATGCTCATCCCTAAAAAAACTGTACTAAGATTTATTAAAATTTTGTTCCAAAGTAAGAATATAAACATATATTGATTTACATAAGGCACAATAACAATACTCCACTAGCTGTATATTGATATAGCAGACTATATATATATATTGATACAATAACTTCGATTTGAATAACATAGTGTATGTGTTGAAACACAGGTTGTTTAATATGGTGCTGTTAAAAAAATATTGGCTGTCCTTACTTTTTAAATTCCAGAGTTCTGTGCCTGGATAGATACACAGGTAAGTTCAACAGGTAATCATCTATGCTCATCTCTAAAAAACTGCACTAAAATTTATTAAAATTTTGTTCCAAAGTAAGAATATAAACATATATTGATATACATAAGGCATGATAATAATACTCCACTAGCTGTATATTGATATAGCAGACTATATATATATATAGATAGATAGATACAATAACTTTGATTTGAATCACAAAGTATAACGTATGTGTTGAAACACAGGTTGTTTAATATGGTGCTGTTAAAAGATCGGTCTGAAAGGGTATAATAAATAATGATAAACTCCTAGGAAAGTAAGGCTCTTCTCTAATATTAAAGAATTTCAGACAATAAAATAAACTAAAGCTTTTACTCACTAATCAGTGACAACCACTTAACAAGGCTAGCCATTATAGCAAAAAAATGTGACTTTTTAATGGGAATATAGCCTAATTTGCTGCATATTGATGAAGGAACTTTAATTAAATGGCTTGATTCAGTTTTGATTATATCATATTGATCCATCCCTTTCTAGACTTTGCTCTTCCAACACACTTGTTGAGTAAAGGTAACTTAAATGTAGCTCTTTGTGAAGGCATAGAGTGAACTGAGGGCTGATCTTGTCAAAAAAATCTCTGAGTAAAAAGAATATTTTTACTCCGATAATTCAGTCCTGTGTTGGTGCTCATTCCTTTGGCTCCCCACCATATGTGTTGTGTGAATCAGGAGGAGCTCTGGAGAATATCTGACAGTGGTGAGCTGAAACTGCTTCAGCTGGCCTTTCAACCCAAAAATACTCATGAAAGAATACCCCATGGGCTGTAGTAAAGACAAGTGACTATAACCCTGTGAAAATTGTGAGGTGCAAAGTCGTCCTATGGAACTGCATCTGGCATGAGGAGCGTATCCATTAGACTAAGGGACTGCTGTCCAGATGTCCCAGTTGGAAGGAACTGGCCATTTCATATGTTCTTCATAGTACAGAGCATTGGAAAGAGCTGAGGACCAAATTACACTGATGGACACATTCCTTTATGCCTTTCTTGATTCCTTCATTTGCCCTGCTGGCTGAGTGCTTTCACTAAAGGCCAAGAAGATCTTACTGCAAACCTATACACATAGGTTTGCACATGCTTTTTATTCCATTTAATTCTCCCAGACTTTTTCAAAAGCTATCAAACCCTGTCATCTTTCACCAGTACCTTGTGTACTGGTGATTTACAGAAGTGAAGAAAGAGCAAGAAGTAGTCTTGAAGTACTACCAAAGCACATTGGTCACATTCTACACCTACTTTTCACTCAATTTGTTTGAATGCAGATGACCCCATGAAGTGCAAGTCCTGGGGAGCAGCAAGCAGGGAGTAGAACATCCTTTTGTGTTAAATAAGGCCTTGAAACGCTTTTGGCTCCACAGCTGACTGATTGATTCAGCAGAGGGGACAGATTGCTGCAGAAACCAGAAAAAATGTACAATGTTTGACTCTAATCCCAGAGTGCAAAAATGACCAGGAGGTGAAGGATCTATGAATAAATTTATTTGTTTCATTTTTTTTCTTTGACCCAGTATTCTCCAATCTCTAAAAACAAATTAACGCTCCTTAGTATCCTATTGCTGTAAACGTGCCAAGATTTATTCTAAGCCAAACCTGTAGAAATTCCTCTTTTATCATGAAGATTCAAATTCAAATAGGAAAAGCTCTGTAATGGAAAAGGTTAAGATTTTGTGACATAATTATGGTGACTGCTTTTGACCCTGTCAGGGAGAAAATTCATGAATGTGGAAGTCTGGGGGAGAGGAAGGAAAAAGGTTGATCCTTGATATGTGACTTCTGTTCATTTTGGTTAAATCTTGTTTGGCAACATGTAGTGCCAGTGTGAGTGTTACAGCAGGATCTGGGCAACCCTTATTTTCTCCATGTCTTATTTCCCTGAGCTGTGAAGTGGGATGATAAAATGTAATAACTGACAGCAAAGCTATGAGAAATCAGCAATTAATGTTTTAAAAATGTGTCATGAGTCTTGGCCCTGATTCTAATGTCTGTCTGTGTTTCTTTCTGATGTGATTTCACTAAATTTTAAATGGCTGTAGTTTTTCAGCTATTTTTGCCCAAGTAAGTCCTGTAGTTTGTCACTGTTGGTGATAATTGAGTGCTGCTTAATGTTTGTGCGAGTCACTGGGAGGATGGATGGGAGAGGGCTGGGATGGAGGTGTACGTGGTGGGTGTTCCCTTCGTGCAGTGCATTGCTGGTATGTCCTCAGGTCCCCATCTTGCTCGTTTTCAGGATGTTTTCACAGAACCATAGAATCATTTTGGTTTGAAGACAGCTTTGAGATCACAGAATCATAGAATGGTTTGGGCTGGAAGGGACCTTAAAGATCATTGAGTTCCAACCCCCCTGCCCTGGGCAGGGACACCTCCCACCAGACCAGGTTGCTCCAAGCCCCATCCAGCCTGGCCTTGAACCCCTCCAGGGATGGGGCAGCCACAGCTTCTCTGGACAAGCTGTTCCAGTGTCTCACCACCCTCATTTCCTTTTATATTGGAGAAATGAGCCTGTCAGGGTATGCTTTGTCTCATCTACCTACCTTCAGCTATATAAAAGTGACAGGATCTAGTCCAAGCCATTTGTCCTCTGAAGTAAGGAGAGAAACAAAGGGACCTCAGAGGACAGCTAGAGATCTGTCTCACTAGGGGATTGAAAAAGGTACACAGAATCCCTTCTCCCCTTCACCCCTTTAGGGTGTCCTTCATCTCTTGCATCTCCACCTTGACACTTCTCTATTTCATGTCAGCTAGAAGTTGATTCGATCTTGCCAATATCATTTCTCATCAGTCAAGAATTCCATGATGGATATGGGGTAGCAAGGAATATATTTTCTGGCTGGCATCCCATTTCCTTCTGCAGCTAAAGAAGACCACACTCCCTGGAGTTCTTGTGGGTAACAGTTACCAGAAGAATATGCAAATGAAACAGGATTACATATATTTGCTTTTCTTTCCCCCCCTGCTTAAGACAGGTTTTTTTACTTAAAGATCAAACTGTGACAATGCTTGAATATCTGCTAAATGAAGTGCCTCCAAGGAAAACAGTTGTTAAACTTTAGGTATAAATGACCAAAAAAAATACATGTAAGGTTAATAAAGGATAACAACTGTTGCTAGGAATTCCTAGGTTTTATTTCTTTTCTTTTTTTTTTTTTTTTTTATGCAGAGATTTTCATGGTATGTACCTTGCTCTGTTGAATATCAGGATCGTGTAAAGTCCAGGCGTATCACCTGGCAAAGTGAAGCTTAAATTAAGATCTTGTTCCAACTGCGTTTAATTCCTTAGCTGCAGATAATGGGAATAGTTTGTTCCTGCCAATTTTCTTTAATCTCCAAAAGAGGGGTTGCGTATTTATGTGTTCAAAAGGAGTGAATAAACATGAATCTGCTGTGCCTGATTTCCTTCTGTGTTTAAAAATGGCAAGGTGAAGGCTTCTAAGGTGACGCATGGACCTTTGTGCGTCCAGCTGTCATTGAATGGGGTAGTGGTATTTCCAGTTCATAACCCTGATTTCACTGGGTCCAGGTAACAGCTCCAGTTGCAGCCTTACACCTTTTACAAACGTCTGGGGGAACGTGACAGGTTGTGTTACAGTCAGCAACATTTGCAGATCAGCATTTCAATATGCGTGCGTAAATATTTGCAAAACTTAATTTTCCATTTTGCTTTGGGGAAGGTTTTCAAGCTGAACGCAATCAGGAATAGAAAAGTTGCTATCTCAGCTCATGCGATGCATCACCTGTGTTGTGCTTTGTGCAACACTGGTCATTTTTTGCAATCTATTGCTCCTATTGAAAAGGAAGCAGCAGAATAAAAGCCCTGAATAATTGGAGCAATTAATATAACCAAAGCAGCCATGATTTGCTTCTGAATATTTGAAAAATAAAAATGAATTGGGATTCATGAAAATACTGATCAATGTTGCTTATTTAACTGTGAGTTCAGCATTACGGAAAAGTTTTACAATGAAGGATTAATTTTCCCTTTTATCCTGCTTTTGTGTACATTGAATTTTAGCCCTAATTTCTGTGTTTTTTCTTTTTGATTTCACAGGTTTGTGAAATCAGTGGGATTGTTGAAGAACAATTTAACTAAAACAAAATTACGGTGATCAAAACTGCACCTGAAAATTCACTTTAGTCTATACATAATAATTTTAAATTAAATTATTTTTCTAGTATCAGCAGTGCATAAGTGGAACTGCTCTGATATGTGGATGCTGTAATGCACTGAATCAGAGTATTTACTGTGGTACAGTGGCCTTAGGAAAGAAGGGTGACCGTCGCCTTTTAGTATAAAGTTACTACGGTGATTTTGTTTAGTTTATACCCCTTGTTATTTTAGATTGACATTTGATAAACTAAACTCTGCCTGACCGAAAATAAACTTTACCTAGAGATTTTATGTATTTTAACTTGCCTAAGGTTTTCTACTCCTTCTATTTTTGTAATCTTTGCTCTTTTTTAGATTAATAAACATTCAAGTATCCGCCCACATCTGCCAGTGTGTATGTCCCATTCAGGTCTCACAGAGAAGTAGCTGTTTCACCCACAGTCACCTGCAGAGAGGGGTCCAAAGAGGGGGTGAGTGAAAGAGTTTAGAGGGGTGGGTGTAGCAGAAACAGGTGTTGCCTGTGCCCCATAGCTTTGTGTTGAGTTTATCTACTTTGATCTTTAAAACAAATAAAGACTCTGTTAAAAAGGGGAACGTACCGAGAAGGAATGAAGCATGCATGCGAAAATAAAGCACCTAAAGGAATTTCCTATTTTAAAGCATTAGTCGCCCATATGGATTACTGAAGCAAATTTGCTGTTTAAAATAAGCTCACTGGTGTATGCTGTGTGCTGGGAACTTTAGAAGATGCTTTTGCACAGACATCAGATGAAAGGACGTGGCAGTTGTGTTTACTGATTTCATTTACCTGTTAATTCTGTCCAGTGTGTTTTCAATTTCCTTTGTCTTCAATTATGTACGCTTGGTTCCTGTATCTTAGACATAATGATATAATGAAATTGCTTGCTACTGTTAAAAAAAAACACAGTATAACAAACCATCTATTTGTTTAAGAAATAAAAATGAATTGTTTGTCATGTATGTTTCATAGCGTGAACTTTTTTGTTGTCTCACAAACTAAATACATAAAAAACGTCTATGGTCTGTCTCAGTCACAAGCAGGGAAAATGGAAGGTAACGTTGTGATGAGCAAGTACTTGCTATATGTGTCATCATGGTATAGACTTCCTATGTGTAAGATGTTTAGCCTACTGGAACCCCATGTGGATAGTCCCTTGAAGTTCTTTTCAGCAAGGGGCTTCATTAATTTGTCATTCATAAAGAAAATCAGGCTATATTTGCAATATACTTGAAGACTCATTTGCACATAGGAGAGTATATTATCATTGATGTGCTGTATTTAGTTCAGTTGTGCTCAGCAAAGCATTCTTGTGAAAGTAATATCTCCTTTTCATGGATTTTATTCTTCCTTAGTGGCTTACATTTCATATTTTACCTTGACACTTCTGAAAAATGTAAAGTAGGTTTGCCTTTTTGTCTTCTTCCAGTTGCTTCACTGAACACCTGTTGAGCTCCATTCTTTCTGCTTCGTGCCATTTCTGGGTGTAATTGTGACCGTATTTAATCCCTGGGAAAAATCTCATAGACTTCAGTGCCCACAATGAGTTGAGAAAGAAATTAGAATTTGACAGCGTCTTAATTCTAGAAGTTCTTGCATGTCTGAGAACTTGAAGATGGTTTTGGCTGGGTAGGACAGAGAGATTGGGTCAGGGACATGTCTGGTTTTATATTTTGATTACATGGGAGGAAATACAAGATAAGCTTTATGCAGGGAGGCAGAATTTAAATGCTGCTTCTGGTCTTCAGAGGGCAAAAATCTTTTCAGTTACAGATACTGTGAGTACTATCAACACTCATTAGAATGATTACTAATTTAGCAAGTGGGAAATGTATGCAAGCGTATCAAAGTGTGATGGGATGGCAACACTCTTGACTGGTCTCAGTTGTGAAAAGCTGTGAAGTCTTGGGCTCCTAAGATCTGACTGTTCTTGGGACTGGCCAGAACAATGGTATTTTTCTGGGACGCTCTCTAATCACAGAATCACAGAATGGTCTGTGATTCTAGTGATTAGAGATCTAGATCTAGAGATCTAGAGCAGGGTCACTCAGAGCAGGTCCCACAGGAACATGTCCAGGTGGGTTTGAATGTCTCCAGAGAAGGAGACTCCACCACCTCTCTGGGCAGCCTCTTCCAGGGCTCTGCCACCCTCACAGGAAACAAGTTCCTCCTCATGTTCAGATGGAACTTCTTATGTTCCAGTTTGTGCCCGTTCCCTCTTGTCCTGTCACTGGGCACCACTGAAAAAAGATTGGCCCCGTCCTCCTGACACCCACCTTTTAAGTATTTATAAACATTCATAAGATTGCCTCTCAGGGGGTCGGGGGGAAGGATATCAGAAGAATAAAGGGTAAACCCATGGAAAATATTACTTTATTTTCACACTAAATCAGAGAGAAAATCTCATGTCCTTTTTTTTTGATTTAGTTCCCATGATTTTGACATGATCTCATTATTTTTTAACACTTGTGGCTGGCACTACTCCCTCTAACATGTGTGGCAAGCAGTCTTGGCTGATGCTAGGACTCAGACCAGGAGCCACGGCTGGCACTGGAGAGGACAAGCAGCCACCTGGTACCCTGACCGCAAACAAGCTGCCAAGGAAGTGTAACAAGTCAGGAGAGAACCCTGAGGAGGAGCTGAGATGCTCTTAATAGGCAAGAAGTGGCTGAGCTTAGGGGGCTGGGGAGTATAAACAGCAGCTGGGAAGGCCACGCAGAAGGCATGTGTGATAAACTTGTTTTCATCTTTGAGCTGTGGGAAGCCTTACTCATTTTCTGTTTGACCTTTTTGGCTTCAGGAAGCAGTTTCCATTTGTCAGCAGCTTATGGAATGAACTCTGCCGTCGCGGTGCCTAATTGAATTGTGAGTCAGCTGCTCAAGTTCTTCTTGATGCTGCCCCAGTTATTTTGGCCAGAGTATGGAGGTGGGTTCAGTTTGTTTTTTGACTCTGCACCAGGCACTTCAAAGTCATCGCAAAAAGTTCAGTGTAAGCCACGTAGAAATGTGCTTCTTTCTAGTTGCGTGGAACAGAGTAGATTTAGTACTTTTCATAAAGATACTTAATGGCTCCTTTCTGATGCTATTCAATTACTGCTTTTTGATGGAAAAGGACCCATGATAAACAGATAATTTTTTTTTCTAGCCATATGTTTACAGCTTAGCTTTTAGAAGCATTTACTAAGGCAATGATGTAGGTACATAGCATTCTCAACAGTACTTATTAATGAAAAAAATGCAAATGTATCTCAGTATATAAAAATGCACATAACTTTTCTAATAAGCAGCTGTCTGTTTTTTCAAACCCCAGAGTAAAATAAGATGGTTTTATTGTCGTATGAGTTTCTGCTGCTTCCTTTTAAGACCTTCACACCCTTGATTCTTTATCTGGGGAATCTTAAAAGTAACCTTAATGTATCTCTATTCATTTTAATACCACAATAATATTAATAAGTTTCAGTCTCTACTGCTCATATCAAGTAACTTCATCATTTGACAGATTTGAAAGAGTGACTTCTTGCAACCCCAATGTCTAGCTCTAGAATTTGTATGCGTGGCTGAAGGAGAAATAGGGAAGAAGTTTTATTTGCAGAAATTATTAAAATGAAACAGTTTATTTTTAAATATTACCCAGTGGAAGATTTCTCTGAGCATATCCTTATCTTGAAAACTTAAGCAATAATTTAAAAGCACTTACATAGCAACCAGCTGCACTGTGCACATACAGTATTAACAAATGCTTCTTGTCCTAGGGGAATACGCTTCCCAAAAATATGGCTTTATTCGCACTTTAAGTCTCTTTCTCCTGAGTCAGTAATTACTTATTTCCTACTCCCTGGAGTGTTGCTTCAGGTACGGCTACGTTTCACTTAAAGGGATAACTAACTAAGGGCAAGGGAAATTCTATATTGCAACAACTAAACTCATAGACATCTATGAACTAAATGAAATCCAACTCGCACATGTGTGACACTATCATTTCATTGCTCTGGCTCTATGTGGACGTGGTCTCTACTGCTCATATCAAGTAACTTAATCATTAGACAGATTTGAAAGAGTGACTTCTTGCGACCCCAATGTCTAGCTCTAGAATTTGTAGGCATGGCTGAAGGAGAAATGGGGAAGAAGTTTTATTTGCAGAAGTTATTAAAATGAAACAGTTTATTTTTAAATATTACCCAGTGGAAGATTTCTCTGAGCATATCCTTATCTTGAAAACTTAAGCAATAATTTAAAAGCACTTACATAGCAACCAGCTGCACTGTGCACATACAGTATTAACAAATGCTTCTTGTCCTAGGGGAATACGCTTCCCAAAAATATGGCTTTATTCGCACTTTAAGTCTCTTTCTCCTGAGTCAGTAATTACTTATTTCCTACTCCCTGGAGTGTTGCTTCAGGTACGGCTACGTTTCACTTAAAGGGATAACTAACTAAGGGCAAGGGAAATTCTATATTGCAACAACTAAACTCATAGACATCTATGAACTAAATGAAATCCAACTCGCACATGTGTGACACTATCATTTCATTGCTCTGGCTCTATGTGGACGTGCTTTACTTTTAATCCAATGAACTATTAATGTAAAATACAGAAAAGATCCATGGGATAACTTACAGTAACCTGGGCTTCTCTGCAGCAAGTGGGTTAACCATGAAGTTACCACGCTTTTAGTACCTTTGTATGGCTGGTTCCAGGCAGCTTCCCAACAGAAAAAAAGGTGTGCAATAATCCATGTTCAGAGGCAAAAGGCTCTTCCTGTGTTGATAGAAGTTTGATGCCCCTTCACTCTTGGCCCTGGCTTCTGCTTTGTTTGGTTTAGGCAGCAAGTAGTTAGGAAATGCAAGTGCCTAGTTTTGTGGATGTTTTTGCCCTTTACAATTTTAGCTGAAAGTGCAAATGTTTGGGGTTAATCCAGTAAAGTTTAAACAGATCACTGGTGTGACAGCACACTTAATGCTATATTGCTGAAATATTAGTCGAATTAGTTTTAATTAATTTAATTACCAAGTTGCTGGTTAAAAGAAAACACATCTTTAGAAGTTAGAACTCTGAAATGGAGGTTCCTTATGACTTTGGTTGCTGCTTTTTTTCCTGACATGTTAAATAAAATTAAAGCATAGCCAAGTAGAGTTTAATTTGATAGTTGTTTGTTTGTTTTTTTTCCTTTGAATAGTACGGTCAGATACTCTTTTCTATGGATTGTTTGCTTAAGAGAACATGCAACTAATTTTAATATGTGCTGTCAATAAAAGTTTCCTCTATGATAGCTTTAAAACTATCAAGGCACACTGCTGAGTGAAAACACTGTATGATAGCTTTAAAACTGTCAAGGCACACTGCTGAGTGAAAACACTGTAAGTTCGGTTCAGTCAGCAAAGAAGTCTAGTGGTGTTTTCACTTACAAAAAGCAGTACAAATGTATAAACTTGGCATTATGGAGAACTGGAATTTAATCTCTGAAGCTCCATACATATCCCTGCTGTTGGAAGATTAATGATTAATATGCCAGCTGCTATGCCAGAAGATGTTCTACTGTAGAATTTGACACACTCTCCATCTAGTGTATCTTTATTCTATTAATAGTATCTGCATTATATTTGAGCTTCACTTTATTTTTCTTGTAATTAATTATCAGCCATTCCTGGAGAATGCTTCTGGTTCTGAAACAAAGAGGTGGAATCACTGAACCGATGTCTTCTGTAGATTCTTGGACCTTCTTTTGGGCTCAGTGATGGAATATTGTTCTAAATTGTGCAACAAAAGGAACCTTCTTTTCATCCACCAAAACCAGCTACAGCACAGCTGTAAAGAGACACCACAGGAGATTGAACAGAAATAGTTCCTCTTGTGACTTCCTTTCAAGGCCAGGCTGGATGGGGCTTGGAGCAACCTGGTCTGGTGGGAGGTGTCCCTGCCCAGGGCAGGGGGGTTGGAACTCCATGATCTTTAAGGTCCCTTCCAACTCAAACCATTCCATGATTCACATCTTAATTCTTTGCATCTTGTTTCAGCTCAGATTACATCAAATTCAGATGCCACCCAGAGCAACAAAGTGGAATGCTGGTGCTGTAAAACCTTTTTAATATTTCCAATTATGTAAATGTGGCCATGCTTTTACCCCAGAGTTACAGACAGTTGCTGAAGGAGCAGGCCATGAGATGTGTCAGCCACTGACAGCAAGGACTTGTGCTCTGCAGGGTGCACATGTGGCTGCTCCCTGAGTCTTCTCCAGCTTTTGTGCTGGAAATCACATGTGATGAAACAGCAAAGGGTCATTCCAGCCTCCATGCTTCAGTCATTGTAGCTGTCTCCAAAAAGTGCATGAGGAATTAATGAATGCATTTCAAAAACTTGCCAAAATGCTCCCTGGGGCCTGATAAGTACCGTAATTCAAAATCTCTCCATAAGTGCCTCCAGAAATCATTCTCTTCCGATTGATGTGTGTAATCCAACACCTACACACTCACAACTCCAGGTTTAATAAAGTGTGGGGCCCTTTAGCTGAGATTCCAAAGCAACTCATACTTCCTATCCCCCCAGGTGATGCTACATTTCTGTGTCCAGGATGCATTATCTGTTATTGACTTTTCATCTGGACACAGATCTTACAGAATTTAAAATATTTTCCGATGAGGATGTGCTGAAAACATCTGATGGGCTTGCCTGTGATGCATAGGCCTTCTGGGAAAGACTGCAGTGTCAACCTCATCCATAATTCTGTGTCTGCTCTATGTAAAGACAGTAAGCTATTTAAAAGACAAAGCTAAAGCTCTTCAGGTGAAAACATAGCCAAAACTCCAGATAGAGATGTACGTTCACTATTTCCCTTTAAAAGCAATTAATTTGCAATATGACAAATTAAGTGTTATCTTCTGTCACTTCTTCTGTATGCTAAATGTTTGTAGAGAGTAATACCATGTTCAAATGCTGGAACACTGATTTTTCAGCTTTCAGACGTGTCAGAACAAGGTTAAATCATCTAAGAAAAGTAAATGTTGTACCCTGTAGATTTTAAAAGTATAAGAGAATGAATTCAGGAATGTGGAAATTTTGTGTCTTGTATCGAGGTGAAGTATTTGTGGTCAGAATGTTTTATTTAGGGCATGGCCCAGAGAAGCTGTGGCTGCCCCATCCCTGGAGGAGTTCAAGGCCAGGCTGGATGGGGCTTGGAGCAACCTGGTCTGGTGGGAGGTGTCCCTGCCCAGGGCAGGGGGTTGGAACTGGATGGTCTTTAAGGTCCCTTCCAGCTCTAACCATTCTGTGATTCTATGATTCTATGATCTAACTCGATGTAAAAAATATTCAGTATCTCCTTCTCTGCCCTGCTCCAGTGGAAGCACTTTCAAGAAGATAAGATACACTTCAACAACCCTTCATAATACTTTTAATCACTGTCCTCACTAGTGACTGAGAAATCTGAAAACCTTTAAAAGTGCCATTCACAGTGTTCCCTATCTCTTCAGAGAGCTACAATGAGAGATTAGCAATACTAAGAAATGATCTCTACAGAGAATGTGGGATATTGACATGGAGCTTTTCTTGAATTCAGCCTCTGATGGTGATGTGGTATCTTGCTTTATATTTTCAAACTGGGATATTTTCTTCTTTGGTGGGCAAAGTTGTCGTGGCAGAGAGCAGCCTTCCAGCAGCTCCATCCTTTTGGCACACTGAAGGATGATTCTCATCCCTGATGCAGTTTCCAGCAGACTCTGCGCTGTACAGTGACGTTCCAGCTCTTGAAGTCCTTATGTTTTTGTGAGCTTGGAAATCATTCCATTTTATTCTTGGACATTTATTAAATAACATCTGAAAGTTTTAATCATTCTTTCTAAACTAGTTCCTTTGGGGACAGGAGAACTTTAACATAGATTAATTACAGGGCTACAATTTTTCCATTAGGAATATCTGTTCTCCTCCTTCCCACTGCCTCCATATAAATACTGCTTGAACTACTTGATTGAGGTGGCTACTCTAATCCAAACATAGCATTTTTGAGTGTTTCGGGGAAACAATGCTAGTTTTTCTTCCTAGTAATTGTAATTTACCACTACCCTGGGATTTCAGGGAGAGTTAGGGTGATAACTGAGATAGACTTGAAACTTAAGTGGGTTCAATTTACAAAAGGTGCTTAGGGGCAAGGGACACCTTTAGGTCATCCCTCTGTCCTTCCCCCAACTATTTTAATATATTGCTTACTGAAGTGGAACACAGCTGTTTGTTTCTTTCAGCTCAAGGAACAAGCCTGCATGGATTTGTTTCATTGGTACCTTGGCAAGGGAGGAAATACTCTCCCTCCAACCCCCAGGGTGTTTCTTTCCAAGAGGAAGCTGGGATCCTTCTTTCCAATTTTCCTTTCTTGCTCTGAATGCAGCTATGACAGAATGTTTATGAGAATGTTTAAGACATTTCTTTTGTTTTGAGAATTGAACTATCACACCACTAATGCAATGCAAATAAGAGTAATACTTTTTATTTCCCCTATTTGTTGATACTGAAGGATTTTGGGGAAAATATGGATCGAACCCCCTTCAGATGTCAAAATAATTACCTGCATCAGACAGCACTGATGTGGGTGCTGTGAGTTCAGGTTGTTGCTCAAGACTGATGGATTGCCATACCTTCTGCCCTTGAGACCACCACAGACAGGAGGCTGACCTTGTCTTACCTCAGTGATTGCCTAATCAAAATTAACATGGTACAGTCCTAATATTCCTCCTTCCATACCTTTCCTGCCCTGCAGAGTCTAACTGTTGATTTTATTACGTTCATTTCCAAAACATGGAGGCACTGCTCTTTTGAATGAAAAGGGGATGCCAGGCAGTGCCACTATTTAAGTTCTGAAGTGTAGATACTGGAATGGAGACACATGAACAATGTGTGTATGACAGCATGGTGTCATGCTTTAACAAGAATAAAATTCTGTGGGTATTATCAACAAACTACTATTTAAATATGAATGGCTTAATGTTTTGAAATTTCTTTTTTGACACAATATGATAAAGGTAAGAATTCACTGAATTTTATTTATGGTCTTGTATTGCTTCCATTTTATCAAAAACATTTCAATGAAATGTGAGGGTTTTAATGAAAAATTTGCCTTCTTGGAAGGATTCACCTTCTGCTTGTAACTCTAATTTTTATCTTGACCTGCCTGCCTATCTATCTGTCTATCTATAGAATCACAGAATGGTTTGGGTTGGAAGGGACCTTAAAAATCATCCAGTTCCAACCCCCTGCCCTGGGCAGGGACACCTCCCACCAGACCAGGTTGCTCCAAGCCCCATCCAGCCTGGCCTTGAACCCCTCCAGGGATGGGGCAGCCACAGCTTCTCTGGGCAACATGTTCCAGGGTCTCACCACCCTCACAGCAAAGAATTTCTTCTTAATGTCAAATCTATATTTTCCCTCTTTCAGCTTAAAATCATACCTCTCATCCTATGGCTTCACTCCCTGATAAAGAAGCCCTTCCCATCTGTCTGTCTGTCTGTATCTACCTATCTGTCTCTTCATCTTAGCATTGAAGGAATGAGCCATATGAGTTATGGCTCCACTCCCTGATAAAGAATCCCTTCCCATCTATCTGTCTGTCTGTATCTATCTGTCTCTTTATCTTAGCATTGAAGGAATGAGCCATATGAGAAACAAACTTCATATTTCAGCATATTAGACTCCATAGCATCTCTGAATTTTAATACTTTGTTGATTTGTATTGTTTGTAAAAGCTCAGTTTTTCTATATGAAACACATTTATAAGATCTGCCAATAAAAAAATCCCTCGTTTCTCCATTTAGTGTGCCAACAATTGGTCTACATTTTAATTTCATACCCTATGATGTCATATAAATACTGTAGTGTTCTGTTTTATAATTTTCATGCTTTTTCACTTTTGGAGAGGTTTGATCATAGTTCACTGTCAAATTTAGTTTTCTCTGTAGCAAACTAATGTTTAACACATTAGGGTAGTGGAGCACTGTGAGGGTAGTGGAGCACTGGAACAGGTTGCCCAGGGAGGTGGTTGAGGCCCCTTCCCTGGAGATATTCAAGGAGAGGCTCGACGAGGCCCTGGGCAACCTGGTCTAGTTGGGGGGGTCCCTGCTGACTGCGGGGAGGTCGGACTAGATGGCCTTTGGAGGTCCCTTCCGGCCTGGGAAATTCTATGATTCTATGATAACACTCTCACAGGCTGGTGTGAATTTTTAGAGGCTGTTCTCCATTCTTCAATAAAAAACGAGCAGTTTTGGCTTACATTTTAGTTTGTATTAGTTTGTATTTCTCAGTAGGAAATCAGACGCTACCAGATAGGAGGAATTTTCTGGGCTTTTCTTGTTTGTATTGTTTGTTTGCTTTTTTTAAGTTGGTTGGGTGAATGGTGTGGCATTTAGCCACACAGAATATGTCTCTGAGCATCAGCTAACATTATGACAACCTGTAGGTGTTTAATAGTTTTCCACAGGTCCAGGTAGAGGCAACTGTGGATGTTTGACAAGTGTACAAGGCTGAAGGGCAGTGAAATCTACCCTGAACTCCACAGGGTTGGGTGTTTTCCTACCTTCTAGAGCTTCAGGCTCTTCAAGTTCCTCTCCTTCGAAGCTGCTGTAATGGCATTTATGTTGCACTTTTTTTATCCTCCTCCTGGTCTATCTTCAGCGTGTGGCTTGCCAGATGGAGCTCTTCCTTTTGCGTGTAGGCTGGGCTTCTCTGTTGCCATTGTAGCTCTCCTCAGGTGTGTCTTCACAGGTAGAGAGAAGTTTGTGTACATTGGGAAATGGAGGGAGTTTGTACACAGGTGTTTCTGTGCTGCTGTATCTGCTCTATGTGTATTATGGATATTTCTGTACATCTCTCAGTTGCTGTCTTTTTGAACAAGTGAAACTGGGTGGGCATCTCTGTGTGCCATGATAGGAGGTTTCTCACAATGACCACCCAGACCTTCTCAAGTGCTTGGTCACATGTTTCTGGAGGACCCATACCACTCCTGTTAGGCTACTTCATCGCTGAGAACAGAACACCCCCAAATAAATAGATTACAAGCTCAGTTTGGGAAACAGAGATCTTTGTTGACAACCTTTCATGCACCCCAAATCCTCTGTCTTCTAATAGTTCCCCTGCCTTGTTGACAGCACTTTGAGTCTTCTGTGGTCATCTGACACTGACGTCCCAGCAGGGTGCCCTGATGCTGTCCCAAGATGAATGGTCCTGTCTGAGGTTTGAGAACACACTTAAATCCACAAGTGAAGGGTGTTGGTTTTATCCTAAAAATGATGCAATTTAGCATTGCTTATGCTGCTGCCAAGCGACTTTCTAGCTCTGGGCAGGGATCTGAGAGGGCATTTAGAAATGCTTTCTGAAAACCATCTGTTTGATGCTGATGTGCTGAAACACTGCAGAAAGTGCTTCCCCCAGTCCCACAACCTGACTTTTAGACAATATTGAATGTAATCCAGTTTTGACCTGCAGAGCTTTCAAATCTGACCTTTATTTTTGTGTGTTCTGTACAAAGAGATACCAATTTTCTCTTTCGTGAGGGAGGGAAGGAACAGAAAATGGAAGTCATTTTATGGATGGCAGTGGAAAGCAGTATTTATGTCACAGAGAGGAGGAACTCTTGCCAATACATTATACAGATTCTAAATTTATTACACGCTTTGAATTTTCGCATTCTAAAAACTCTTTTTTGATAAGATTTAAGGTTCCTGTGGTGAAATATTTGGAAGCTAAGGTTTTCTTATTGATTGTATTGCCTTGAAGTTGAAATTGTTGATTTCATAAAATATTCCCTTTCTTTACATATCATTACAAAGTTTTCTATTCTATAGAATAACTTTCACTGACTGGCATACTGGCACATTTTAGAGGAATGATATTTTGTTAGAGGTAACATACAGGACTGTGTAAACAGGTAGAATAAGTAGATAGATACAGTGTTGAATCTACCGCTGTAAAATTTAATATATATATTTTTGTGTGAGGGTTGGGAAATTAGTTTTTGAGCTGTAGCCCAGTGCAAAGACAAAACAAGTAGTAGCCTTTGGCCCTTTTGGAAAGTGACTGTGTATTTCCAGTGATGACAGCCAGCAACGTTATTTGATTTATAGCAGCATAACTTTCATTTAATATTGACCATATGGCAATTTTCACCACCTACATCGTTCAGGACCTATGTCAGTAGCACAAGAAGCAGTGAACTTTCTTCCCAGGCAATTCAACTTAGGCAGAGGATGCTGCATTGTGGCATATTGATTGATAGCACAAAGTGGTGATAATTAGATCTTTCTGAGTCCTTTCTAAGTGGGCTGTGGGCTCTTGAACCTTATTGCGTTATTTTGACGTTATTGAATAATCAAATATGCCAGCTTGCTTTCAAACTGTGTATTTGAAATACATGATGACAAAAAGGTGTCATGGAACAAGTTTACATAATATAACTCACAGTCTTATTTTAACTTAAATTAATAGATAGTTTTTATTTATGCAAGAAATAGGGAGGGAATGTTATTATCGGAAATCCTTGTCACAATAGCTCACATCTTCAGCTGAGAACACCCCAGATCTTTTACAAAGTAACTTTCCTCCTAGTAATTTATCTTTATTTTTACAGTTCTAGTTGTTGCACCGCATCTTGGAACAAAACTGAAGGTAGGAACACTTCACCTAGAATTTGAAGAGGAAACTTTTTTTTTTAATTATTTGTGGCAATACCGATTATTGGAATTCATTGAGATCAGTGACTTTGCTGACATGCAGGACTGTAGGAGGACATTGCGGTACAAGTGATGGGAGATTTGTACCTCACTGTACCCACATTATTTATACATCAGTTCTGTGTCCCTAGTTGAAAAGGGAAATTCTTTGTTCTGTCTAGTGATGGTGCCACTAGATGTCTTTGTGTAGGTGCATGCTGCTCAACATATTTGTCCCCATTTGGCAACTTTTTTTGCCAAAGGTGTATGTAGAGCTCTGCCCTTCAGTTGACTGACTCAGGATGATTTTTTGAATACCTAAAGCTTTGTGAGCTAGACATGAGGAGACATGGGGAGACCTTATCACTCTCTACAACTTCCTGAAAGGAGGTTGTAGAAAGGTGGGGGTTAGTCTCTTCTCCCAAGTAACAGGCGATAGGACAAGAGGAAATGTCCTCAAGATGCACCAGGGGAGGGCCAGGTTGGATATTAGGAAAAGTTTCTACTTAATAAAAGGGTTATTAAGCATTGGAACAGGCTACCCAGGGAAGCGGTTGAGTCACCATCTCTGGTGGTATTTAACAGATGGATAGACATAGTGCTTAGAGACATGGTTTAGTGTTCTTTATCAGTGTCAGGTTGATGGTCGGACTAGATGATCTAAAAGGTCCCTTCCAACCCAGGCAATTCTATAATTCAACAATTCTATGATTCTATGGCAGCTTCACTGAGACTGGGTAGCATCTGGCTCTGCTGTTTGACTACCTAATGGCCAGTACGCGCATCCTTAGGTCATCAAGGCCTGTTCTGTTGATGCTGGGTCTACACCAGCTACTGTTGTGAAACTAACCCTTCCCTTGTGCCAGGGCTAATGTATGATGACCTGAAAATGAATCACTGGCTTTTGTCAATCACCTTCAGCCAGATTGGTTCCTGGATCCACCATTATTTGCATTTGAACTAGCTACAGGTTTTTGTAAATTTCAGTTCTTTCTTGGCCGTCCAAGGTACAGATTTCATGATTGCACTATAGGCATGTGAAGGTTAGGTGGGAGGGCGAGGGGTGGTGGGTTTCATTCTCTAAGATTGCAACCTCTCATCTGGTCCTAGCTCATTTTGCAATCAATTATGGTCTATTGACTTTACTAGGAGTTCTCTCAGGTGCTTTCTGATCCCATAATTGCTTCTATAATGGAAAATGGACTTCAGTGATAAGAGAGAGAGAGCGAGCTCAAAACACATTTACTGTATCTGTGGTGAGAATGAATTGCTGTGATGATAGAGTTGGAGAAGAAATAAGTTCTGGGAAGGACAAGAGTGATAATTTTTGTGGTCAAGGAGAGGGAAAATAAACCGATAGAAGAAAATTATTATGTCCTATTCTTTCTGCCTCAAGAATGTTAATAAGGATTGGCTGAACACCACTTAGGTCTCAGTGAGACTCACTCTAGCGTCTTCATTCAGTTTGCAGGTCCTGCACACCAAGCTACCTATTAATGTGTGCACAAGGGACTGGCATTTGGGTTATAGCAAGTATCCTCAATGATGAGGCTTTTCAAAACTTACTGAGTGTCCCTACCGACTGTCACAGTGGGAATACACTTGTGACAGCATGGCAATCAGTCATGTGAGGAGCACCTCCCTGGGCTCCTGCTTCTTATGTTTCCAGAATATTTATGTGTCTAACTTACAGAATCATAGAATCATGGAATGGTTTGAGTTGGAAGGGACCTTGAAGATCATCGAATTCCAACCCCCGTGCCATGGGCAGGGACACCTTCCACTAGACCAGGTTGCTCCAAGCCCCATCCAGCCTGACCTTGAAAGTACACAAGTGGAAGCATCCACAACTTCTCTGGGCAACCTGTGGAAGTGCCTCACCACCCTCACAGGAAAGAATTTCTTTCTAGTATCTCATCTAAATCTCCCCTCTGCCAGTTTAAAACTATCCCTCCTCATCCTATTGCTTCCCTCCCTGATCCAGAGTCCCTCCCCATCTCTCCTGGAGCCCCTTTAGGTACTGAAAAGGGCTCTAAGGTCTCCCCGGAGCCTTCTCTTCTCCAGGCTGAACAATCCCAACTCTCTCAGCCTGTCTTCGTAAGAGAGGTTGTCCAGCTCTCTTCTCATCTTCGTGGTCCTCCTTTGGACCCCTTCCAACAGGTCGCTATCCTCCCTATGCTGAGGACTCCAGAGCTGGGTGCAGTGCTCCAGGTGGGGTCTCCCCAGAGCGGAGCAGAGGGGCAGAATCACAACTTCCATGAATTAATCTGTCTGTGGTGTTTCTTCTTCTTTTTTTCTTTTTTTCTTTTTTTCTTTTTTTCTTTTTTTCTTTTTTTCTTTTTTTCTTTTTTCTTTTTTAACGCTGTGAAGTACTTTCTTTAGATGCACACTGTGGTTTGTGTACTCGTTTCAAGCCACATCAAACCACGATGATTTGCACTAATACTACCTATAATTGCAAAAATATAGTAAATTATAAGGATTGAGCATTTTCATTAAAAGAACCTCAGTCCTGTTATGGATTTGTCAGTATCCTTAGATTCCTAAATCTATGACTTGTAAATGTGTAGTGTGTAAAGTGGTAATCATTTTTTGTTTCATATTAATGTATGTGATATAGATTGTTAAGGGTTCTGCCCACGTTTTGGGAGGTTGGATTTGAGGTGCATTTCTTGTGTCTTTACATAAAAAGAGGCACATTTGGTAGAAGTCACTGTAACTCCAACAGTTTTATCACTGGCAAGCTCTTAATTTGTGTAAATTTCCCAATCTGGTTTGTCATGAAGGCAAAAAAAGCTGCTGATGATAATAATGATAATATTGAATATAGTGTTTCCTTAGCAGAATTTTGATGGGAGTTCATTGTCCTTGCCTGACACGTACTTTTTCAAATAAACAATTTATTCTTGGAAAAAGAATCTGAAGTTCTACCCAAGTATGACAAATATGCCTATATAAATATAACATAGACTGACTTCTGTGTTGAACATCAGTGTTTACCGGCTGCAGAAACAGACAATACTGTGATGAAAATGAACAAATAAAGGAACTTGGTTTTTATTTCTAGTCCTTTGCAATCACCTATCCTTTACAATCAAGTAGGACCGCTTTTTCCTGCCTTTGATTAAAGTAAAAAGGGAACTTGACTGATTAGAGAAATACAGTTCTTAGACGGAAGGGATGAGAAACTTCAAACTACAGACCAATATCACTAAAACTTTAAGGGCTTTGATACCCATTTTCCAGCGGTAGTATTTCACACGTTTTGCTTTCAGGTTTCATTAGTAGTCTGGGACTAAATCAAAAGGGAGAGGCTGCTCTTAGATGCTAAGAGAGCTGATCACAATCACACCTAACAGAAGGGTGAAGAAACTGCTAATACCATGTTGTGGCAATTAAAATTATACCTATAGCATGCTGGTGTCTCATTTTAGCAGATACAGACGTCTGGATATTCTTGACTTAAAAAAAAAAGCTCTAAGTTGAACATCTGAAGTCAGATATAATGTGTGTTTCACTGAACATTTGCAGACTTACCAAAGTTGTTTCACTCTTTGTCCAGAAAGGAAAAGGAAGTTACTTTACCTAGTTGCCAATTAGTTGAAGAACTTAGCTCACTTAGCTGTAAACCACTCAGTGCACTGAAAGATTAGCTAAAAGGGTCTCTGGAAAATCTCCAGGCTTTTTTTTTAAACTGATGCCATCTATTTTTAATAAATTTTGATATGACATTATCTTCTTTACCATTAATAAGCAGAAAAAGCAGCTGTTTCTTTTTGTGCTTCCCTGATGTGATGGAGTCCCTGATTCTCTTCAGCCACCAGTTTGCTCTTACCCCAGGAGGTTGTTAATAAGGACATTTCAGAGTGACTAGTTAGAGGGATGGCTTGTGTTAAGTGAAATGGGCTTGTCCAGACTTTATCAGTTGTGATGGCAGAATAGGAAATAACTTTTGCCAAAATGGATTCCTAATATACTGACTGTCTATGGTGGGAAGGATGCAAAAAATACACCATAAGGCAAAAGGAAGTCACTCGTTTGAGTAATTTATTTTCTCCATGAAGCATGCATTATGATTATATCCATTGTCATGCTGCCGGGCGAGGGTCTTCTTCCATTCCTGTGGTCTGTAATTCTACATGCAAGCTTTTGGGGTTTTCTCGTCTATTATTCCTCCTTGGTTTGCCAAATGTCAATTAATGTTTCCTTGCTCGTGCCTATAGTTAGATTGAAGTCAAAGCGAATGCAGAAGTTGGTATGATAAGCAGGCTCTGCTCTACTATCAACAGATACACTCACAACATACTTTTCTCCTACGTAAAAACACTAAGTGCACTGTGTCCCTTGTGGGAAATATTTTGTAATAGTCCTTCAGGACTAAATGAGTCTTAAAAACAGAGAGAGACATTGCTTGTCTAAGAGGTGTCTTACCTTGCATAAAATCCTCAAATTAACCCACTTTTGCTCATTCCACGCTCATATTGTCACTCTTGCCTTTCCAATGTGCTGCTTCGCAACCCTGCCAGATGAACGTGCTGAGCACTTCTGGTTTACAGGGCTCCCACCGGTGGCCGAGAGAGCTCAGCCAAGGTCCAAGGACCCTATGTCTAAGTGGCACCGTTGGCAGTGTGCTTGGGGAAAACAGAGCTGGAAATCAGGCAAAAGATTACAGTCTGGTTAGTCTGTTCCTGGAACTGACTGCAGTTAGTGGAGCTTCCCTGCACAGGGACCCCTGTCTTACAAATGAAATGTGGGTCAGACACAGGGTCCGCCACAAGCTTTCTGTAGGACCTTCCTGCTGTTAGGAGAACCAAATGTGACATGTCTTGACTTCCATTTGGTTTGAGATTAAAAAGTTCTTACAGCAATATACTGGTTAGAGTATTGCTGCCCCTGGTAGGTTTGCCATTGCTGATGTGTCCACCCTCCCAGTTTTGTTGGCAAAGCCCTTCATGGTGGTTGCAATGGATTGGAACCAAAGAAAAATTTTTCCAAGATGGAGGAAAAAGCAGCAAACAGAAAATGGTGTGTATTTTCACACTGATCTGATTCATGGTGAAATTCCAGAAATAGCCATACTAGCGTACCTGGGTACTGAAGGGTACATATCCAAGCTCCATCCCAGACTGCTCAGATGCTGAGCTTGATAGTAATGCTTCTTCCACAGCAAAGGAGCAAAGAGAAGGGATAACGAATTGTGACATGAAGAGAATAATTAGTCATCTTGGGAACCTCCCCAATCTGACTTGGCTTTAGTTACCAGTAGCACTTGTACAAGAACATGCTATTAAACAGGCACAACATGATACTGCAATGAGTCATGTCGTACAAA
Source organism: Calidris pugnax (assembly GCF_001431845.1). Lineage (NCBI taxonomy): Eukaryota > Metazoa > Chordata > Aves > Charadriiformes > Scolopacidae > Calidris > Calidris pugnax. The sequence continues at coordinate 3,966,195 of NW_015090814.1, forward strand.
GCTGATATTAATCAGGAACATCCAGAGAAAATAGGTCACGATCCGATAAGATTACTTTTTATCAGGAATCCAGTATTAACCTTATTTACCCTTGATGTTCCTTTGTTTTCGAGTGTATATGCTGATTGATTTTCACTGCTGTAAATGAGTAGAACTCAACACTGAATCCAGGTTATCTTAGATACACAATAGCAACAGTATTTTCTTGTCATGGGCATGTTTGAAGAATGGCTCTTGATCAAATTTCACTTACTCTTTTTCTCAGTAACTAAGAATGTAACTCTATTTAACAACATGGCCTTTTTGTTCCTCACGAGTGCCTCACCCAGCCAAATGTCCTCTGATTTTAACTAGTGTACAATACTAGGAAGTCAGGTCCTGTTGAAATCTGGTTTTAGTAAATATGATAGATATCCTTCATAGTATCTCCCGTCTATTTATTTATATTAGAAAATCTTTGGCGTTGGCTGGCTGATAATAAAAGCAGGATCAAATGAGATATGGAATGTGGTATGGCTTCAATAATAATTAAGGCTGAAGCCCAGCTGGATGTACTGTTGCAATTCATAGCAGCTTCATCTAATGGCATCTTTCTCTATCAATTGAAAAAAATTCTTTTGGATTTCTGTGTTGCTAAAAAACATATACAAATAAACGGCTGAATGCGAATTTTTATAAACATTTAAAAAATTTAAAATTAAATTAACATTTAAAAACTTTTCAATGCTAAGAGTAATGGTATTTCAAAAAGCTTTATCTTGGTATTTTACTCCAGTTAAATATGAATGTTAAAATGCTGAATTAAATTCCATTAGGGATAATGATTAGACTTTCTTATCTTTTTTTATACATTTTGAAATTTTTGACAGGTCGATTCAGCTGATACCATATGTTCTGTTGGCTCAGCTGATGTTGTTTTATTTCAAGAGGATAACCATGAGAATGCCATGAGATTCAAAGAATGCAGAATAGTTCCTGGTTTTAGCCTGCCTCATTTTAAGGGCTCCCTCCATTTGATTACCAAGGTCCTTGGGGCATAAAACAGAATGACCCTAAACTAAACTAAACTAAACTAAACCAAAATTTATTTTTGTAACATAACCAAAGGATGAGCCTTGCAATCAGTTTGCTTTATGCTTCTGATTATGTTAAATCAGTATTGTAACCATTACGGATCAGTCCATTCAAATGTCAAAATTTGAAAGTATTTGTGACCTAAATGAGATCTGTTTTCAAATATCCTTTCCTATTCATATTTTAAACATAAAATATATTGACAGTGGCAAACAGCTTCACAGCAAGGCATTTGTGACCTCCTGTTTGGTTTTAAAGAAGAGACTATAAAGACTATACCATGCTTCGCATTGCTCATGTGTAAACTATTTAGTGATTTAACTTTTTATTAATTAACAATGTCTGAATAGTGAATAATAAAGTAGATAAAAAGGTCATTCTTAAGCTGAGCCAACACAGTTGTTAGAGTATCTGGCCCCTCTGTTATTGTTCATCTAGAAGCTATGGAAAATAGCTATATTATGAATCACTCTATGAAATATTTTTGAATACCATGTTATTGAAATCCCCATGGAACCTGTCTGGATTACGACAATACTTCTTTTCCTACCCTTTATCAGTAAAATCCCACAGAGATCATGGTAGACTTTTAATGACCTTTGCTTATAAAAACATCAAAACTATATCTATTCTAACTTGACAGCTAATTAAAAAAGATTTGTCTCAAGTCTGATGTGGACATTGGTTAAATAACCTCTTCAAGCACCTTCATTCATACTTACACTGTATTATGAAATAACAAAGTTTAATAGTTCAGACACTTTTCCTGTACAGAACACAGGCATCTTATAAAAACTAGAACATTAGAAACACAAACCAGCATTGAAACTGCTATTTCTCAATTTTGACATGAATAGTAACATTTGCCAAGTGAAACTGCCATGCCCTTATTTTTTCTAGAAATGAAATGGAAAAATCAAGTTCCGTCTTTTATCTTTTAAATATCTATGTCAACTAATCTTACTTCCACTGAGAGGAATGAGAGATCTGGATGTGGGATCAAACCCTTTGCAAAATTTTCCTTCTACTTTTTCCTACAGCCCCACAAGTTTAGGGAAGCCCACTCATTTTTCTCTTCTGGTTTGGGTTTGGCTTTGTTTGGTGTTTTATTTTTTTATTCCATTCTTTTCAGGCAAAATGGAATAAAAACTTCCAGGTGAGTTTCTGACTACACGTGGATACTGAAGCAATGTAATACACACAATGCACGAGTCCTTTAATGGAATGTCACTAAATGCATATGTAGATTATCTCAGCACTAATAGAATCTCATTTTCATATCCAAAACACACTGAGTTAATAGCACTGACCCCACTTTATTGAGCCTGCAGGTAAATCTCAAGTTCTAACAGCTCTAAGTTAACAACTAACACTAAATGTCCTTAATCTTTTTAGACAGAAAACCAATGTATAGATTTTAGCATAGATAGGTGCTAAATCCAGCAAGGTCCTTGTCAGAAAAAAGCAACTGCCTTGTCTTTTAAAAGGTTGCAAATTCAGAAAGTGTCCCAGTCCTCACTTATCTCAAATCAAGGTCTTTCAAAAAGTGCAAGAAGTTGTTGCTTTCACTCTCTAGCTCACTCTGGTGTTTAAGATACTTCCCACAGAAAGACAGCTGCATTGTTTTGCTCTTCTTGATTCAGAACAAGTGTTTGCATATGGTTTTCCAACATCTTGAGTGCTTTCAGCAGCAGGACACAGAACCATTTTTTTAAATTGGTTTTGCTCTAGGCTTGTGAATCCTGAAATTTTATGAAATTTGGAAGTGCCCTACAACACAAAAGAGCTATGTCAAAATAGTCAGTGTTCTAGTTGGGTGGACACACGCTTAAATGGGCGCATGGCCACTCAGTTTTGCATCCAACCTTTTTGAAAAGGCTAAGCATCTTTCTACAGAAAGATTCTGTAATTAATATTTTCCAATATGCAACAATTTAAATGACTCTTATTAATTACTTACTGTATATAGCACTGTATGTATGGGAAGCCAAACCACATCAATCAGAAAGGGCATGTAAATGGAGCTCATTACTTTGATGTAACTGTATTACATATTGGGTATAACTGAGCTAATAAAATTACCCTTTTATAACAATTCGACATCTCAAATCTCATTTGCTACTTCTGGAGCAATGTCCTTTGATTTAGTAATGTGCTTGAAAGGTCTGTAGTTGTAGCTCTGTGAAAAAACTTATAACTGGTAGCAACACTATGGGTATAAACTTCTAACAGATGTGTTTAATTTGATATTGAAGACATATACTTTTAAAAGCAATTTTACTGAAAAACTAAATGATGTTCAGGTGGAAATGGCATTCAGCTGTTGTATTTTGAACTTCTTTCCACTCACCATCCTCAGAAACGTGTGCCAGTTATGATGGACTGCTGTATTATTTGCAAGATTTAATGTGTGCTGGACACAGTAATTTTCTTAAGTAACGGTGGAACCAGGCTCTTTTCTGCTTGGGCCTTGAAGCTGTACCCATCGCAGCTGTACAACCCCCTTAAAAACATTGTATGTGTGGCAGTGAATTAGATTTGTGTCTTTGTAAACTGTTCTTTCTATGTAGTTTTGGAAATAATGAGCAGTATACTGCTGCTTAGTTTATTCTGACTTTTGTTTTTCCCTCTTGTCCTACACCCTGCCTTCTTTGCCATACTTTCTAAATGTTGTCTTGCAGTGTCTCTGTAGGGTCTTGAAAATGTCTCCTGAGTTTGTCTGTGGTTACTAACAGGAAGACTTTTGAGGGTGACAATGGCTCACTCACAAACTAAACCAAAATGGGTTGAGCAAAATGCCAGGGTCTTGCAAAATACCTGCCCGGCCATTGAGGCAAACATCCCTTTGGCTGCGAAGCCCAGACCTCAGAAATTCCTTTTTTCCTTCCTCATTTCCCTTCTTTCCCCTCCTTCCTCCTCGCCTCTTAGTACCTTTTATTATGGAAAAAAAACCTCTTTTTGTTAAAACCTGAACTCTGAGTCTTGCTCTCCTTAGCCCTGTTGCTGACCATTACTCTTCAGCCTGCCGCCCGGGAGACCATCCCTCATCCAGTTTCAAGAGCCAGGACAGGGAGGAGAAGACCAAAAAGCACTTGTGGAGTTTGCTTATGCCTCACAACAATGGCTGAACCGGGGAAATGTGCACTCGAAGGAGGTGAGTAAACAACAGTAAACCCGGTGCTCTGACGACGTTTATTTAGGATGCTGTTACTATGGAGCATTTGCAGCTACTAAATAGGACTTGGCCTTAATCTGTCACTATATAAAACTGTCATTAGTTACATTCACAAGCACTTAAACATCTCCAAACAAAATGAGTTAAACAACATCTCATCGCTTTTTAATGTTTTTACAATTTTAGTTTTAAGAGGGCAGTAGTTATTGCGTGCTCATAGGGCTCTGCTGGTCATGGTCTTGTTGGTCTCAGAGCAAAGTTTTCTGGGGGTGGTAGAGGCTTTTGGAGATCTTTGGGGTTTTTTTAGGTCCCTGTCCTTTGAGTCAGGTAATGGAGGTTAACACACAGGTAGGAGGTGTTGGTTAAACCTTCGTCAGCTCTTTCAGTTCCCACCTGATTTAGGATCTGAATGTTAGCCCCAACTCTAATAACACTGGAATCATCAAAGGTGTGCTATTTTGGACAACCATAATTTACATTAGTTTTGTAGTCTAGCCTTCATGATCTCCTTGAAGCACCTGACTGTTGAAGTCAGACATGTAATGGTTAGTGTAATAGTGTTTAAATAGTTTATGTCTTATTAAAATTGATTATTTATCTTGGACAATCACTACCCTAGCATGGGTCCCAAGACAGTGGGATAATTCAGCCCTCTCTCTGAGTCCCCTATGGACAAAGCTATGCCCCCCCGCGCTCGGCATCTCTGCTCTGCCAACATCCCAGAGCTGAAGCAACTGAAATTTGCTGGAGCTTCACTACAGTTTTACAGCCTCTGCTTTCTTTGGCCTCGGGGGTGGTAGAGGCTTTTGGAGATCTTTGGGGTTTTTTTAGGTCCCTGTCCTTTGAGTCAGGTAATGGAGGTTAACACACAGGTAGGAGGTGTTGGTTAAACCTTCGTCAGCTCTTTCAGTTCCCACCTGATTTAGGATCTGAATGTTAGCCCCAACTCTAATAACACTGGAATCATCAAAGGTGTGCTATTTTGGACAACCATAATTTACGTTAGTTTTGTAGTTTAGCCTTCGTGATCTCCTTGAAGCACCTGACTGTTAAAGTCAGACATGTAATGGTTAGTGTAATAGTTCAAAGGTGTGCTATTTTGGACAACCATAATTTACGTTAGTTTTGTAGTTTAGCCTTCGTGATCTCCTTGAAGCACCTGACTGTTAAAGTCAGACATGTAATGGTTAGTGTAATAGTGTTTAAATAGTTTATGTCTTATTAAAATTGATTATTTATCTTGGACAATCACTACCCTAGCATGGGTCCCAAGACAGTGGGATAATTCAGCCCTCTCTCTGAGTCCCCTATGGACAAAGCTATGCCCCCCCGCGCTCGGCATCTCTGCTCTGCCAACATCCCAGAGCTGAAGCAACTGAAATTTGCTGGAGCTTCACTACAGTTTTACAGCCTCTGCTTTCTTTGGCCTCTGAGAGGAACAGTCTGAAGGCTGGATTTGTTTGGTATTTTCTGAGTTTTCTCAGAATATAGTTTGAATCAATCACCTCTTTCTTTTTTTTTTAATATAATTTCATTCCCAACCCCTATTTTTCCATTATGTTACTGAGCTAGAGTTTCACTTTCACTAACCAGGACTGGAATAAACTCCTGTTGTCTCTCTGAGTGTGACAGTTGACATCCTGAATTTATACATTAATATATTTTAAACCACAATTAAAATACACTACGTTGCACTTTAAAAGCTGATCTCACCATCTTCAGTTTAGCTCATTTTTCCCTCCCTCCACCCGTGCCCCCATTCCAATGGTGGATTGAAACCAGGCTTTCTGGCTTCAGCCTTTTGAGATCTGAATTTGATCAGTGATAGAGCGCTGGAATGTCTGATGTGAAGTAGAAAAGATTTATTGCAATCAGCGTTAGTGCATGCAAAGTCACGCCATCCTGTTTTGCGAGTTACCTACAGCCTCTCTCTTCCCTCCAACCACTGCACCTACACCTCGTTGTAGAGGAGTCTACCTGCAATCCCAACTCAAGCAAGGGTGGGTTTTTTTCATGATTCATTCAAATATGTAATAATTATGATCAAAGCATATTTCACAAATCGAAATTAATCACATTTTTAGTGTTGGCCCGTGAACAATAAACTTCTTCTCGTAGGGAGCCCTACTAGAGATTAGTGAAAGTTCAGAACTTAATTTCTCTTCAGTGCATTTTTGGGGGGTAGTAAATGATTTCATACAGAGTTTCTGGCTCTATGTGAGCTTTCCTTTTGGCACAAGTTTACTTAAAAAATAAAAATGTAGAACAGACAGTAGCTGCGTTTCATAAACCATTCTATTATTTCAAGTTGATTTTTAATGCTATATCTAAACTGACAGAAAGAAAAAGTTTGGCAAGTGTATTAGATAAATTATCTGTGATGCTTTTAATTTATAAGGGAGATTGTGATTCACTTTTAAGCACAAAATCATATAATCAATTGGCAACTTAAAAACACATTTTCATTCCTGTTGGCTTTCCTATAAACTGCACACAGAGTAAATAAAAAGTGTACCCGTCAGTCAGTAAGTGAGTTTGTGGGGTTTTTCTTTTTCTTTCAGTAACATTATATATGTGCATGTAAAATTTAGCCCAGTGGGAGCAGTTTGTTTATGACAGAAATCTGTTTCAAAGGGCTTTTAAACATAGCATTTATCGCACATAGCGTGAGTCTATCTGGTTTTGCTGTCACAGAGATTCTTATGGCATGCTCACAGTGTAAAGATGAAATGAAGCTCCTTGTCTGAAATATGGGAAAGATTCCACAAAATGTCAGTTGCTCAAAATCAATAGTGGAAGAAAATCAATTTACTGAGTAATAGATCACTTCAGAAAGTGCCCAAAAGCTGTGAATTATTTGAGGGATATGACCTTGCTGTCTTCTTATTGTCCCAGAGGATGACGAAAGTAGAGAGAGCTAATTTCATGTGTGTCTCTCATGCTGATATTTATCAACAGCACTGATATAATCTTAAATTTAAAAAAACAAAACAACAAACATACAGTACACCACATCCTCCAAGATGAGTTTCTAGCAGTGGCCAAACGTTCCGGATTAGTTGCAACAAAAGGGAAAACTTTAAAAACTTTGAGAAAAAACAGACATGACAGCTCTGAGGGAACATGTTAGCTACTTCACGAGGTAAGCACACAACATGACCGAGGAAAATATGAGGCCTGTTGGACCACAAAGTTGAATAAAATGATTTTAAACGGTCTTTTGGATGTCCTTTAGAAATAGTCTTTGAGTTGGAAAATCAATGAGAAGAGTTCAGCACAGTTCTTGGTGCGGCTGGATTTACTGTTTAGTGAGGCTGTTGGTACAGTGAAGTCCCAGAAATTCCAGATGCTTGCAGGATACACTCACAAGCCAACTAGAAATGTGGTTATAGGCCATGTGGGTAGCCTATTACTTATTATTACTAAGCTTTGCCAAAACTTTTCACAAAGTATCCAGAAAGCTAGATTAAAGACAGAAATCTGTATGCTGGTTTCTACCAGTGATGTAGACCCACCTTTATGGGAACCTCTGCTATGAACAGGCCTTTGCAGTGAATTCTTCTGTCTAAAAACAAGAAAGATGAAATTTCCTTTATCTTAGTAAAAATCCTGTTTTCTTGGAGGAGTTAGTTCCTTTCCCTTTCCATGTGCAGAGTTGGCAGTCCAGGTGGTCACTTCATGGCCCAGAGACCCTGTAAAATGAAGGGATTCATACTGGGGGACTTTGGAAGTGGGGGAGCACGCTGACTGACCTTTCTCTCCAGAATGCTGAGCCATGAAAGTTGGGAGCAGATTTTTAATTGACAGTTTGGTACTTTGAATACATGCAGAGCTGAACCCAAGCTAAGCTTGAGGGCTAAGAGTCTAATCAGCTGCTATCAGTTCGAAAATCGTATGTTTCATTTACATGTGATACAGTTTTCCCACTGCTGGCACTGGAGGAAGTTTGCATGTGCTGACAGCCTTAAGCCATTGAGATTGCATTTGATTCTAGGATTTACGAGAGAACTTTCCAGACCCTTTTCTGAACGTTTTGTGCTTCAGTGCGTGTCTGATCTGCCATGGCAAGATTTACAGAATTGGAGTTAGGGGGAGACTTTTGAGAGATTTTTTTTATTTGTATTCAGAAGTTAAGTGTTCCTTGGAAGATGGTTACTTTTGTGGAATAAAATCGTGTCTCTTTCATGAAGACTCTCCTATAACTGTTTTGCTAATTTTATCTCAATGATTGTAGTGAAATGTTCAAGGATGGACTATTGGCAGCTGGGCAGGCATTATTTAATTTACCTGAATGTTAACTGCATAGTAACAGAGCCAGGGTGCACTTGCTGTAAGAACTAATGCTGCTACTATGTTCACCAAATGAAGTTACTTCTGTTTATTTTTCTTCTAATTTATTTGAATGATGTCATCTATGCTGTTGCCTCGTGGTCTGTGCTTACTAACCTCAGTGCAGCTCCTTCTGATGTTTTAAATCACAGCGGCTTTAGTAGCACATGTAATTAAAAGCCATGTCTGGACGCATGTTAGTTGTTTTACTCGCCGTAGGTGTAAATTATACGTGCCTAGGTTACAAAAGAAAGTCTATTTAATCTGTGTCAGGTGGTTAATTGACACAGAAAGTCATAACCTCAGCTACCATAATCTTAAAATGCCACCTCTTGGATCCTCTTTCTAGTTCTTCAGTCTCCTCTCCCTCCACTTTGTGTTGATGAGTCAACTGACCCCTGTGGTGGACACCATTGCCTACCTGCACCACCTTACCCCATGTCTGACCTCTGCCTTGGCTAAGCCAGCCTTGCCAGCCTCAGTAGCCACCATCTGCTGTCTTTTACATGCATTATTCGTAAGAAAACTCCAGTCAGGCAACCATCTATTCCATTTAAATCCCTGCTGCTCGACTGTGGTGCTCTTTACTGAGCAAGACATCAGTCAAAAAATCGACTGTTCTAAACTCATCAGCTAAACAGACCTTCAAGTCATGTTTATGGTCCATCTCAGTTTATCCTGGCTAAAGAGCTGTCTTACCTTATTTCACCAGCTGAAGTTGCCCATTGTTCCCTTAACTTTATTGATATTTATTTGGACAGCAGAAGGGAAGCTGACTGGGTGGTGCTTGCACAGCCTGAGTCACTGGAAGGTACTAGTGGGCGGCTGGGACACAAGGAAGGCCCAGAGGTCTCTCCAGGGGAAATGTCTGGGGCTACAATCAGGCCCTTATCCTTGTTTGAAAGTTGTACATGCTTCTCTAATAGAGAAATAAATACAAATAATGACACCTATTAACGCAGGCAGGCTTTGGCAAGTACTTTTTTTCCATGTTTTTCACTGTGAAAATTAATCTGCAAAGGTTAATAATAAGCTATTACGTATTTCTGAAGTACTTTATAGTTAAGTAACAGAAATTCTTAATTATTTATGCAGGTACTAACCAGCACAGTGAAAGGAAAGACTGTGACTGAGGTCCTTGTACATATCAGACACAGAGGGTGCTTGGATCAGTTCCACAGAGACAAAGACATACGTGTATGAGCTCAGCTCACCTACCTGTGACACACAAGCCCAGGTGGATTTATTCTCCCAGTATGTATGCCTGTTATTAATGCTATTAAAAATTATTGCTCCAAGAAAGATGAAAATATGCCCTTAAGCTAGCGGTTTAACATTTATTTCCAATCTTATTTTTGTTTTTTTGGAAACATAGAAGAGAAATATCCCTCGTTTCCCATGAGGACCCAAGGGGAACAATATAAACTTTGTATTTTAGTGTTAAAAATGTAAACACAGATGAAATGTACTTCAGAGCTCATTTTGCCAAAGCTTTTCTTGGATGATTTCCATCAACATACTTATTGTAATTATTTTCCAAATGTTAGCCATGTGATTCTCATTTGCTACATGCTTAATTCCTACCTTAAATTGGGAAACTCAGGTATTACTAAAGATGGCAGACACCTAAAGATTTGTAGGTTCAACCTGCATAATGGCCCCGCAGCGGTCACATAGTGCTCGTGTACTCTTATATGAACTACAACAAGAGCTGGTTGAAATTCTATGTGTGGATTTAGTCCTGTGCCTTTTGAAGCTAAAAAGCAGATGTTATCCATGGCATGATACTTCATGTATAAAATTAATATTTAAAATTGACTCTTTTAAATTTATTTCTGGTATTCCACATGCAAAGGCCTAAGGGTTCCCATCAAAAGCTGAAACAAGTCATTAAAGATCAAAGCAATTAAAGCATAATTTGGTCTACCATTGAATTCTGTTCTCGTCGTCTACTTCTTTTATTCCTCCTGCCCTAGACACCAGCCACAAAGAAACTTTGTCTCTCAAATACAGGTTAAAAGCCAAAGCTTAAACACTGGCTTATCAATCACAAAATAAATAAGAAAATAAAAATTTTGGAGATAATTGTCCCTTCACTTATTTTTGTTCTGTAGCTAAATCACTCCATTGAATATAATACCCACTGTCAGAAGTAAAATGCAGAGTGTCCACTAAAATGTCTTCATCCTATATGGATATGGCCTTTCTCCTCCTCTGTCTCCTACTTTAGAAACATCTGGTTGGATCACAAACAGTGTTGACTGGTTTTGTGGCAGTTGGGGATGCTGTAATGCTGACACCAAGCTGACTTCCTTGCAATCCCAAAAGAGCATTAAAAAAAAATCTGAGAAAAAGACCAGCCCCACCCAAAATGTTAAATGCAAATCAACTCTGTCAATCATGGGCTACATCTTAAGACAGATTTCTCTCAAGAATGTGATTTCATCTTGCAACATTTGAATGTCTTTGCACATCTCTGTAGATCTTGTAATTCCCTGAAAAAGGTTCTGCACCGCACTTTTTTGTTTAATAAGTCTTTAATTTGTGTCAGAATATCTTTTTAATTTTATGTAAAACAATTTGCTACCCCATTTACTGAGGCAGATGGTAAAAAACAGGAAAGCCAATGGATCACATCCATCAAAAAGTGACCATTTCCATCACTATTGCCTATATCCCTTCCAGTGTAAGAGGCAGAGGGCAGCCTTGCGTTTCTTTATTTTCTATCATCCTTGGCTTTACTTTATGTTTTAATTCCAAATGTTATGAGACACAAGGTGGGTTATTCAAAACTATTTATTAGCTTGTTAAACTGAAATGCCTTTGCTCTTGGGCCAAGTTTTATAGGAACCCACAAAACATTGAAGTACCTCACAGGCAGCGCCCCACCTTTGTAGATGACATCAGTGCAACAGGACTTGATTTTTCAATATATCTTTAAACATATTTTTCTAACAAGTACACATTCTTACATGTATTTTCTTTCACTTAAATCAGCCAAGCTATATGCAGCCATGATTTATGTCTCCCAAAGGATCTTAAGAATTTAGAATCTATAAGCCTGATCCTAAAGTCGTTACTCAGGCAAAATGCCTGAAATAAACCAGAGGATATATAAGGTTTCATATAACATTTGGCCACGAAGAAAAAACATCATTAACAAAAGCAATTACAGGTATCAAAGCTAAACTCTGCCTCGTAGCTCAAAGTGAAGGAGTAATAATTAAGATACACTATGACTTGCTCCGGTTTCCTTGATGGGCTCTGTCTTTCCAGAAAGGGTCATCCGCTCCACCACATCAGGCAAGAGCACTAGCTGGCATTTATTCTACACAGCCAGAATACAGCCCATCTAAACCAGCCTCTCTGCCCCTCCAAAGACAGATAGTTTGGAAGTCAGGGCCTTGACACCCACCATTTTCCTTCCCAGATCTGCTCGTGTTGGGCCGCCAGGATAGATACAGCCACATATCATGTTCCTCGTGATCTTACTACAAAGCAGACCATAACTGCAGCCTCAGCAACTAACCCACATGTCTGTTGCACATCTGTGCAGCAAAGAAGCCTGTGATATGGTTTTTGGGAGGTTTGTTGGGTGGTGTTTTTTTAAAAAAACTTTTGTCAGGGAATATTGAAGCTGGAGTTATGGTTTTCTGTTATCGAATGAAATGTCATTGAAAGGATCTGCTGCATCTATCTGCCCTGTGTCTCAAGCTACCACAGTGTTTATAGACAAATCATATGTTATTTGAAAATCTCTTATCTGGAAAACTACCCCCTTCTTATGGTGGCAACGTTCATTTCCCTAAACCCAGCACAATTTAGGCTTGTCAGACAGTGAGTTTTGGTGACACGTGTCAAAGGTGCAGTCCCACGGTGGCTCCAGCAGATTGAAAACCAGACGGCCCCTGCTAAGCTGGGATTCATTTCACTCTGCCTTAGGCCACACTGACCTGCCCAAATGCCCACACAAAGGAGTAGTTCAGGGAGCACTACCCCCACTCAAATATTTGGGGGGGGGAGTTGATTTCAGAGAGTCATCTACCTGTGGCAACTCTCTCTGCCACTTCTCAGCCACGCTGCTATGGCAAAGGGTGACTGGGACAAGGACAGGAGTGGGGATGAAGCTTGGACCAAGACAATTCAGACTTAGGTTGGTTTATCATGCACTGGAACCACAGGTTCATGCAAATGGAGCGCCACCGGTTTATAGCCATTGAGAACATGGACTGTAAAATTTAAGTAAAAAATCATATCTGGTGCCTTTTTCAGAAGGAAATTCACTCAGTATTCAGTGTGAACTGCTACAGAATTGGTATTGTTGAAGTTAATGGAATGAATTGTGACACAGTTCCTAAAATAAACACCCTTTTAATGGAATCCTTTCCCTGGTTCATCTCTCTGTCGCCCCGTTTTCCTCTGAGTGGAAAGTTCACATTATACCATGACAACAGAGCACTGGCAAAAGGAAAGAGAGACCCCACTTCATGCACTGTTTTGGAAGTTCCCTAGAGTGAAAAATGATATCTTGAGGAAGAAGATTCCACAATGCCTTAAGGTACAGTACATTCTCTAAAAATGATGCCTAAGCATCTTTTTTTTTTATTATCTATAATACTTTCAGCATAGTAAGATTACAGACACACTAGTAAGGATTTGCTGGGAGCTATAACAGTCAAATCTTTCTTTAATAAATTACCAGCATAAAAAAGCAGCCTTTTACTAGAAATTGATTTAACACTAACAAAATTGTGCTTATCTTAATGACTTAATTTGGTGTTCAAGTGAATATCATATACATTTCCTTGGGGCTTTAAACAGAATCTAAAAATACTTGTAATGGATATTTAAAGTAAATTGTCTCTCTCCCATAGCATGGAAACATTAGGTCTATGTCTGAATTAATGCAATAGGTATTTGAACAGATGAAGTGGAAATTTCAATGGAAATACAGAATGGACTTTTCAATACAGGAGCCTGTTAACTACATTCCAGGACTTGATTTATGGGTCCTTTTATTAATGTATTTCAAATAAAAGGCTATAAAATTGGAAGGTCATGAAGAATTGCTGACATCACTTATGATGATTATTTGCCGTCTTGGACACTTTTATTGATGCCTTAATGCTCGGTAGCTTTGAGCTACCTGCCATGCTGAAAACAAAAAGACAATTGCTCCTGTTATTTCCAATGTCTCTGTATTCCTTAACTGTGGAGTGGTGGCGGCGTTGTTGTTTTTTTACAGCAGAAATGGGTCTTTCATAAAGCTTTTGTGATGATATAAGATTTTAAAAGAAATTGAATACTCAATTTAATCTCAAAGTCTTAAAATTAATTAAAAAGTCAGCCTGGGGAAGGTCAGACAGCCCTGTTTTTTGTTGGGAGTGACTTCAAGCGTGAAGTCTGTTCAGGTGATGATGGCAATACCTGAGCAATCGAAGACAGCAGTGAACCAGCCCTTCAGTCATGAAGAAGGAAAAGTACATTTCCTGAAGCTGTAACATTCTGTGAATGCTAAATACTAAATACTGGTGAACACTAAAACTGTCCCATGACTCGCTGTAAATCAGATTTGAGTTCAGCAATAATATTTTCCTTGCTATTCTGAAGAAATTCTGGTTACAGACGACATTTGCAATCTGGTTGAAGATTACAATTAATTCTTATTATTCTTATCACAACTGTCCCCAGTTCTTCTAGGTAGGTTAACTTCCCTGTAGCCAGATCTGTCAACCAGAGACTGTACTGTTCTGAGCAAACACACGCTGGTGTCAATAAACTCTCAGTATTGCAGAGAATTATGCAAAAAAACCCCATAATATGTTAGAGGTGTTTTTCACCTAAAAAATAAAGAGGTACTCTAAGAGCCAACATCTGTAATACACATAGGGAATGTAGATGATAGCCACTGCTGAAGGACAGTGCTGCAATCTTTTTAATCCACTGTTTTGAGGAAAAAGTAAAATCATCTGATTTCTTAACATTATAGGCTGTCCTTAGCCAAATGTTTTATTAAGCAGAGCCAAATCTGGTTAATCCGTATTACCTGTACTTCAAAAAACACCCAAACTGCCTTGCAGTGTGCACTGCTGGTTTATTCTGTGACATGAATATGTTTTGAATACAAAACTATCATGAATAAAGTTCTATCATGAATACAAAACTACAATAAACAGAATCCTGCTCAGAGCAACGCAAGGCCAAACCCAAAATAACATTTAAATGGAAACACAGAGGAATACATACAAAAGTTTTCACTGCCAAAATAAAAATGAAGTAGAAACCTCTAGTTCTCCCATGCATAATGCTTTACCTACATATTTCTATTCTCCCTTACAGTCATTTGAACAGTATGCTTTAATATATTGCAATACTGGTTAGACATTTATTTTAAAAATTAAGAAATGTTTAGGAAATGACACAGTTTAGCCAGTGGCAAGTAAGTGAAATTAAAAGTTGGCCTTTTGCCACTAAAAACAGAGACATGCTCCTAATGTGTTGACTCAAAACTCATAACATTTCTGGCAAATGAAGCATGAAACATATTGTCAGATATGTAAAGACTTACATCCAGAAAACTACACTTCAGGAATGCTAAGACTGCAAGTCAAGCACATAGAAGTTAAAAATTGCGGGGGTTAAAGCTGGCTAAGTTATATCAATTCAATGTACTTGTAGATGTTATGGCGTTCTTTAATTACACGGTAATTGCGATACCTATTTAAGTGCACAAATGTCGCGTACTGATGAGGGCAAGATCCAACTGTTGGCCCAGCTCTGGCTGGACTACCTCCATCCACTCCATTGCTGTTCTTCCATATGGCCAGATGCTTGGACCTTACGGGGTTGCCTGGATGACGTCCTTCTGGGAGGGGGAGGTGGGAGGGTGGGAGGCACACGTCTCTCCTCACAGCCGGGCTCGGAGCCAGGAGTCACGGTGCCAACATAACCTGCAAAAAGAAATCCAAAGAGCAGGAGCTAGCCCTGCACCTACAGAGCTTTGGCCACCTGATTTATTGCCCGAGTCTGCTTGTGGGAACACTTGATATATTTTTACAGAAGCTGAGAGGTGTCAGTGAATAAAACAGAGGCTTTCAAGAAGAGAAAGGACAATATTAGTACTAGAAGAAGCTGAAAAAAAACTCCAATATTGAACTGGCCCTTACCTCTGTTTCTGCCACAGAGTACTTCATGTGACGATGATCAAACACTTTTAATTAACTTTCTCACAGCTTTCTACTGCCAATCCCAGCACCAGCTGTAAGAAATGGAAAGGCAACTTCTTCAGGAAAATCATACTTATTTGTGAAACATTATGGCAGTTCTAACATTAGGACTGAACTCAAAGACCAGGAATAAGTACTTATCCTGTATTTAATACATTGATCTGAGAAAAAGTATAGAATAACCATCCATGTAGTGGCTGTTACTTGTTCCATTATCACATGAGGGAGGCTGCAGAAGAAATGGGGAATAGTGTCATTAGAAACTGCCATAATGAAGGTGTACAAAGACTTGATTTTGAAGCACCTTAATTCTGACTTTTTTCACTTTGGGGGGAGATTCCTTGTTTTTTTCTGAGTTCTATTTTGTATGTTTTTTAAACATGGCAAACTGAGGGGAGGAGCAGGGGAAGGAATGCCAGTCCACAGCTGCAGGGCCAACAGGAAGACTGGAAACTTCAGAACTCAGCAAAGATCTCAGCCATCCGAGTTGCCCGTGGTTGCAGCGGTGGGGCATTCCCCAGCGTGGAATCTGGGGGGCTGACCTTTTAGCAGTGGTTTTCACAGCAGTGGGTTTCATTGCACTACAGAGGGACTCAGGACTGCTGCTTTTCTTCACAGGTTTCTAAAGGGAGCAATTCTATCACTGGCTATTTCTGCTTCTGAGCTGTCTCCTGCTCCCTTTTGCTTTGATCCCGACCCCCGGCTTCTGGTTCTGACCTCCCTCAACACATGCCTTTTGGTTCCTCATCACTCTTTCCCTTTGGATCAGGCTATTTTGTCGTTTACTGCCAGCACACCATTGGGAATAGCATGCCCACTGGATAGAAACTGGTTTTCTGTCTTCAGTTCTGGAGTAACTGCATGACGACTGCCCCGGCCCTTGCAGCGCTTCTCCCCGGGAAGCGTGTGCATATTTCCAGTATCCTCAGCCACAAGCATTTAAAAAATAAGGAGGCAGACCACAACAAATCATGAAACTGCCTTTACAGTCATAAGACTGTGTCAAAAAGAAAAGACTTCTGTTGTTCTTTTTATTAGAATTTTTGGTTGTTGAGGTTTTTTTCGAATCTTTTTTGAGACTTCAGCATGTACTCGCACCACATTTTCAGGCTTTTCATTGTAATAAGGAGTGCTGGAAATCTTTAAAAAAACATATTGGCAGCTGAGAGTCTCTTAAGCTCAGCAGGACTTCAGAAGCTGGCATTTGAAGGAAAAAATAATATGGTGCAAGAGATGGGCTAAGACCAGAAGCACTGTCAGTGCTGCCCTTTGGCCAGCACACAGGAGCTGTGTGGGGACAAGGCACGCTCAAGGCCCAGAGGATCACTGGAGAATTTAGCCACCAGGCTCCAGTTGACTGTGCTGAGCATGTAGCAATGTCCTTTCCAGAGGTGCCTCCATCAACTTTTTGATTGCCACAGATTTTTGTACGGATAAACCTACTGCTCCCAAGCATCAAGGATGCTAGACTTCCTTCATGAAGCATTTTTACACGGACAGCACCATTTTAATCTTATCACTATTCTTGGAAGTGGGCGAACCATTTAAGATGACGCTCTCTGGCAGGACTCAGCCTGAAGCAAGCAAACAGCAGGACATACTTCAACATGAACAACTGAAATATGGCAAAGTTCCGAGCAAACTCAAAATAAAATTTTACTGGAGGAAAAAATTTGGGCAATTAGGCATTGTTACCACTTGTGTTTAACTTGGAGATTCAAGCGAATTTATTTCATATTTAATTTAATGCTTGTTTCAGCATTTAACTATTTATTGCTACTATGTGACAACATTAATCTACTACAGTTATATTACTGCATCTGAATATCTAATTTTAATTAAATTATACATCTAAAAGGATCTGTTCTTTCATATTAATGGACTATTCCTTTATTTTAAAACCTGTCTTTAAATGCCATTTAAGCAGGAGGTTATCCCATTCTGAAATTCTGGATTATACAAAAATATGTTTCTGAATAAAGATAGCATTCAAAAATTCATTTTACCATATAACATTTATAAATAAATAAATTTAGTATTAAGAAAAGTTAATATTTTGTCTTCGTGGCAGTTTTGGGGCCAAATTCTGCCCTGCGATTTGGAAGCTCTACTTTATTTGACTTGAGTTGGCAGCTTCTAGAATGAAGAAAAAGGGGCAAGACAGCTTTGATAAGCTGCAAATTTACACTTGACTGTTTTCTACTTATTTGTATACAGATCTGAATTCAGTTGGTAAATAGATTTCTTCATAAACTATGGGTATCACAATGTTTGAAAATGCTGGAATCTTTGACACAGGGTAGATGGGCCAAACCCTACCCTATTACACTGGAATAAATCCAAAATAATTCAGTGAAGAAAAAGAACATTAAAAAAAAAAATCTGGAACTGAGACTTACCCCAATAAATTCACTCCAGATTCACATTAAAGAAAGGCTCAGTAGAATATCTGGCTGTGAATGTAATTTAATGAATACAACCCTAACTCAAATTAGTCAGGAGGAGGACTTAACAGATGACTGTTGTGGTATTTGTGTCACACTTGTATTATATTCCAAACATGACTTTCTTTTTGCTTCACCTCCAAATCTGCCCCAGATATAGAATACTTAAACCTTTGTATCCTATAAACCTGCAGTTAGAGCTCTCATAAACTGCAAAAAATTACATCAGTCTTCTACATACAACTCTTAAAGCTATTAAATGCCTACAGTATGCTGCACACAAGTGATAAAAGTATGTATGTGTGACACTATGTCTGCTTGGTAGTGGAAAAGGAGAGAGAGAGATGTTGAAATACCCAATTCTACTATTAAATAATGACTTGCTTATGAGACTCACTGACCTATTAAATGCAAACATCTGGTTTAGGTGTTCAGGATCCAAATGAATTACCCACCAAAGACTAACCTGGCATATCAGACCTCAGCCCACTCCCAACAACCAAATCACCCAATATTTCACTTGTGGAAAAAGTGAATGTTTTGTTAAAGGCGGGGTGAGCTACATAAAAGTTGATTTTTCCAGTACTGACAATAAGGCATTATGATTTATGTTACTGTATTCTTCAGCTGTGTGTTGTTATTCCACTAAAACTACCAAACAACTTCAAATTTCTAATGACTGTCCTCAGTCATGCCGTTATCCCATCCTATCTGGTAATTTATGATAAGGTCTTCCTGGAACCAGGAAAGAACAAACCTCAGAACTGTGGAGAAAGGTTTGTGTTATTGCTTGAGTATAAGATACACTTTTGCATGAGTCAGTATGAAATCAGAATTTGTGCATAGTCTTGAAGGAGCTGTGGTTAAGTGGTGGTGCCAAAGATTTTAGTGATACTAATCTGGTACCTGATTACTTGTAATTATTCTGTTTTTATGTTCCAAACGGGCATGGGTCAGGCTTGGTTCACCACTTACATGGCTTGTTGTAGCCATGCCACCTAAGCTTCAGTGTTGCTCTGGGAGGGAATCCATGTCTGCTGATGGCTTCGGAGGAAGAGGCATGTGCTTAGAGATACGGTTTAGTGATGGGTTTTGTCAGTGTTGATGGTTGGTTTGTCGATGATCTGAAAGTTCCCTTCCAACCCAGGCAATTTTATGATTCTAAGCATCAGTGTGCCTCCCTTTGCTCTTACCTTGTCTGATATCTGTTCCTAACACACTGTTTTGTCGCTGCTCTACAGCCAATTCACTGGAAGACGATTAGCCCTGCCTCTGGAAAGGCAGAAATCAGCCCGTTGGCTTTGTACTGCAGAGAACAAAGGAGGAAGTGTGCCGCAGCTGGGTGTTTGGCACTTCATGAAATGATGTTTTCTCAGAAGCCTGCCTTGAGCCTGCCTCCCTGGCAGGAGAAAAGCTGCGTCTGTGTGTGCAGACCAGGTGGCTGCAATTCCTGTCTAGCCATGCTCAGGTCTCAATTATCCAGGAAGGCATCTGCGTCTCCTACGGTCCCGGGCCCTTTAACCCAGGGGGAGAGATTGGATTGTTCTCGTTGGAGCATCAGTGTGCCTCCCTTTGCTCTTACCTTGTCTGATATCTGTTCCTAACACACTGTTTTGTCGCTGCTCTACAGCCAATTCACTGGAAGACGATTAGCCCTGCCTCTGGAAAGGCAGAAATCAGCCCGTTGGCTTTGTACTGCAGAGAACAAAGGAGGAAGTGTGCCGCAGCTGGGTGTTTGGCACTTCATGAAATGATGTTTTCTCAGAAGCCTGCCTTGAGCCTGCCTCCCTGGCAGGAGAAAAGCTGCGTCTGTGTGTGCAGACCAGGTGGCTGCAATTCCTGTCTAGCCATGCTCAGGTCTCAATTATCCAGGGGGAGAGATTGGATTGTTCTCGTTGGAGTAAATGAGCTGGCTGCAGATGCAATCATGGCAAAGCTCCTGTCTCCAGCAGGTGAGCTGAATGGCTTTTTCCAACAGGAGCAGCAGTTGGACCCTGGCACTACCTGCGGAATAACATCTGCCAGGAGGCTGGCGGAGAGCAGCGGGAAGAGTTGGCTCTACGGGCTGTAAACCTTGGATGCCTTCTTACCCAAATTTCGTTGCGTTCCCCTGTTAGCGAGCCAAGCGCTGCTGGTAGGGAAAGGAATACCTTGTCTGACAGAAAAATGAACACCGGAGGGAAATTCTCATCCCTGATGTTAACGCAGCTCTCTTTTTGCCCTGGTGAAGGAATGCGGAGCTGTGTGTGAGGATGTGACGATGGGGAATAGGGAGCAGGTGGAAATATACTTTAGCAAATGCGTGACATCTGCCGCCTTACATGCTCTCTAAGTGAGAGATGCCATGCTAATGGCTGTACATAATTTTCTTTCCTCTTGCCTCTCCTCTCCTCCCTTTATTCCACTCCTTATTTTTCATCTGCTGGCAACGTTTTGCAGAGACGGTCCATGTGCTCACTTGTCTGTGGACGAGCTACACGCAGAAAAGTGAATGCAAAAGAACAGTGTGTAAAAAAATCATTAATTGTTGATACCTTGATATTAACTAATCCCATCATCTGTTTGTGAGTTTTTATCCAATATGTTTCTGATCTTTTATATTGTCGGCATATTGGAGTAGCAACTGCATTTTACTCTGTTTTTTCGAACCTATGTTGAAATTGCAGAGAAAGCAGTTTACATGGAGCAGGAGCCATGAAAAGAAATTATTTCAGAAAGAGGGATTGCGCTGTATTTCTTTCGGGACATTAAGTAACTTTTCTAGTACTAAATCGACCAAATCTAGACCATACTGCAAAATTTAGCATAAACATATGATCACTTGTGTTAAGTGGAACCATAGTTACGAAAGCTTTAAACTCATTACAATCAATCGTCATCAGTGGCAATGCGAAAATAATTGTATTTACAGACAGGAAAACTTCTCTGATAAACACATTCATCATGTTTAACATTTCCTGTTGATGATGTTCCTGTTTATCAGTTACTCTTCAAACAGGTTAATTTGAAAACGCTAGTAGGTTAGTGCCTTATGTTAAATGCTTTGTGTTGTGCCATCAAATGCTATACAGAGTCCCCAAACATAGGTTTGTAAGGCTAAACCAGCTTAGTAAACTAATTTAATAACTTATATTTAAATATACTTAAGGACAATGCAATAAACCTAAACAATTCACATACTAGAGCTGTTTATCCTCCATCAATCTGTTTTCAATAGCTGACTGTTGTTTAACCAACATAAACAGCTCTCTTATTAAATCATGTATAATTCTGGAACTTGGGTTAAAGCATTCCCACAATATTTGGTGCAGATGTTATAAAGATGTAAAATCTGCAAAATACCCTGTTTTAAAGCTGGGTATTTTAGGATTAGGAACAAGATGGGTAAACTGAATGAATGTCAAACACACTATAAATTGTGAAGACATTAGGCAGCAGCTTTTTGCCTTGTTTGCCTTTGTGGTGAGTGTAACAAGTACTGGGACAACTGGGGATCTGCTTGATCACAGAGCATAACATGCCATAAAATTTTGAAATATTACGGGTTAAGTCTCAACACTGAATTGGGTCCATCCTACAAATTCATTCTACAAAATAATTGTTCTATAGGTACCACCATTTGTTTGGTATCATCAGCGTTTCCTCTTGTTTGACAGAGGTTCCTCAATGTTCATGTGCCCAGAACTGCCCCATCCCTGCACCTACTTCTTCCTTTTTTTGAGTGGATTCAGGACCTAGGGGGACTGGAGGCTTAAAGATTGAGACAGGACCTGGTGTCCTCTGGCCCTAGCTCCAGGGACAAAGCTGGCAGAAACAGTCTCCACTCTCCCTTTCTTCAGCCAATTGTTCTCACCTTGCATTGCCCTCCCAGCTCCCTTTCCACCTCCCAGTTTTGCTGCATGGCAAAGGGAAGGCTGTTTGTTACTACATGGAAATCTTCAGAAGGATTTTAATGTCCCTCACAAAAGTATGGTCAACCAGGCTTACAGTAGTGATGGCGTAGAATTTCTCTTTCTTAATTTTGACCTGCCTGATCCCTGTCCACTTGCTTACCTGAGATACCAGCTAGAGGATCCAACCCTTCGAGCCACAGTCACACTCTGAGCAAGCCTGAATAAGACAACAAGAAGGACCACGCTTCCGATGCCACTAAGTAAGGTTTGAAGATTGTGGTGTGATAATAAATTGAGCAGAACAGCCTCACGTTTTGTATTGTGGTCCTGTAGCTGGGCACTACAGAGGCACCAGGCAATTCATCACTCATGCTGGCACACGTCCTAGAACCGTGGGGTAGTTTCAGTTATGTTTGGAATATGATTGCCTGTAAAACCACCTTTGAAAATATTGACTGAGATTGAGCAGTGAAATAGCCTTTATGAGCTGTGGGTGTCAGGGAGCAATGGTGTTGTGGTTTGGCCCCAGATGGCAGCTAGAACCATGCAGTCGCTTGCTCACTCCCCCCAGTACAGATGGGAGAAACACTCAGAGAATAAAAGTGAGGAAAACTTGAGGGTTCAGATAAAGACAGTTTAAATAGTAAGGCAAAAGCTGCTTGTGTAAGAAAAGCAAAACAAGGAATTCATTCACTGCTTCCTATCAGCAGGTGTTCATAGAATCATTGAATGGTTTGGGTTGGAAGGGACACCTCCCACCAGACCAGGTTGCTCCAAGCCCCATCCAGCCTGGCCTTGAACCCTTCCAGGGATGGGGTAGCCACAATTTCTCTGGGCAACCTGTTCCAGTGTCTCACCACCCCCACAGGAAATAATTTCTTCCTAAGATCTCATCTGAATCTCTCCTCTTTCAGTTTAAAACCATTGCCCCTCATCCTATGGCTCCCCTCCCTGATCAAGAGTCCCTCCCCACCTCTCCTGGAGCCCCTTTAGGGACTAGAAAGGGCTCTAAGGTCTCCCTGGAGCCTTCTCTTCTCCAGGTTGAGAACAACCCCATCTCAACCTGTCCTGATAGCAGAGGTGCTCCAGCCCTCTGAGCATCATTCAGCTATCCAGGAGAGCAGGGCTGCATCATGCATAACTTACTTGGGAAGACAAGTACCATCAGTCCAAATGTCCTCCCCTTCCTTCCTTCTTCCCCTAGCTTTATATACTGAGATGACATCACATAGTGTGGAATAACCCTTTGGTCAGTTGGGCTCAGCTGTCCCAGCTGTCTCCTCCCAACATCTTGTGCAGCCCCAGCCTGGGGTGGTGTGAGGAGCAGAAAAGGGCTCGATTGCCCAGCCACAACCAAACCCACCAGTGCGCTATCAAAAGTGTGCTATCATCCCAAATCCAAAACATAGCACTGTACCGGCTGCTGTAGCAGTGGAGGAACTTAGGGAACTCTAGTGGAAGTGGTGGGACTCGGTCAATGATCAAGGGACTTGGTCAATGAAAAGAGATGCGAGGTACTGCAATAACATCTCAAAACAAGTGACTTTGATTTCCAGTTTAAACACTTCACTATTTTGATAAATCATTAAGAAAACTCAAAACCTTAATTAGAATGTGTGTTTATTGTTGCTTTTTTTTCCCCCTGAGCACGCATGGGTGTTCCACATGTGGATTAAAGTAAAAAGAAGGAACCCTGTGAGCCATGTGAGACATTCGCTTTACAACTGCTGTTACAGAAAGACAAACTTAGAACATCCAATTCACTCTAATTTTGTCCCGCACGTGCCATACAGCCACAACTGCATTTGGATTGTAGAATTTCAGTGTCAGTGGGACAGCCTGGCACGTCTGTGTAAACTGCTGGTAAGGGCCCATCTCTGTGAGGGCATTGCCTCTGAGTTTGAGAGCCAGAGCATGGTGCACCCTCCTGCTACATGACTAAGCCTTGGATTTCTCACCCATGACTGAAACACCTGAAACTGCCAGAATGTTTCCGTCACACACAAATTTTGCTACGTCTTGCAATTGTCATTGCCACCACTTCTGCCTACATGTTATACTAATATCTCTTCAAGTTACCCCAGATTAAATGAGTGGGAGTAGGTGCTCGGGGTTAAGCAACACTCATCCTTCCTCCCCCGCCTCCCACCTGCCAGCCTTTCCTGCTACATGACCAAGCCTTGGATTTCTCACCCATGACTGAAACACCTGAAACTGCCAGAATGTTTCCGTCACACACAAATTTTGCTACGTCTTGCAATTGTCATTGCCACCACTTCTGCCTACATGTTATACTAATATCTCCCCAAGTTACCCCAGATTAAGTGAGTGGGAGTAGGTGCTCAGGGTTAAGCAACACTCATCCTTCATCCCCCTCCCACCCGCCAGCCTTTGCCCCGTCTCTCTCAACTTCCCCATCCTCTGACATACTTCAAGTTACCCCAGATTAAATGAGTGGGAGTAGGTGCTCGGGGTTAAGCAACACTCATCCTTCCTCCCCCGCCTCCCACCTGCCAGCCTTTGCCCCATCTCTCTCAACTTCCCCATCCTCTGACATACATTCCTAAATTTTCCCTTCTGTTACTCAGGGGTGCGCTTAAAACAAGTTTCTTCCTCTTTTCTGCCTACTATATCATGTGGATCTAGTGTGTGTGAGGACACTATATATCATATATCACATATTTCATAGAATCATACATATATTATATATTTCATAGAATCATAGAATGGTCTGGGTTGGAAAAGACCTTAAAGATCATTAAGTTCCAGCCCCCCTGCCCTGGGCAGGGACACCTCCCACCAGACCAGGTTGCTCCAAGCCCCATCCAGCCTGGCCTTGAACCCCTCCAGGGATGGGGCAGCCACAGCTTCTCTGGGCAACCTGGGCCAGGGTCTCACCACCCTCACAGGAACTGATGTCTTCCTAAAATCTAATCTAAATTTTATCGTCTTTCAGTTTAAAACCATTATCTCTTGTGGTCACATTTACTCCTGCTGACTGCAACTGAAAGTTATGAAATAACACCACCACCGTTCTCCCAAATCTCGTGCTTCGGAGAAACTTGTTGGAAATTGCGTGAAGGGTGGCTCTTTCCCATTGTGGTCCAGAACAGTGAAGCCAAATGCCCCCAGGGAGAAGGATGACTTCCTAACTGGTTAGAAGATGGAGAAAAGAGAATCCCATTAAGAACAAAGGGTTAGAAATTCCATTTGTAAAAACGCAGCCCACTGAGGTCAACTGAGAATGAGTAAGGTGAGATGGTAGCCATGTTGAAAGGGGACTTCGCAAGGTTTTGTGAAATTTCTCTGCTGATGACTTTGTTATGCAGCTTGGTTGGTGATGAAAATTAACACAAAAATGTGAAGAAATCTTCAGTTTTTCCTTTTATCAAAACCTAAAAATAATTCAAGGGGATTTTTTTGCCTATTTTTTTAACAGATGTAGTGGCTCTGATTATGAGTCCCTGCTTGTGAGGGAAATTAAGCCTGGGTCTCCAAAATGCCTTGAGAGTGTGTTTTGTGAATAGTACGCACTGTACATCTAAACCTAAAAAGCGTGTTTGATGCCAAGTAATGCATCTGTCTCAAATAAAACAAAGCAAAACAAAAGACTGCATCCTGAGACCCTGAGAGACAGTGAATAAATTAATTTGGGGGGGGGGGGGGAAGAAAAAGATACAAAGGCATGAATGTATGCTTTCATTTTTTATGTCATAACTTTAAAGAACTGATCAGAATATAAAAATCAACAAGTTTATTTTTTGAGGTTTTTTTTCTTTTATAGTGGAAATGATGCTTTATTTATAGGCCTGCCACTAACTGTTGCTAGAACCTAGTGTTCCTTCTCAAAATTAATACCTATAAATAACTGACATTGGAGAGAATAAATTCCAGACTGTTGCACACATACTGTATTTGTACATCTTCTTTACTTATTTATCTTTGTGTTTTGACCTATGTAATTTTTCTCTAGATGTCTAGACAAATTTAACTTTAGCATATTAAAACTTGAAATGACATTTATTTCTGTTAAACAAATATGTAGCTTTGAGAACATAACTAAATATGTTATGAATTATAACTGCAGTGCACTAAGTCACATACTTGCTTGACAGAAATAAATGTTGGCTAGGATCAAATTGTAGAGCTCAAAGTGCACTGCTTTAAAAATAACTAATTAAAAACCTAGAATATTTCTTTGGGATGTGCTAAACCAGGATAAAAGGAAGTGCATCTTTGGTGTAATTGTATTAGCTTTCACACACTCAGTTATGATTTTCAGACAGAGGAGAAGAAATCAGGAATACAGTTAGAAAGCATCTGCGAAGCAGATACTTCTGAAAGACTATGAATCATTACTGTGTACAGTACATAGCTTTAAAGGAAGATTTTTGATGCATTAAATGTTGATCCATGTAATCCTAGTTATCCTTCCTTGTCTCAGCTGTTTATTTCTAGTTACAAGGTCATTCAGCTCTTTTCTGTGTCTCATGTTGAATTTTACATGAGAGCCACGAAACATTAATTTCCTTTTATTTCAGCTGCATGGTTTAAAAAAAAAACAAAACTAAAAAATACAGATGCAAAATATTTTGAATGTTAAAAATATCTTAGTAATTTCAAAAAAATCTTTACAATTTTCGTGCCCAAGATCTTGCTTCCCACGATACAGATTATGACTTGGCTTTCAGGACCATTTTCATTTAATCGTGTTGTTTTAAGTCCAATATTGAGATAAATTTGGAGCTTTTCCCACTTACTTCATTGAGACATAATCAGTTCCTTGTTGAAGCAGTTTTTTGCCCTGAACATTCTAACTTTCTCACGTGATAATTTCAAAATAATTCTTAATGTTAAGCTAGATAACCAAATTGATAACAAATCTGTGGTCCTACCCAACCAGTGAGCTAATACAGCACTCGACATTTTTGTGTGATCCTGAAAACAAAAGTTACACTAATATTCAAGGAGGCGGGTTTTTTTCCTATTACTTTTAGCTCCAGAAATTTCAACTGTAATCTTGAAAGCTGCATATGCTTTACATCTGCGTGGTGCCATTACCTTCACTGGGACCGCTCACTCCTTTATCTAAACAGCTCCCTAAGCGTGTTTGCAAGATTGGAGCCTCAGAACGTTTTGATTTTAAACAATACAATCCCACCGGTATGTAACGGTGACTCGGTGCTGTCATTCATTCAGAAAAACGGAATCTAAATTGTTTCAGCCAAGGCTAATCTTTCTCTTCAGTGAGAGCCATGGGTTGGGCTTTTTGTTGTGCACGGTGTTGTTTTAGAAGAGCGCTTGGTAGCTCTTTGAGAAGGATTGTATGTCATATATTGCCCGTGATAGCAGTGGACTCAGTTTGACGACTTTGGAGGTCCCTTCCAGTCCTGTGCTTCTGTGTGAATCCAGTCAGGGTAATTGTTGTTGTTTGGGTAGAGATTTTTTTTATTTATTTTATTTTTTGGCTTTATGCTCAAAATTTTAGTTGAAATACTGCCCTTCACAGCAGCACATGTTACACTGAAAATGCAGGCTGGCAGGAATTCTACAAAAATAACCTGCTAAAAAAGATATTCTGTGATTACAGATTTACTGGTGCGTTCCTGCAGCGGCAAATAGAAAACACGACTGTATCCACTGCTTTTTTTTTTTCCCCCCCTTCTAGGTTATCCTCTTTTAAAAGTGTACCCTGTAGGTGTTCATGTTAGCTGGTATTTCCTTTCAGCGTCTCCAGTAAGTTATCCTTTCATTGTGGGTAAGTAAGAGTTTGCAAAACTTTGCACCCTTATTCTTAAATTAAATACTGACAAGGAATGGAAGTGTAAAGCATGCTAATAAGCAAGACCTCCCTGTGGGAACCTGTGATAGAAGACTGTTTCACATTGAGAGGCAGACAGCGCTGTTGACACAGGCTGTCAAAAAGGCTTCATGTCTTTGAAAGAAAATCTTAATCTTCTTTATTCATGTGTGAACAGGTCCAGGCCTTCATCCCGTAGCTCATACGCATTGACTGTTTAAACTGTGGGTTGCTAGGCTTTGGGTAGGGTTTGTTTGCTTGTGTCTACATTGTACGAATGGATGAGGACTGAAAATTAAAATCTGTCTGACACAGAGCACTGCTTTTCTGTCTCTGTTTGAAGAGACATGGCAACCCAGGGTGAAATGAAAAGGAATTTTATTGAGCGCAAAAACCGCTCAGTGTTTAAATGTTGGACGCAGGAACTGAATGGTCAATTTGGGAGGCTTGTAGGTTGTTTATAGACATTGGGATGGCTGTCAATCACAGTACAATGGTGAAATTTGTGTCGGAAAAAAAGTGCTTTTTAGTGGCTGAACTCCTGTTTCCTGTTAAAATGCTCACATCAACAAACAAAAAGAGGTTTTGTCTGAAGTTTACAAGCAAGAAAATTTCAGAATAACAGAGATGCTGCTACTGTTGTGGCATCTTTTGATCATTGCGGCGCTGACTATTTAACATTTAAAACCAAATTTTACAGAGAAAGATCCTATTGCTCTGTGGATCAGATTCTGCTCTACTTCTGTGGATTATAAATCAGGAATAGGTCAATTAAATGAAGGGAATTGTGCTACTGAAAAGCAGTATGACAGTGGACTCCGAGACTTTACTCTGCAGATGTCTGCGCTATTAAATACTTTACGTAGATATGTTTTATATGTTATTTATATGTTTATAAATCAATAGCAAGGAGAAGCAGAAGATAAATAGCACCTATAAAAAAGTAATCTCTTTCAGCACTTCTTAATAACTAGTAGAGGAAAGGGGCTTATTTCAGAAGCAATATTCCCCTTTCCAGTTATTGTTAAAGCTAATTGGCAGCATTTTGCTACTTCATTTTACAGAAGTTTATATTATCTCAGCTATAAAATTTAGTACTGAAACTTGGCCAAATGTCAAAGTTGCCCCTATAGGCTTTGGAACAATTAAAAAAAAAAAAAAAAAGAGGGATCTGAGGGGAGAATAGAAATAAGCCTGTTTTAACAGAATAGAATTTAAAATGTTAAAGCGAGGGGAGAATAGAAATAAGCCTGATTTAACAGAATAGAATTTAAAATGTTAAAGCTGTTGGCATTTTCTGGTTTTATAACATGAAAAAGCATGTTTTACAGAACACTGGCTGAGAATTCAGCCTTCAAAATCTGATATAAAATGTGGTTTCTGGGCCCCTGTGGGATTCATAGAGGGGGGAAGAAAAAGAAAACAGTTTCTCCCATTGTTTTCGTTTCACCTCAGACCGTGGCAGCCCCCCAGCCCTAGATCTTTCTGCTCCAAGGGTGGGGGAAGCAGGGAAGTTCAAATGGAGCAAGGCATGGCAGACCTATCGTCCAAGAAATGGGTCATGTTAAGTTCTTCCCAACCTTATGAGCTTTCAGGCCTTGTATTTTCCACAAGCACTGGGGGCTTGCAGAGTGTGGTAGGAGCTGCCGTGCAGTTTTCAAGTTCTGAGAGACAGGGCTCTTCCTTTGTGTTCACCTTCATATTTTCACTAGCTTCCTTGACATACCTATATGTGTTTACACTACTTCTCATGTATTTCTGAGAAGGTTTTTCATTGGCATGTGCAGTAATACATTATTTGCCACTTTATATGGCAGAGGTATGTATATACTTAATTCTGGAATGACCACCACCGCCAGTGCTATCAAATATGGTAGCTCTATTGACATGTGCAGTAATGCATTATTTGCCATTTTATATGGCAGAGGTATGTGTATACTTAATTCTGGAATGACCACCGCCAGTGCTATCAAATATGGTAGCTATTGCCAAGATCACTCGCTTCTTCCTCCTCCCCCTTAAAAATCAGCCTTGAAAATCTACAATATATATAATGACTGAAGTGTTTGTGATGAGGAACTCTCCCATGTAATTTTTAAATTAGAAGGCATATGTGAGGGAAGACTCTCAAAAACAAAAGTTCCTATCAGACTGCAGATCTCTAAGATTTGTTGGCTATTATCTTTGGGAAACTTTGCTTAATTCCTTTAGCAGCTTTGGTTATAGAACTCATACAAAATGCAGAGAGGTAATTGTATCACTGCTTCCCAAACTGGAGTTTTTTGAGATCCATCTTTCCTTCTTTTTATTTAAATTTAGCATAATAAGCTAGGTACAACCCTAAATAGTGATTTAGTAATTGTTTATTTACTGCAACTCGCTCTCTTTTCAGATTTTGTTGTCCTTACCGTCCTGAGACAAACCAATGAGAGTAAGCGAAGAGCTGAAGAATGCTTTAATTTACATTTGGAGGGAGAATTAATTTTTTTTTAGTCCCTGTAAATAGCACTCGACCTGCTCAGTGGAGAGTAGAGGAAGGTCTCACCTGGAGGTTCCTCTTGTCTCCTCATGCACCCCCACATTGCTCATTGCAAAAGAGTTTTCCCTTTGAGTTCCCTTCAGCCACGGTTGCGTTTGGCTTCAGCAGGAGTGCAGCTTCATGGGTGAAATGCTGTGGGGTTTTCAAACACTGTGCTTCTCCTCTTGCTCCTGTACTTCCCCCCTGAATAGCACTGGGTGATTTGTATCACTTAGCTACATGTCATTTTTTCCTTCTTCTTTAAAATGGGAGAAGTGATAAGGGTTCTTCAGAAAAACAGTGATGAAAATTGATTTTATGAAAGGCATAGTTGCTGTTGTTTATTACTACTGGTAAGTCTCAGCTGAGTAAAGTCTTTCAATTTCTTCATAGTTTCCTTCATCAATACATCCACACAGCTTGTATTTCTTCCTCCCTGCCTGCCTAAGAGGTCCTCTCTTGCAAAAAACTAGAACACTTATATTTGTGCTTTCACTCAGCGTCTTCCTCATTAACTCTTCTAATGTCCTACTACTTATTATTATTCTTGTTCTAATCTCTTTGAAGTGTGGCAAGGTGGCAATATATATTATTCTTGTATGATCAGTACATTATTCTCGTTTATTACCAAGCCACTTCCCCTTAGTGTCCTTGACAGATATAGCTGCCCCTCGGGGTACCTTCCTATAGTCCTCTCCCAGCTTTATCTTCTTCTGTCCAAGGTTTGCTGCCTTTGCTGTCAGTAATGCCAAATGCAGAGCTCTCTTAAAATGCTTACCCTATTCCCATCCTATCGATTTCCTCCTCTCTGCCACGAGCTGCTTTTGAAGTCTTGATTTGCCAAGGTCTTCCCATCTCAACCATGTCTCCTAAAGACTGACTTACTCTCTAAGCGTTGTAAAAGGCAACCATTTTGCTTGCTCTTCTTCCCTGGTGTCCTTTAGGCTTTCCTCTGCAAGGTAGAGTCCTTGGGGGCAAGGACTGGGTTGGATTCTCTGGATGTTGACAAGGTTTTTATTTTTTAGGAGATTATATCTGGCATAGGGGGGGGGCTGCTGCAAGCTCGGCCGATAGCTGGGAACCGTGTGCCGCATAAGGTGGTCGAACAACAAGCTACATCTTTCAGGCAGCAAGTGTTCCTCCCCTTCCCCCCTTCCTCCAGGCTTTATTCTGGAGGTCTAAGTTTATAACAAAAGAAACAAAAAGGTTTTTATATAAATGGAAAAGCAAATGGAGCCCAGCTCATGTTACAACTCAGCCTTCTGACAGCCGGGAACGGAGATCTGCCCTACTTAGAGGCCTCTCTCTGCTCTGAACTGCACGGCAGCTTTTCATATTCCCTCACTTGCTCTGAGTGCTCTCTGATTAGACCTTCAGCTCCAGCTCGGTATTAGCCCAAAACTGTACATTTGGCAAAGGCTGCTGCAAAAGTTTTGTCTGTACAGTAAGGGCAACAGTGGAGCCATTATCCACCGCCCCGGCCCTATCGGGGTGTAAATAAGAAGCAGGGTCTGTACACGCCGTGTTGTGAGTGCTCAGAAAGCTCCACTGTGTTGCAAAATCCTTTAAAATAATACGCCGAGAAAGTATTTTGACTTTCCATTAGTCATAAAAGCCAACATTTTTAATAATGCCCGATTAAATTAAGTCCAGGAGATAAACGTGTGTTGTTTTTTTTCTTTTTTCTTTTTCTTCAGAGACTGGTGGAAACTGCCCAACACTTTTGGTGTTGGTGCTTAAATATGTTTAAATTTAAGAGGGTGCTTTAAGTTAATAAAGCAGGTGCCAGAATGCTTTCGCAAGGCGAAGGCTAAAACCAAACTTCTTACTTAGATGCCTAATTCTAGGCAAGGCAGTGTCTGTAGGATTAAATATCTTTTATTAGACTAATTAGGAAAAAAAAAAACAGACATGAGAACACAAATCATTCTCTTTTTATGCACTTAGAATTTTGGAGAAATCATTCATACACTTCTGTACTGAAATTAAACCACACTTTATACCTGATTTCTTGGTGTGCAGACTTTCTGCAAGCTGTGTAAGAAAGATGGAACACGATTTATAAAGGCAAATTCCCAGAGAAGCTTCAAAATGTAGTGAAACCCGTATTGAAAGCCACAGATTGCTGCCAGGCTTTGAGGTGGAATCATTGTATTTTGCTGTTAAGCTGATTTGTAAGTGACAAAATGTTTTCCTATGTTTTTAATTCTTTTCTTCCTTTGAAACGAGAGCTTCCTCAAGTTTACGGTCTGTAAAATAATAAAGATTTTGGAGGGTGAGGGAAAAGATGAAGATTACATTATAGCCCCAAAACAAAATGGAAAGTGTGGTCACTGGCAGGGACAATTTGAATCGGATATATTTTATGGAATAAATCATTATCTGGCTTCCTGTAGGATTATCTCAGTACATAAAAATGACTGAAGAGAATGAGAAAGTTGGGCAGGACTATTCAAAGTAATGTAAACCTGGCATACAGAGCATCCCACAACTCCTTTCTGTGCAGGACTCATCCAATGTCATCATCTCTTTTCTTAACTTTTTTTTTTTTTTTTTTTTTTGGCCCTTTGTTATGCTTTCTGCCTTTGCAGGAGAGGGAAGCACGAGGATTATTTTCTCTGGTTTTATAAAGGGACCAGATAACAAAACAGAACCCAGATGACCTTTAGAGCTGCGGGTGACCCTGTTTGATGAATGCTGGGCACTGGTATTGTGACGTGTCCTTCCCACTTACAGCCCATAAACTCTCCGCTCCCGGAGCGCGTAGCTCCAAACCTGGGCTGGCGTAGAAACAGATGGGCATAAATCATTGATATTTGGAGCCAACCATTTTCACGATGCCAACTTCCATGCATTGTAAAAATGGCTAATTGCTTTTCTTTACTAACTGCCTTTCACTCGCTGGGATGCCATTAGCCTTTAGCTCTTTGTTTTTATATACCCAGCTATTTTGTTCATGCTCCGCACTCTATACCCCTCCTTCTGTTTCTCAGGATGTTAGACAGTGAATTATCTATTCATTTCAGAGACATCCCTCCCAATTTCAAGAATGAATGCAAAAGGGAAGTTGGATAAGCGCTTTGTTTCTCTTCTAATTTAAAATCTACTAAAAAAAAAAAAATAATATGTGTGGGTTAGCGTGTGTGTGGGAGATCCTTCAGTTTCTGCTAACAGTAGAGAGATTTATGGGGAGAAAGACTTCTTTAGATGGCTCTTGCTGTCTCATGAGAAATGCTATATGCGGATTTACAGATCTACCTAATTTTTATGCCTGTACACTCCTCCTTAAAAGGATTGCCAGCTTTGTCAAGCAGTGAGGTTCGGGTACAGTTAGCTTTTCCTTCTCCTGGAAAGAATACATTGACTTTGACTGGTTTGCCCTTTGTCAGCCCGGTCTTTAGGACTCTGAATCTCGTCCCAAAGTCGGCTCTGCTGATGGCAAAGTAGAAAATGGGTGTTCATTGCCTGAGCGCTGCATTGCTGCAGCTAAAACCGAGAAGACTTCATTCTATTTTGTAATAGGTCTGGCAAAAGGAAGCCAAGAGCCTCACGGGGGGCCAGCAGGGTTTTGGTTCTCAGTCTGAGTTTGCTTCTGAGCTTTTTCTTAATATCACAATGGGCTCTTGCTGTGTACTTCTAATGCCTCAGCAATGAAGTCAGGGTATATTATGCCATCTGTCCAGGAGTCAACACTGCAGGTCAAGCTAATTTAAACTGGCACTTTTCATCTCCCTATGCCTGTATGCATTACATTTAATAGTTTAAGTGAGTGATTGTATCTCCTGACCCTGCAACAAAGGACAAAGCTCATGTTTGTATTTTTTCATTATCTTTAGTTGTCAGGGATAGGGACATTTGATCCTTTCATGCAAAATATAGTTAAACCAGTGACTGATACTCAACTTTAGTTTTAGGAATAGTTGGAGGTTTTAAAATTATTTTTCATTCCCCTTTCTATCTTTTTTTTTTTTTTTTTTTTTTTTTGTGAAAGGTAAGTAAGCAGGCAAATTTATAGATGATGGAATTTTGTAAATGTAATCCTGGACTGAAAAGTTTAAATGGAAAAATCAGAACCTCTTATTTATTCTTCACATTGACAATTAAAAACTTATGGGGGGAATTGTTTGCCCTGTAGCAAACAGGAGAGTCAAGTGATGATCATGGAGCAAAATTATGCTCATAAATTCTTTGGAAAAGAGCAACCTCTACAACATTATTTCTCATTTGAGCTCTGAAAGGAACTTGGAAGAGTTAAGTGTAGTGAGGTGATAGGTGAATCCTCAGAATAGAGGTTTGATAAATGAAAAATGAGCATAATAGCATAATAAATGTAAAATCCAGGGAAAGCTGTCTGAAGATTAGTACTCAGTTTGATTAATCCGTCATGTTTTTCCTCCCTCTTTCTGTTATTTCTTTGACTTGCTATTTCTCCTGGCCACCATGTTTCCAGAATTTTCTTTTTTCTATCCCCCGAGAAATAGAATCGTTGCTGAGGAGGGAAGGGGAAGAAGGACCACACACAAGTATTTATTTCTTAAACACATCTGAAGCTTGGAACAGGAATACTGTTCATACGATTAGGTTGTCAATAAGCCATTTTCCCTCATTTACAAAAATGTTGTACAACTTCAATAACATAAATCTATCTCCTGCAGCCATACTAGTCCAGGGCACCTAAGTTATGACTGTTTATCTGAAATTAATTTCAAAACCAACTGAGGTATATCTATGCAAATTATCTGCGTAGACAGATATATGGGTTGTTAGTTTTTGTTGCAATAAAGAATCTTCTTCTTAGAGAAAGCCTAGTCCTATCTGATGGCCAAGGCCAGCTACTGATCTACTACCTTTCCATGATGTGAACATTTTGTCATTAATCAAAACTGTGGCACTATTCAACACAAACACACACAAAAGTCTAAGTGTGAAGAAATGAGAAGAAATACTTTGAGAGTCAAACACTACACTGGGGCAGAAAGAAGAGGTATAGACCCTCCTTGTCATCCAAGAGACCCTGAAACGGAGAGAAACCAAAGGAGAAAATGTGGCTGAGCTGAGAGCAAACATGCAGACATAAAGGTGCAGCCTGCCCAAGGTACAACTTATAGCTGACAATGTTTGAACTGCCAAAACTAGTGTTTTTACAGAAAGTTATTAATTTCACACCTACTCTGTATACCAATGGTGTTAGACTTAGGACAAGGAGCACAGACATATTGAATCACTTGCTAGAAAGGACAGAAGGAGTAGAAAACACAGTATGCTATATGTATTTTTATATAATACTAAATGCAATTTCATATACATGCTCGTGTACAAAGAAAATTCTGTGCTACAAATAGGTACAAACAGGATAAATAACAAGGATTTTTACTAGGATTAAAAAAATGGAAAGAACTATATTTCTTTCAGAAACATGGACAAAGTTTTCAGTATTAACCCTTATATTTTAATACTGTTTCTCTGCATCTCAGATATACTGAAATTTGGTAAAACTGATTTATAGTTTATTAATCAAAATGTCACTGTAAAGTAATTCTTACCATTATTGTGAGTTAAATATTGTATTCTAGGTAAAGGTTACCTGTCCAGAAGCTAGATTCATAATTGAGAAGTAGGACTAATGGCATATTAGACCATTGGTGAAAGAGGAAAATTATGAGAAGCTATAATGGTGACTTCACTGGCTGTTATAAATCTGGCAGTGTAATGATGTCACATAGAACTGTGTCTTTAAAAAGACATTAAATTAATACAGTAAGGCAAGACAAAAGTGGCTTTGAATTACATGTTAATATTAATCCAGACCACACTCTAATATAAACTCAAAATCAATTCCTATAGAAGGGCTTTGGCAAATGTAATGAATAAGTACAGAAAATCCCATTATCAGTAATAAAACTATTTTAAAAATTGAAGAATGAACATTTATTAGTTTAAATGTGTTGTACTTACACAGCATGATAGAAAATGAGACACTTATTCATGCCTGCAATTCTAATGTATCTAAATCACAGGAAGGACCATTGCAAAAGAACACTTAGGGAGAAGAAGGAAGGGGCTGGTAGTCATTAGCAACAAAATAAGTGAGAAGTTTTTGTGGGAGACGGAGCACTGGAAAGGGATTTGGCCTCCTTTCCTTCCAGCAGACTAAATGATGTTATTTTACATTATAAAAATGGACTTAATGACTGGGCATTTTCCTTTAATTCCCCTTAAGTCCTGGGTGTTGTTGTGTTCAGCCCTTGCTGCCATGGCAGCACATTTCCATCCACAAGGCACCAGAGTCATTGATAACAAACACCATCGATGGTGCATATTGACAGGCTGAAGCATTTGGTCTTTTTAGTCTGGAGAAGAGAAGAATGAGGGGGGAATCTGATCAATGCCTATAAATACTTAAAGGGAGGGTGTCAGGAGGATGGGGCCAGTCTTTTTTCAGTGGTGCCCAGGGACAGGACAGAGGTAACGGGCACAAACCGGAACATAGAAAGTTCCATCTAAACATGAGGAGGAACTTCTTTCCTGTGAGGGTGGCAGAGCCCTGGAAGAGGCTGTCCAGAGAGGTGGTGGAGTCTCCTGCTCTGGAGACATTCCAAACCCACCTGGACACATTCCTGTGCAACCTGTTCTAGGTGGACCTGCTCTGGCAGGGGGTTGCACCGGATGATCTCCAGAGGTCCCTTCCCACCACTGGGTTGCACTGGATGATCTCGAGAGGTCCCTCCAACCCCATATCATTCTGTGATTCTGTGATATTGCAACTGTCCCCCACACTTCCAAGACCACTGATCCCCACAGAAGACAATACACTCTGGATTTTGCCTTGATTGGCATGGGATAACGGGTCTTGCACAGGAATCAGGAATTTCCTACACAACATTCTGAGATCCTTCCTAGCTCTTTTTTTTCTATGGATAGACCTTCTGTTTCATGGTCTCAGCTGAAGTTAGGGGTGAGCTTGCTCTTTTGCGTTTCCCAAGAGAGGAAGTGTGTCGAGGGAGTTGCTGTCCAAGAGCCCAAGGTGTGGGGGTCTCAGCCTCCAGAAAGCCTTTTTGGAGCACAAAACCGCAGCCAAGCCCATGGCTGTCACTATGCTTGTCTTTGTAGTAATTAACCTGCCTGTTTTGTCCCAGACAGTCTTGTATTTATGAATACATATTCATAATGTATTCATAGTTGTGTGTACATACCAACTGTAGTTGTAGTTTGAGTGGGTGAAGGCACTCATTTGAAACATAGCAAAGAACTGATTTGCACTGCACGACTTTGCAGAAATTCTGTGAAATACCTTTTGATAATATAGACCCATGTTCATTTTTTCCAGCAGATAAAAATGCAGAAGAACAAAAAAATTCATGGGATGTGGAGGCCACAAATCCTTTTTGTTTGCATAGGCTTTTGGGAACAGAAGATTTTTTTTTCCCCAGCACATCTGACTTTGCATGAATTTTGCTTTTTAGGAAGAAAGGACATTCTGTGTTTGGTCTGCAGATGGCTAAATGGATGATAGTCCCTGTGGGCTTTATAAACCAGGCTTTTGGCTTGGTTGGGAATACCTTCTTAGGAGACTGATGCCAGGTTTTGTTTTTTCCCCTCTATTGTGCATGGTGCTCTGCTGATCTATCTTTGGAGCAAGCCACTTGCCAATTGCTTGAGAAAGGAGATCTACTGGTAACTGACATTACAAAGAGTCCACAAAAGATTAAAAGAATTTTATTCTTTCTTCTGCGCTTCTTTTATCTTCGTCTCTTCTCTCTGGGCTTGTGTAAGTTTATTTAGAAGTCAGAGATATGGAATGTAATAAATAAGGATATTTTGGAACAAAGTTCTGGCAAAAAGTATACTGGATTACTGATTGTTGATGAAATATGAAAGAAATTAAGTGGCAAATGTACAGTAATATTTGGCTAGGTATAGACAATAGTGATAGTATTTATTGAAATTGCTTCTCAAAATCAGGAAATGGTTGGAAATTATCAGAAGTCATTAGAATTGATGCTGTTGCAATATTAACATATTTCCTATCTGTTATAATTTTACTAAGCCTTTCTCTTTATTGTGTAGAAACTACAGAAATGGAAACCTTATTTACTGTGCGTGACCAATAAACAGATTAGCCAAAGACAACCTTTAGTCTTATCCTTTTCCCCCAAAGAAATTTAAATTAGTAGGATGCTTTTAATATGATTTAAAAGGGTGGAAGAGTAAGAGAGAAGGAAAAAACCCTATTATATTACTTCACGACAGAATAGCTTGAGCATTTTTTTCCAGTAGTGACATACTGCCATGTAGTGGCACCTTATATCAATAATTGCTTCTAATTTTGTTTAACAAATGTGGGGGTTTTCCCTTCTGTCAATAATGCCTGGTAAGCAGATGTTGCTTTAAATAGTACGACCAAAAATGAATTGGGTGCTGGGGGCTCAGAAGAGTGTTCTTTCAGAAACTGGAAAGCCCATTTCTGATTTGGGAGTGCACACAGGTTGGTGTTACACCAACCACCCTCTGTTATCAGCCTTCTACAGTGAATCTGGGTTCAGAGTTGAAGGCAAACCTGCTTAGCTGGATGACTTTGCCTGCTTGGCTGGAAGTTTTTTTTACGTTCTCAGTCACTTTGAGGTTTCTTTTCCTATGTTTTTTTTCTTACAAAGGTACTTCTGACCTCACATATTTACAAGCATTAGATAAAAATACTGGGCCAATAATTAAGGACGTCATTTCTGTTCCATAAACTGATTTGGTTTGATTTTAATAAGTGCTGAACTGGATTCCATCTGGAAATGAGAACCTAGTTCCTTCAAACAGATAAACACACTAGAGGCTTTGTACAGCTAAGACGTCTGCAATTTTTTATAAGCTAGCAGAGAGGCTGTTTTATTTAACGATGTTAACATTGAAAATATGATTTGCTTCTAAGCTTTAAGGAGAAGTGCAAACTCTAAACCACAGGCTTTGTTAAGGCTTTCTAATTCTATTCCAAGTATTATGGAAGTCTGATGTTTGAATAAGGCCAAGTCATCTTTTAATTCCTAAACTGGCTCCCATAAAAGGCTAGAAAGTCTTTGATCTATGTAAAAGAGATCACCAGGGAGAAGCCTCTGCTTCTGTTTGTCCAAATGTTGCAAGGAGAGTCTCTAGGCTATAGCTAACAACTCAAATTATATTTGTTTGTGTCTTAGACAGACTTGTTGATTTGCATATAAAAGGGATTTCAGTGGCAAAATCAGCTCTTTCATGGGATTTGCAATGGAGGAAAAAAGCTACTTAAATTTTGATCTAATAGACTATCCTGCAATGATGTCATGTAATTAGTGTCTAGTGATGTAGATATTGCCTGATGTCATATTTCTAAAGTTATCTGGTATGTACATACCAAGGACGATAAAGGACATACAAAGCAAGGGAAAAGAAACATTTCCACAATGAAGCTAAAGGCTTGGAGATAGAACAGAATTAGAATAGAATAGAATAGAATAGAAGAATAGAATTTTTCCTGAAAGGAAGAAACTCTCTGGAAAGCTTATTCTAGAAAGAATAAGGAAAATTCAGCCTTAATAGATGTGTAAAGTTTCGAGAATACAATTTCTATCAAGGTCTCCTGAATTTTTTTCATTGGTCATTGCAGACATAAATAGAAAGTACAGAAATAGGCTGATGAGCAGGTGTGTTTATTTAATAAGGAAAAATGTGAAGGAAATGCAAAAAGTGCACGCAGAGGAGGGCTTCTGCCAGAATTCATTTCTTCTGTGTAGTATGCTCCTCTAATGACCTTCTTCTTCCAGAGAAGGCCAAAGACACTGTCCTGAACAAATCTTCCCATTCTTTGCTTTCTCCCTTCCATTGACAGCCTCAGGTGGGGGTTTGGATAGCAAGGAAGAATTGTTCTTGCAACCCAGACCTTGCTGTTCTTTTTTGAAGGATTCAGAGGCGATGATTAGTTCTCACAATCAAGTGCACATAAGAGAAGCTGTCCTACAGAAGGATGATCTCCAACCATGTGGTCAGACTGGCCTGGTGCTTATCTCTTCATGTCACTAGAGTCCTTGACCACGTGCTAAGGATGGTACTTGAATTCTCACCGTCATTCCCATTTGACCATTATCTTATTTTCCTGCTAATGATAGGGAAAAAAATATCATTCAGCTCACATGAGCGAACTTTATCCCTTATGTCTTCCTTCTCAGTATGAAATATAGCAACTGTGGAGGTTAATGTACATTTTTAACTTGAACAGTGAAGATGTTAACTAGACTAAAATTTGTTTCTTTTATTAAATACAATGCTTCAGCATGTTAACTTTTACTGTTTCTGTAAGAATGAT
Source organism: Calidris pugnax (assembly GCF_001431845.1). Taxonomy (NCBI): domain Eukaryota; kingdom Metazoa; phylum Chordata; class Aves; order Charadriiformes; family Scolopacidae; genus Calidris; species Calidris pugnax. The sequence goes on from NW_015090814.1 coordinate 4,006,978, forward strand.
GTAACATCATGACCTCATATTAAATGCTAGTGAAAAGTACACCTGCTCTTCAACTAGCAACTCAATTCTTTTAAACAATGGGAATGTGTTATTTTCTTGTCTGTTCTTCTCAGAAAGGCACACGTGCCTCAAATACGGTCTTTTTAGACTGATGTAGTTGGAAAAATAAAGGAGATCATCTCTTTCTGCAAACTTTGCCTTCATTATCTATGTAATGAGTAATTGTTAGAAAAAAGGGTCTGGATAATCTTAACGACATCTGAAGAGTTCAAAGTAAAGTCTACAAAGTTTGTCATTACTGCTTAAGCTGTCAAATCACACAAAATAGTCCTAGAAAAGACCTCAAGAGGTCATGCAGGCCCTAAAATAAGATCAGCTATACCTATCTTTTTTTCCTGGAAGATGTTTGTCTAACCTTTTCCAGTGATGGAAACTCCATGACCTTCCCAGAAAATCTATCCCAAAGCTCTTTCTGAATGTTTAACCTTTGATGCTGTCACTACTTGTTCTTTCCACCATGAGCAAGTAGAACAGATGATTTTCTTCTTCTTGACAAGAGCTTTTCATGTAATTGAAGGATGCTATGATCTTTCCCCTCTTTGTCAGCAAACTATTTTTCTGTCTTTGTGCTTTCTAATCTCTAACCATTTTCTTTGCTCTTTTCTGGAGAGGTGTTGAAGCAAAAAGGTTTGATAGCCTTCTTCTAACCCTGTTATTCTCCTTTCAGTCTTCTTGCTAGGCTAGCAACGGGAATAGAGATAAAACTCTTTGGATCATCATGTTCTCTCCCAGGCTACCTGATGGATTTGCTCTGCTATTATTTACTATTTTTACTTCTGTTAGCTCTTTACTTTTGCTGCTTTTTATATATAAAAAAAAAGATATTTCTATGTTGAATATGAAATAATGGATGTGACTTTAAAAAAAAATTCTTCAAAAAAGTTTTGTCACTTGTCTTGCTGAACACATTTCTGTCTGCCTTGGTAGGACAGGTTAGACCTGCCCCTTTGCTTTGAAAGCTTTGGTTATCATAGAATGGTTTGGGTTGGAAAGCACCTTAAAGGTCATCCAGTTCCAACCCCCTGCCCTGGGCAGGGACACCTCCCACCAGACCAGGTTGCTCCAAGCCCCATCCAGCCTGGCCTTGAACCCCTCCAGGGATGGGGCAGCCACAGCTTCTCTGGGCAACCTCTTCCAGTGTCTCAGCACCCTCACAGTGAAGAATTTCTTTCTAGTACCTAATCTAAATCTCCCCTCTTCCAGTTTGAAACTGTTGTCCTTTGTCCTTTCACTACACTTCCTGACAAAGAGTCCCTCCCCAGATCTCCTATACGCTCCCTTCAGATATTGAAAGGCAGCTATAAGGTCTCCCCGGAGCCTTCTCTTCCCCAGGCTGAACCCCAGCTCTCGCAGCCTGTCCTCACAGGGGAGGTGCTCCAGCCCTCTGATCATCTTCGTGGCCCTCCGCTGGACCCTATCTTGATTTCCATATGGTGTGCATCTGTAGTTAACTGTATTACTTAACTTTGGTTAAAACATCATCACCAAGGCTCTGATTTAAACCATTACCATAAATAAAAGCATTATTTTTAGGGGATGTCATTAGGGACATTATATCCCTTTGGTTCCTGCAGCCAGTTTTTTCTAAGACATTTTGCCTTGTTTAGAGCTTCAGAATCACCTTTGTATTGAAACTTCACAGTTACTTAGCAGCAGGGTTTTCGATTTATTTTGTGTCTGCACTTTGTATATTGACTGAACTCCACCCATTTCCACTATGAAATGTGGGTCACTTCTTTTTTTCTTTTTCCCTAAGCAGCTGTCCTCCTGGCAGTCCTTGTGGTGAACTTCTTCCAGGTTTGTTTCAGCCCTTGAACTCTACAGGACTGAGCCAAAAACTTTGTCATATAAGTCCCATTAATAATCATCTGTTTCTCAGGCTCATGGGATCAGTCTTCTGTTATGTGCTCTGACTAGAAACTCCCAAAGCCACGCCTGACGGGTGATCTCCTTGTAACATCTGTTCTGGGACTGTGCTGGTAAGTCATTATCAATTGACGTGTTGTTGCCTTGCTAATGCAACCCGTGGACAAGAGATTAGCTGGAACTGGTAAATGTAAAACTGAACGTTTAGTGTTTGGGCTTTGGAGAAGCATGGCACAATATCAAAAGTGTGTGTCAAAAGTGGATGCCAAAATTAGACATTGAAATAAATTCTTTCCCCCTCCACCACAATGAAGTTAATTGATACTTAGTGTTTGCATGACTTTGAGATGGAGAGAAAAATTATTTCTTTTAAGTTTACTCTGTGATCCTGTTTATGCTGTGTGGTTCCAGCTGAAAACCGAGGGCATATCCAGGTTGTATCTACCCGGTCAGGCAAGCACCAGATTAACTGAATGCCCTCAGACAGACTTGCTTACATCCCACAAACCAGTTGCTGGCTAGTGATATTGGCTTACACTGAGCTCTGAATCAGTCCCCTGGAGAAAATCTTAAATCCAAACACAGTGCTTCAGCATGAGCTGAAGTTTCTCTTCGGGTACTTGATGATGGTTGTTGATAAGCCATCTTAAGCTAAGCTGCTGCCTAGCCTGGAGTGGCACTTAAGCACGGCACTCTCCTGACGTTGTTGCTAACTGTGTGCATGGTGGCTTGGTCAGCATACAAAATCTATTTTACATATATTTATATATATGTATGTATACATTTTTATACACATAAACCAGCAGGTTTTGGACTTGTGAGTGAGGCAGAGCACTTGGGAGCATTTTGTTGCTCTGAATCCCTTGCTTGTGGCACCTTTTGGAATATATCAGTCCTGGGGAGGCGTGTTGGACTTTCTTCCGTCCATAAATGCAGCTACTTGACTTAAAATAGCTTTTTCCATAAAAGAACATAAAAATAAAATTTTAAAGGACTTAAGTCAGATAACAGTATGGGGATTTGAAAGTGCTTTTGTCTGGAAATCCAGTTTGTGGTCTTGCGATAACCTTTAACGTGGCTGTCAAAAATTAGCTGCCAGTCCTTAAGGATATCTGTGTGTCAATAAGTCCTTGCCCTCCCCACTTCCCAATGACTTTTCATAGAATCATAGAATCATAGAATCATTGAGGTTGGAAGAGACCCTTGGGATCATCGAGTCCAACCATCTACCCTACTCTAGCGTCACCACAGTACTGAAGTCCAAGAAAGCAAAGCCTTGAGACCAGGGGCTTTGAGAATTGTCAGCGAAGCCGTATATACATCTTGCTTTTAAATGTGGAAAAAAATAATGGTTTCCTCTCATATTTGAATTTGAGGGGAAAAGAGAATTTTCAAAGGCATGAAAGAGTTCAGTCTTCTGAGCATGAATATCTAAGCAAGATGTGATCCTAAAATGACAAGGAGTCAACATCTGGGTATGTTTTCCCACATTAGCAACTGCTGTCCTAAACTGTGCTGTTGTATGTGATGTTAAACAGCTGCTCAGTTTCACCCCAGAGGTAAGAATATTCTGTATCTCGCTTACATCTTGGTTTTTTAGAACTTCTAGAGATGAAAAGCTCTCAGAGAAAGTGTAAAGTAGTAGCACTGCTTGGTACCTAGAAAATCATGTTTTAATTCAATAAAAAGCTGCTGACATATTATAACGCTTATTCTTGGTACTACCGTATTACATTATCTAACCACCGTTTCTCATTATCTACATACCAAATTGTTCAAGTCAGTAATTTCAGCCTGTCCCCACCATGTACTAGTGAAATACCATACAAATAGCTGCCACAAATGTTAGCAGCTGGTCCGTTTCAAGGTGCTGTTTCCTTTGTCTACAATTTACAGTAAGAACGAAATGTATCCTGCCAAAAGTATCGACCCATCCTGCGTGCTGGTGGCTTTTGGAGATGTATGTCCAAGCAGGGTTTCTTATCAATCTGCTTTTTGGGGAAGAAAAAAGGGCTGTATAGGGTCAGGGAAAGGATTCTCTGGGAGTTGTTCATATTTAATGAAGCTACACTCAGGAAGTTTAGAATGGATAAAAAAGACGAAGGTTTTGTAAACTACGCAGGCATTCTTCCTGTAGTGATTATACACAGGATACTGAAATGGAGCACACCAGTGCCTGTGGTTTTTGTCTTCATTTCTGTGTCTTAAATGAGATGAATCATGCTATTATACAGAAAAGGCATAGCCGTAACACACCTGCACTGAGCGAGACTTTCACATCCGTAATTCCCAGAAACCTTCATAATTTTGTGTAAACATGTTCATAACAAAGCAGAAATGCAATGTTTTATGCACTTACAGACAGAAATGAGATGTAATGGTGATCTCTTGCAGAAGAATTGCTAAAGTGACAATTATGGGTGTCACTTCTTTCAAAAGTTTCATAGCAAAAGTTTCTTTTGAAGGTGACCTTATTTTCTAAGTCCAGCTGGAAACAGTTAACCACTTTCCTGATTTCTAATACCAAACTTAGCTCAAAGTGTGTTTGCAAAATCAGTGGCTCCGGAGTTAAATTTCTGTTAACTAATGTAGTTCAAACCAATTCTTTGCGCAATTATATCTTTTTTTTTTTTCCTTCAAAACGAGCTCATAACTTTATTCCATAAGAGGAGATTGTGAGATGCTGCTTTACAGTTTGTCTGAACTGAATTACTGCAAAAGATCTGGCTTGCAGTGTGAGAACTGCAAAGAATATACTAAAAATTCTTTCAAGTATAGATCTGTAGGTATTTCTCTCTTAAACTCTAAAGAAGAACATAACTGAAAATGGTATGGAGACATTTATGCTGCTTATTAACTATGTTGTATCTGAATCGTTGCCATAAAAGCAAACTCAAAGGCTGGATTCAAAATGATATTATTGTGGTAACTGAAGCTGTATTTTGAGCAGAAGGAACCCACTGAATATACTAGGTTGAAAAAGGATCTTGTCCAGGCACTTTTGCTCTCTTTTTCCCTAGTTTTGTTTGAGCAAAAGCACACGAGTGCTCTCACAGCAAACCAGAAAGGTCAAAGGTTCACTTATTTACTACTTCAAAATAATAAAATAATCTGCAAACAAGCCTAATTTACCTGACATGCAAGTTTATGAATTCTGCTCCACTGAGCTGTTTCCTTTCACTCATTGCAGGCACTTTTGGAATTGCAATTCGGTGCTGTAAGTCTTCGTCCACAGTAAGTGGTACTTTTAGAGTCACAGGGAAGTCCTACAAAGGGTTCTCTTGCCCTTGAGGAATATTACTCTGTATTCACCTCACATAACACGGCCTCTTTACAGATTACAAATGTCATTCAAGTCAAACCAGTCTGGTAGTGAGTCTCCTCTAAATAAACTTTCTTTTATTCCCTTGGTCTTAAAGTCTGCTCACTGTCTCTTTATTTTCTTTTCTCTTTTGTGCGCAGCTAAGATTTATAAGGACTGCTGTTACAAGTTATACATTTTCTTACATCAGTCCTTTTGGTCTCAAGATCTTGGAACAGAGAATTTACAGTGGCCATAAAATAGACCCCCCAAAAATACGACCCACCTTCGCAAATGTTCTGAATTTGGTGAAGAAAACCAGTGGGATGAAAGGCTGTTCCTGTTATTCTCCACGTAGAAAACCAGCTTCTGACTATCATTAAAATTAGCAAGGAGCTTACACCAACTCTCTTTTTAGAAGCTAGAGGAAGTTCTCACCACTGTAAGAGTCTTTGGCTGTACCTTTGTAGAGAGCCAAGCTGGCTTGAGATCTGAGAAACTTTCATCTTCAGGAAAATTCAAGCACGGCTCCCAGACTTATGCTTAGGCCCATGTCTAAGGGAGCTATATTTCTTCGTGGAACATAATGGAATATTCTAAACAAAATATTAAAACCTGTTATAAATAAACCTAATTAAGCATTTTCAGATGAATAAACAGTAGTTTTATAGCCCTTGCTATGAAATCTCATAATCTTATAATTAATTCCATGTTTAATATAAAAATGACAGTTTGATGGAGTTGCTTTGAGGATTAAGTAGGGAAATGTACCACATGCAGCTTTCCTGCTCCATACGCTACAGATTTTACATGGGAATGACATCACACTAAATAAAAAGACTGGTCATCTATCACCTGGATAATGTATGCTAAATAATGATGAATCTGGTACCTTGCATATAATTTCCTTTTTCAGAACTGAGCTCCCAAAAGCTGCTCTTGTTCGCATTTCCCAAAATTGGTCATCTCAGTCTGAAGCAGCATCTGTACAGCCTATGAAAGGTAAGAAAGTGAAAATCAGACTTTGGTTTGCTTAGGATGTATTCCAAGATTATATGACTTGTGTGAGGTATGTTTCCCACTGTTACTAGCACGCTGGATGAGATCTTAATTGATCTCTTGTTCTTTCTTCTCTGGGCAGAACGAAGTCTTTGAAGATGAATACTGGCTCATAAACTAAATGCTTTCAGCTGTTGCTGCTGAACATAACAATTCCTAAGAAGATTTTTGTCAGTTGCTTAGAGATTTCCTTGTTTTTATGGAGAAGAAAAGGTTGTATTTTAACCCTTGAACAACTCCTGGATAACATTACAAGTCACACTGTATGTCTCCAGTAGAAATTTAACAGCTGGAGAAGGGAAGCTTGCTTTAGTAAGGCAGAGCATTTAGAAATGTGAACATATGGCTAGATACAGGATTTAGTATGGCCTTAGCATTATGCAGGAGGTCATACTCATTGATTAAAATGGTCCTAAAAACCGTGAATGAATAAACTTAAATAGACTTAAATATTACTACTGTGTGTATGTGTGGTAGCTGGGTCAGAAATGGTTGCAGGACGCGACGAACATACAGCACGTTGACACAACACACAGCAGTATCTATCTTTCACAGAAAACCATTTCAAGCCTTTTCTTTCCTTTCTTCCAAAAAGGAGTGACAGGCTACACGGTGCAGCTGGCAGATTGGCTTGGCTTGATAACGCGTGATCAGAGCCTCATGAAACGGTTTAGTTGGAAACCCCCCCAAATACGTAAAATACACTAAATGGAAAGCAGCAGTGCAGTGGGGTGAAAAGGAGCATGTTTGAGAGTCAGACGGGCCCGAGTTGAAATTCTCCTGTAGCAGAGCTTTATCTCTGCCTTTTTCTTTAATTTCACAATTTCTTGAATGTCCTTGCAGAAAGATACTAGCTTACAGCTACGTGGGCACTCTTATCGTTGAAATCTCTTAATTGTTGCAGCCTTAATTTTTTTTTTCAATGTATTTTCTTTTATGAGCTTCTCTTCTTTTTCAAGAGGTTTGCTAAATTAAGTATGACTTTGGAAGTAAAAGGAAATGTTCTGTTTTCATTCCCCTATATTTTCTTACATATTTGTAAATACTTTCCTGTATACCAATATAAAACAAAGGCTTAGAACTGAGAATATCTCCACTACTCATTTGTAAATTCTTGTATACTAATATGCAACTAAGGCTTAGAACTGAGAATATCTCCACTACTTGATAATTATATTTAGTGCTTCAGTTCTCCTGCTTAATGCTTTCAGGAGAGTTGAGGCAGAAGTGGGAATGGAGCATTGGTTAGTAACTATAACTGGAATAAAATCAGATCTTAGTGTGTTGTGTTGACAGTTTTCTTGCTACAATTAGCTTTAACACATGACGCTCCACTAAATTTGTGGAGTGTTTGACCAATATGTACTCCCAATATACCAGAGAATATGCTGAAGATGTCAATTCTGTACTTATTTGTGAAACTTCTAAGCAGTTCATAACCGGTGCTTTGCCTTAGACGTCACAAAATCAAATCCTTATTATAACCCATGAGTTCCATATTAAGCTGGAATTCCAATGGAAATTCATGAGGGACTTGATGTCTGCAGGGTTTTGTAATGTGGCTATGAATACCACTAAGAATGTTTTTCTTAAAAGCTGGATATCCACACGTTCCCTATCGGTAAACCACTGGGTTGCTGAATTAAGATTTTATTTACCACTGGAATAAATACACTACCCAGTATACACATAGTCAGGAACCACATATGGGAACCATTCGTAGGCTATATCAACAACAGTTAAGTTGTTTGCTGTATTTAGTGCTGTGTGCTAGCATTGGGAAGTAGGTATTTGAAATCATTAGCTTTTTCTGGTTAATCTCTTCATCTCTTCCTTTGAGCACCTTGTTCCTTCTGATCTCAGAAATATTTTGTTGCCCAGTCAATAATGCTTCGAACCTGTTTATAGAGAAAATTCTACCGTGCTTCAACCTTCGTGCTGTCAAAACAGATTTTGAAAACTTAAGATTTTCATAAAGGAAGACACACACAAAGCAGAGATGTGATAGTTTTTTACTGAACTCTCGTATTTGACAAAAAGTAGATATAGTGCTCTTAAGCTTTTTTTTTTTTTTCCCTCCCACAAGAATCTATTATCATGCACTACATACAACTTCTGGAAAAAAGGAGTAAAATGCATTGGCCTGACTTAGCATTTTATTTCTAATTTGTTACTTGATGATATGGGTAATGAGAAATGACCCTCTGAATAAAACATTTTTCCTGAATACTTTAATAAGCCATTTACAATTTTTCCAGCTTATTTATGGCCATAACCATTTGATACTGTGTATTTTTTAAAAAGTTGATTGTTGGCACTAGCTGATACACCTGTCATAATATCTATTTACAATATATACACCCTCTCTGCCAAGTTAGGTCATAGTTTACAGTGTGGTAAGTACTGAATTCACAACATGGCACGATTCGGTACAACAATCTGAACTTGTGAAACCAACTAAATGGTGGTAATCTTATAGGGAGTTTTATTAAGCTGCAGCTACACATGGGGATATTGGAAATATGTTGCTGAAGTGAAGCTGAAATTTATATAATTAATCATTTTGAAATGAATTTTCTTCTCTGTGTGTGTATTTTTGTTCAGGATAATTAGCTAACCACAGTTTGTTTATATAAGGTGTGTGTAATCTGTTTATAGAGCATGGCAGCTGACATAATGTAGCTCTTGGCGAGCTGTGGCATTCCCTTCCCACAAGTAACATTTGAAATGATAAAACAACATTCAGATGAATAACTCTCCACCAGGTAAAAATCATTACAGCCCACATTCTCCAATAATATTTTCAGTCCACCTTGTTAAACCTTTCCACGGGAGCAAACACAGGTAGAGCCCCATTTGCTCTAACTGTAGAGCAATTCTTTGGCCAGTCTGAGGCCGCACGAATGTGTCTGAAGTAAAGCTTACTGTGACTGAGAAGTGTGTTCGTTGTAGACCAAAAATGTTATGAAATGATCCAGACAAACAGAATGAGATTTGATTAGGGGATTAGAAACATGAGCCCGGGTCCCATGTCATTCAGATGGAAATATGACATATTAGACCATGGGGAATTTGAGCCCAAATATTTGCCATGGCTGAGACTCACACCATTGTGCCCGGGCTCTGTAAAGGCTCTCTCCAAGATCACCCCATGCTGCTCAGAGGAGAGCTTTCAAAAACCTGGGAGATATCAAACTTCTCTTTCCGATGGCCCAAAAAATATGCGTATTTTTCAGATCAGGATCCACGCGAATGTCTTTATTCTGGACTGGTGTGTTTTTCCCTGCAGAATAATAAAGCAGGGACCATATAAATACCATATAAACTTGGGATCACATTGCGGGAAGTGTTCTGCATGAAAGGATCTGTGCAAAGGTGGACCATGGACATTCTGCCTGCAGCTTCTGGGAGAAAGGCTGTTCTGACAGTGGTGTTATGTCCAGGTCTGAATTTGGGCTTGGGGAAGTTCATTTTTCTGTCAGTTTCTTGCACAAGAACTAGAGCTGATGTGAATGTCTCCAGCTTTGATTTGCAGAAGAAACACTGGAGCCATTTGTAGGGATACAGGACACTTTGGCAGGCTCCTGGATGGACCCAAACCCCAGAAGGAAAGAAAGGTAACCCGGCAAAAGCGATGACTGTTGATGACATTTGCTGGCACTCAAACAGCATAAACACTTGTAGTGGGAGGACCCAAATGAGAAGAAATTACCCAGTGAAACAGTCTGGCAAGGGTCCAAGGGCTGAGCTGTGAAACACCACCTTTCTTCAGTCTGCAGTGGTAAAGCCAAGGATGAAGAAGAAAGGACAGTTAAAACAAGGAACTGTATTGACAAAAGAGTATGGAGAAACACTGCTTCTTCTTGGGCAGTGTCTTTTCTCCCTAGATAAAGCGGCTTTGAGTTCTTCATGCTTTAAGCCTGATTCTCAGGACACAACAACAAAGCAAAAAGACAAAGAAATGCTGGTGGCTTTTGCTACAGATTGCTGTCAGGGATATTCTCCTCCCACCCTGAAGGAAAGTCATTGCCATATAGTATGTTCCAGAGTTGAAGCAACGCTGGTGTGTGTACACAAGTACAGATGTTTGACCTGGAATCTGTATGCTCTCCAGCCCATGGAACCTCTTACAGTCACCCTGTTGCACAGCCTTCAGGGTCCTTCTGGTTTGGAAATTCAATTTACAATATCAACTAATGCTGCACCTACACCTCTGTGGACTTTTTTACATGATGTCTTGATCTGCCAACTGCTGGTTACTGGTGATTGGATATTAGGAACAATTTTTACTCTAAAAGTGTTATTAAGCATTGGGATGGGCTGCCCAGGGAAGTGGTGGAGTCGCCATCCCTGGGGGTACTTAAGAGATGAGTAGACATAGAGCTTAGGGATATGGGTTAGTGATGGTTTTTGTCAGTGTTAGGTTGATGGTTGGACTTGATGATCTGAAAGGTCCCTTCCATCCTAGACAATTCTATGATAACACCTCTTTTATCTCACCTTGGTAGCACAGCTTCCCATTTCGCCCCAAATGAACTCAGTGTTTGCCCCTTTGCCAGCTTTGAGCTACAAACTCCTTCATGCCTGAACCACCCATTTCTGCAGAACTGTGCTTTCAGTTGAAAAGCCAAATGAGAGTGGAAAGGATCATGCTCTGCAAATGAGTGAACTTAGTACTGAATTCTACAATGGCAGTAAAAGTTGGTGGGAGATTGCAGTTAACCTTCCTATTGCCACACTGCTGCAATACAGGACAGGTGAAATGAGACACTGACAGTTTTCTTGGTGTTGGGGGACATGGTGTAGGGGAGAACTTTAGAGTAGGGTAGATGGTTGGACTTGATGATCCCGAGGGTCTCTTCCAGCCTAGATGATTCTGTGATTCTGTGATTCTTTTCCTGGAAAGGCATGTCAGGAAAGATCCTTGGCTGGTACAATGGTTACCTTAAAGTGCATGGAGACTGATGTGCAATTGAAGACCTCCTGCAAGCAGAAAAGTTCCATCTTTATTGAAGTAGTTGGATATTTTGCTATTTAATTCAGTGACACAGGCTGTCAGTCCCCATTCCTTGGGGCACAGGAAGACTGCAGCATGAAACTGGAAGAGGTGTATTCTTTTTACTGAAGGCAGGGCTGGGATATATGTAGGAACAAAGTAGAAAGGCAAGGTGGGAGGAGGAGTTTCTTTCAAGATTCTTTCAATAGTTTGGACTGTGAGATGTGTGCTGTGCACCCAACACCAACACCTCCCATGCTGTGCAGTATATAAAGCTGGTTGCAAATGCTCTTCCTGCTGGAAACAAGCTGCTCTGGCAATGATGCAGAATGCAGAGTATGCTGGTTTCTCTGTGAGTAGGGTGTCCTCATACTCCTCTTTAGTGCTAACCTGTGACTGCTCAGTCCTCTAACTGGTAAGTGGGAGCTGAAGGGTTCCTCATGGTGTAGTGTATCTCATGCAAGAGTGGCAGATATCTTCTTGCTAATACTTATAGGTATGTGTACCTGAAATATTTATCCTTACTTCTTTTACCATTTTGGGAAGTATTTGTTGTGCATGTACTCCATCTTCCGGAAATGTCCAGGATTTGACCAGAATATTGAGAGAGGGGAATAGGCCATGACCTGCGGATTTATTTCTGAGAACATTCCTGCATGATAGTTATGTTTACACTGACCGTATCCTCAAGCCTGCACTTAAAATGTAGATCAAACAATATTGCCAACATGAATTTTCCCTTATTGAGAGCTTCTCCAAATATGGAGTCATATTTGCTGTTCTGCCAGTATCCTTGTTACAGAGTCTGGTTTATATTTATGTGCAATTTCTCTTGTTAAAGGAAGAAAGAAAAGCATAATGGCCAATGTCTGGCTGAAATGTGGAAGGGTGGTTATTGAATCTATCACTATTTCAGACGGGTAAATGATAAATAAATCTACAAGGAGCATGGAGTGATGAAGCCTTGGGTATAATATTGCTATTCTACAATTTCTAATATGTTCAGGTGACACTAAGATAGTCATCTAATGGTGGTGAGTAGAAATTGGGCAGTTAAGTAGCCTGCTCTCAAGCTATTTAATATGCAATGTACTGCTCAGAATCCTGCGACGGTGATGATATAGATAAATAGTCTTACTTGTTTGATTCATAGCTTGTTAATATTATGTGATCAGTTAAACAGCACGAAATGAATACATAAAATTATTTAATCATTTAGGAATCACAAAATTTACTAAATGATAGGGTGAGGAATATTGAATTTGTTCAGCTCTTTGTCATCGCAGAACCCTCCAAGCCATCCTTTCATTTTCATTATTGGGTCAAGTTACAGTGTCAAATCCACTTCACGGGCATTTATGAAAGGCACATTTAACAATCTTCATTAGGAAAAATGCTCTGATTTTTCCTGAAGGCTCGTAAGAAATTGCACAAAGAATGAAATAATCTTAGGCCACTGATCTGGAAAGTGCTTTCTTTTTTGGCAGCCTTTATACTATAAAACAGCAAAAGCCCAGTATCTGTGATGTTACTCAGTTCAGTATATTTCGTCCTCTTCAAAAGACTTCATCTCTCTGGACAACCAAAACCCATTAATCTGGGGAAAGAGAGTCAGCACTTAATAATAGAATGTAGCTTTATTGAGCACTTAAACTGTGGCCAGGAAAAGCAAATACACTCTGAATCAACCCAGTGCAGTAAAGTGGAATAAAAATGTTGCAGAGCTTATCTATGGAAGCATGTTGTCATTTTTCTGAGGTTTCTATCAAACTTTTAATCAAAACCAAAGCTGAAATTGGCCCACGATACTGTGATCGTTTTTGAATGTTCTGTTCTGTAAAGTCTAGCACGCAGATTTATAACGTTTGAACACTAGTACTATTGCCAAAAGTCACAAGAAAGTTGCAGGCTTCAGACACACATCATCAGTCCATGTTATATATCTACTTCAGAAGCAAAGGGAAGTCCATTGGAGATGGCCACAACTGCACTCCAGTGGCTAGAACCAATGATGCTGATAAAGTTGCAGGATGATCTGGGAATCGTATTACTTTAATGACTAGGAAGGAATGTATTCACAAAGAGCAGCTGCAGACAAGGTAGGGTAAAAGCCTGTAGTAGCTCCTGTAAAAGTCAGTGTGGAATACCTATAGTTAAAGTTCAGCTCTGAATTGCCCTACAAGAATGGCAGCACTGATTTAATATATTGCTTAGTGACATGTGTTTTTTCTATTCCTCCACTTTTTTTAGCACAGCTGGTCATTGTGCCTCTTACCTTTCCTACACACAGCAGTAATGTGAGAATCACACCAATATATATGAAGATAATCTCCATGTATTGCCCATAATGCCTACTGCACATACCCGAAGTTCACATTTCATACTTCTCCAGGTAGAAGGATCGTAGTAATGACATTAAATTTATTTTAGGCTTACTCCTTCAGTGCTTAAAAAAAGAACATGTTTATGTTCTGATAGACTGTGGAGGCAGACTTGACTGTTAGCTACAGGCAAGTTTTTTTGCCTGATAATGCATCTACTAGACCAGGTACTAATCTGGCAATTTCATATAGCACTACACTTTATGTGCAGACGTCAAAAAACACGTATCTCGTATTTCAGCTATCTTTGGTTTATACTAGAAACACAGAAATGAACACAACAGCCTAAACAAAAACCAGAAGAGAGGTTTACCTACTTTTGTATGGATCTTAATACCATAAAAATGCTGTGAGGGGTATCAAAAGAAGGAATAAATACTTGTAGATAATTATGCAATGTTAATGAAGTGCTTATTTAGTAAATTATACTAGTTGAACATTCTCTCATTAAAGTGTTTGAGAAATACAGGTTGATCAGAAAATACAAAACATTATAGAGCATAAATTAAGAAAAGAAGATACTATGATTATCCTGTATCAATACTTATTTTTTCCAAGCAGAACGCTGTATGTTTTTGTGGTTTCATAATGGAGTAAGAGCAAAGAACTAACCTTATGTAAGAAGTACTAGGCAATGTAAATTGTTGGGGTTTTTTGCTAGTGGGCTGACAAGTTAGTTGCTGGCTTCTAATTAATAGAAGTTATATTATTATATTAATAATAGAAATTATAAAGAATATGTATATGCTGATAAGATGAAATATTGAATTAATTTTGTGAGGCATACCAAATCTGGAGAAATGTATTTCAATTGGTTCTCTCTTTCCTGAGCTCCTATCTCATTGGGCACTGGCTTTGGAGTAACTCCATCCTGTACTCAAAGAATTTCCATCTGGTTTCACGGTATTGGCCCAGTGTTTGAAAGGTAAATAGGCATTTAAGCACACAAGATACTTTGCAGAGTTAACTGACCACGATCAGGGCTTTCTGAGACAGTCACATAGTCAGTTGGGGAAAAACTGACTCATTTATATGAAGCATCCAGCTTCGTTTTTCTTTACGTAGCCAAGACCCCAAATTACCCTGATGTGCTTGGCTGGGTGTGTGATGAATAGGCTGGCTAGAGGAAGGAACTGGTACTGTCTATAATTTCCATGTACCTCTGGGAGGTCCATGTGAGGAAATCTCAAGTCATAATTTAAAGACTCTTCACATGAAGTAGTTCGGGATTATTATTTTTCTATTTTTTAAAAATAAATTGTATAAAGTGCTTTGGACAGTAGGAGTAGTAAATGACAAAAATTTGTTCAAAAATGAAACACTTTCTTGACTACACATGTATTTCTTCCCTTTTGATTCTTACCTGGCTCCTCTCCCTATGGCATCTGAACAATTTAAGTCTTTCATGCTTCTGTTAAACAGCAGCCCTGTAAGTTAAGGGAGTAGTGATGCTGACATCTAAATGGCTGGATGAGGAGACCTTCCAGGCTCCTGAGTCCTCGGTGAGACCCTACTGTGCACCAGCCCACTCCAGGCTTTCTGGAGAAAGAAAACCCAGAAGCTCTGGCTAGAAGGACACTGGAGTGACCACCACTCTTGTCCCAACTGAGCTGTGGTCCATACCATGATCCAACTCAGTCCAGCTGCTACCATAATTGCCAACTGCACTTACTCCCTATAAAACTTCCTGGAGGGATACATGGAAATAAAACAAGTTAGTGAGTAGGCTAGCCTTTAGAAGACCTGTTAGTAGCAAAAGAATTTACATATTCAAAATAGCAAAGGGCACATTGTTTACAAATAATTTGTTTTGTGTTTACAGCATCCATTGAAAATCATTAGGTAGCAGGGATCACAGAACTGCTTCCAGCTAAGCCAGAAATACAAGAGTCAGCTGTTACTAATAAACTCAGATTTCAATTGATTGAATAATTATTTTATTCAGCCAGTTTTCTTTTGAAAATGGTTACATCAAATAGTTTGAAAACTGTTCCAGATGTCAGTTGTTCTTTCACTTTGGGAATGCATGAACAAATGGAAGATAGGTCATTTGATCAATAAAAATAACATAGATAAGTATGACCTTCTATTCTATCTTAATATATCTGACAAGCAATTTCACTCCTAATGCAACTAAACCTGAGAGTTCTTTTCTAAATTTAAACAAAAACTCAACCGTGATTTTTCTGTAGTCAAAGAACACATTCCTATGTCCCTTTCAGCAACAAGTACCTCTGGATGTTTGGTGCTGAAAGCTTTAATCTGGGTACAGGTTCATCCTTCCTGATGCCATTCAACATAATGTCAGGGTTTACTGAAAGTCTTCAGTCAAAACTATTAAGAACACATTGGGCTTTTGATTGAATGACTCTTTTGTGAATCACTCTGCTTCCTGTTGAAAATGTTGACTCTGGGTTGAAATTGCCGGAAAACCAAAAGTGCTGCCTTGGAAGTACTTTCTCCATTCTTCCTATCCTCACTTGCTTCTGTGTCCAGCTTCCCAGGTCAGATTACACTGCCTGTAAAGCATTTAAATGCCTCTTAGAGCAGGGAGATGTGGTTCACTGTGGAGGAAGAGAGGACAAAATGTCAGAGCAAAATAAGTTTACAAACAAATGCCTTTCTTCTCTCTTCTCCAGGCTCTGAGATTTCCTCTGAAATACTGATTTACAGCAAGATCATGTTGCTTGTTAAAATATTAGTCACGTTTTTGACAGCTTGATAAGATTCAACAGCACTTTTTAAAAAGCATTTCAAACTATGATTCCTGACATGTCATTAAAAATAACTCTATTCTAAGGTACAGCACTTCTGTAAAAAAAAAAACAGCAAACAAACCCAAACATAAATCCAAACAACAACAATTCACCACGGTCTATTAGGGCTTAAAAGAGTCTTTTATTTTTTTTTTTCACTGGAGTTTCAGGACTTCTAATACAGTAAATGAAGCATCCGTTTATAATGTCTTTCTGTGGCCTGTGAGGAAGTAGATACAATGAATACCATAATTTATGCTGACCAGCCACAAAGCAATGTTAATTTATGAAGATTAATGAGCTCTATCACATAGATTTTCTCCTTAGAAACAAAAAAGTTCTGGATAAAATCCTGGTTACCCTGAACTTCGTGGGAATATAATCACTGACCTAATAGCTTTGACTGTACCAGTAAAGATAACATGCTTTGGACACTTCTCTGCCATTCAAGTTGCCTTCAGGGACTTGTTCCATGCCACCTCCTGTGCCCTGCACAGGACTCATGTGGGAAAAGACTAACTGGCCCAGGCCAAAGTCATGCCAAGGACTCTTCTGGCAATCAGCAGCCAGCCTAGAATTTCACCTTCTCCATCCAGGGTCTTTTCACTGAAGTGTAGTTGCCCCTCGCTTCTCCGTTCCTCCCATCATTTCAATAGCTGGAAGATTAGTTCATAAATAATGGCATCGCCCGGGTTTTTTTTTGTGCCAGTAGAGTTCAAAGAGAACAAGAGAATTTCTAGCAAAGTAGCTGGTTAGTTGAAAGCTGGGTTTGACTGAATCGCCTCCCTCCCTGCCCCCTGCCCCAAGCAAAAGAAATCTGTGGAGTAATAAAATTTTAAGTATCCTTAAAACTGTAAATGTTAAGCAACTATTTTATTTAATTGCATACCATATGCCGCATTTGGCACACATTAAAATCTGCAGGTTTTTTATGTGTTTCTTACCACTCAGTAACTAGTACTTAGTTAAATATTTAATCTAAAACTTCTTAAATACAGAAGTAGCCTACATGATTTTATAGTGTCCTGTCATGCAAGAAAGGAAAAGGTAAGTCTGTAACTCTTTAAAATTTTAGAGAGTCAAAACCCATACATGATCAATAGACATCACCTCCCCATTGGATCACTGAAGCTTAGCTCATATACTCCATCGAACATTACATAATTTTTACAAGTGAAATTTTCCTGTAGAGCAAACTTAATGCATCCTCCTATCTACCATGCATCTATTTGAAAACAAACATTTAATTTGTATATGCAAACACATGCTCTTTCAGGCAGGGAAGCCTAAAAATGTTTCCCCTAAATCTGCAATTAAGCATTTTAATGAATTTTCTGTTTTTCAAAAGTTTTTGCTGTGAATTATCTTCTCTTGACCATCTGCTGTGTATCTTCTTCCCTCAAATACCACTCCAAAGAGATGAGAATAAGGCTTTGTCCAGTACTGATGTTTTTTCACATATAAGAAATCATGAAAGATTCTGAAGGCAGAAAGGGCTCTACCACATGTTAAATCATGTTAAAAGTTATTACAATTAATTTTTGTAGCCTTTTTTCAAAAGAAAACTGTTGCCAGAAGGAAGAATTTTAGACCACGTAGAGGAAGAATTGCTGTGTTTTGATTCCCTCTTTCAGCTTGCAATGGCATGAGTAAATTTTGGGGGACAGAATTGGTGTAGACAAACAAAACCAGTTTAAAAACAAAACAAAAATCCCCAAATAAAGCCACAGTTTGCCACAAACTGAAGGAGTAAGAACTCACAGCCTCTTCTACTCTACCTGTCCTCCATAGTGACAGGACATTTTCATAGGTGAGATGCAAAATTATGGTAAATTTTTCATTTGTATTTTGCCTCAACCACCTACTTTTTTTTTTCTTGAAAGTAACTCCATTGGAAGTATGGAAGCACCTGGAAAAAAAAAGTAAGACTTGTGCTGAAAAATTAATAATCCACAAAGTAAATGTACTCGGGTGCCTTCCCAAGGTACATTGGAAAAGATATCTTTCTCCAGAATTTCTTTTTTTTTTAAATTTATTTTTTAGGTTGAAATGACATTACAAAGCTTTTATTTTGTTAACACAAGTCCCTCCTAAAGTCTTCCTCAACTCTGATCACATATGGCGTGCTTTGACTTTTAGTCTTTCTGATCACCAGGAGCATTAAATCAAACCATGATCTTGAGTCATCAAAGGGATAATATACCATGAAAAGATGAAGTTAATTCAATTTCAATAACTTTATTGGCAGTATATGGTGCCCAGGTACAGTAGAAGTTAATCAAGACAATGAGTATCAGACATCTGCTCACTGAAAATAATTTAGTATTAATTTAGTGTGGATTTTATACGCAGAGAGATAACTTCTGCACTGAAACATCAGCTGGTTTTAATGCTGCTTAATATGCAAAATCAGCACATTAGTTTGGCACAGATTTCTAATGGAACAGTCCTGACCTTGTATCAGATACTAAAATTGTGATTATGCAGAGAAAATAATTGTCTTCAGAGAGTTTGACATTCTCTGATGATAACTTTTAAAACTGTGGTGTGTTTACCACTGGGTAAACACTTGAAACTCAGAATTTGTTCCCTTCCTGTTCACATTTTATTCTTGAACAGAACAAAGTGTTCTTGATTTTTCATTTGTGGCTCCAAGTCATTGCAAATAGGTACTCGTCTGCTGTATAGCTTGCTTAGCAAGAAACTTGGTTGAAAGCTAAGTGATTCAGAATGAATGTACTGACCTTGCAGCACAGAATATTTCCTTCTCATTGAAAAGTAAATACTAAATGCTTTTAATTAAGGCTGTAATGAAACAGTGTTTCCCATTTCAGTTAGTTCCCTTTTTAATTTTTAAAACTGTCTTGAAAGCTGTCTTAATGGAGCATTCCTCCCAGTGAACTGCTTTGTTAAAATATTTGGGCAAACCAAACATCTGAAGAGGCATATTGCAAATATGAGTCAAGTGGAAACTGAGGTTTTAAAGTGTGTTTCAAAAAAGTATTATTTGTAAGTTATCTTCCTTTTTCTTTTTTTTTTTTTTTCCACGGGAGCAAACACAGGTAGAGCCCCATTTGCTCTAACTGTAGAGCAATTCTTTGGCCAGTCTGAGGCCGCACGAATGTGTCTGAAGTAAAGCTTACTGTGACTGAGAAGTGTGTTCGTTGTAGACCAAAAATGTTATGAAATGATCCAGACAAACAGAATGAGATTTGATTAGGGGATTAGAAACATGAGCCCGGGTCCCATGTCATTCAGATGGAAATATGACATATTAGACCATGGGGAATTTGAGCCCAAATATTTGCCATGGCTGAGACTCACACCATTGTGCCCGGGCTCTGTAAAGGCTCTCTCCAAGATCACCCCATGCTGCTCAGAGGAGAGCTTTCAAAAACCTGGGAGATATCAAACTTCTCTTTCCGATGGCCCAAAAAATATGCGTATTTTTCAGATCAGGATCCACGCGAATGTCTTTATTCTGGACTGGTGTGTTTTTCCCTGCAGAATAATAAAGCAGGGACCATATAAATACCATATAAACTTGGGATCACATTGCGGGAAGTGTTCTGCATGAAAGGATCTGTGCAAAGGTGGACCATGGACATTCTGCCTGCAGCTTCTTGGAGAAAGGCTGTTCTGACGGGTGTTATGTCCAGGTCTGATTTTGGGCTGGGAAAAGTTCGTTTTTCTGTTAGTTTCTCACACAGGAACTAGAGCTGATGTGAATGTCTCCAGCTTTGATTTGCAGAAGAAACACTGGAGCCATTTGTAGGGATACAGGACACTTTGGCAGGCTCCTGGATGGACCCAAACCCCAGAAGGAAAGAAAGGTAACCCGGCAAAAGCGATGACTGTTGATGACATTTGCTGGCACTCAAACAGCATAAACACTTGTAGTGGGAGGACCCAAACGAGAAGAAATTACCCAGTGAAACAGTCTGGCAAGGGTCCAAGGGCTGAGCTGTGAAACACCACCTTTCTTCAGTCTGCAGTGGTAAAGCCAAGGATGAAGAAGAAAGGACAGTTAAAACAAGGAACTGTATTGACAAAAGAGTATGGAGAAACACTGCTTCTTCTTGGGCAGTGTCTTTTCTCCCTAGATAAAGCGGCTTTGAGTTCTTCATGCTTTAAGCCTGATTCTCAGGACACAACAACAAAGCAAAAAGACAAAGAAATGCTGGTGGCTTTTGCTACAGATTGCTGTCAGGGATATTCTCCTCCCACCCTGAAGGAAAGTCATTGCCATATAGTATGTTCCAGAGTTGAAGCAACGCTGGTGTGTGTACACAAGTACAGATGTTTGACCTGGAATCTGTATGCTCTCCAGCCCATGGAACCTCTTACAGTCACCCTGTTGCACAGCCTTCAGGGTCCTTCTGGTTTGGAAATTCAATTTACAATATCAACTAATGCTGCACCTACACCTCTGTGGACTTTTTTACATGATGTCTTGATCTGCCAACTGCTGGTTACTGGTGATATTTGGAAATTCAATTTACAATATCCACTAACGCTGCACCTACCCCTCTGTGGACTTTTTGACATGGCTTGATCTGCCAACTGCTGGTTACTGGTGATTGGATATTAGGAACAATTTTTACTCTAAAAGTGTTATTAAGCATTGGGATGGGCTGCCCAGGGAAGTGGTGGAGTCGCCATCCCTGGGGGTACTTAAGAGATGAGTAGACATAGAGCTTAGGGATATGGGTTAGTGATGGTTTTTGTCAGTGTTAGGTTGATGGTTGGACTTGATGATCTGAAAGGTCCCTTCCATCCTAGACAATTCTATGATAACACCTCTTTTATCTCACCTTGGTAGCACAGCTTCCCATTTCGCCCCAAATGAACTCAGTGTTTGCCCCTTTGCCAGCTTTGAGCTACAAACTCCTTCATGCCTGAACCACCCATTTCTGCAGAACTGTGCTTTCAGTTGAAAAGCCAAATGAGAGTGGAAAGGATCATGCTCTGCAAATGAGTGAACTTAGTACTGAATTCTACAATGGCAGTAAAAGTTGGTGGGAGATTGCAGTTAACCTTCCTATTGCCACACTGCTGCAATACAGGACAGGTGAAATGAGACACTGACAGTTTTCTTGGTGTTGGGGGACATGGTGTAGGGGAGAACTTTAGAGTAGGGTAGATGGTTGGACTTGATGATCCCGAGGGTCTCTTCCAACCTAGATGATTCTGTGATTCTGTGATTCTTTTCCTGGAAAGGCATGTCAGGAAAGATCCTTGGCTGGTACAATGGTTACCTTAAAGTGCATGGAGACTGATGTGCAATTGAAGACCTCCTGCAAGCAGAAAAGTTCCATCTTTATTGAAGTAGTTGGATATTTTGCTATTTAATTCAGTGACACAGGCTGTCAGTCCCCATTCCTTGGGGCACAGGAAGACTGCAGCATGAAACTGGAAGAGGTGTATTCTTTTTACTGAAGGCAGGGCTGGGATATATGTAGGAACAAAGTAGAAAGGCAAGGTGGGAGGAGGAGTTTCTTTCAAGATTCTTTCAATAGTTTGGACTGTGAGATGTGTGCTGTGCACCCAACACCAACACCTCCCATGCTGTGCAGTATATAAAGCTGGTTGCAAATGCTCTTCCTGCTGGAAACAAGCTGCTCTGGCAATGATGCAGAATGCAGAGTATGCTGGTTTCTCTGTGAGTAGGGTGTCCTCATACTCCTCTTTAGTGCTAACCTGTGACTGCTCAGTCCTCTAACTGGTAAGTGGGAGCTGAAGGGTTCCTCATGGTGTAGTGTATCTCATGCAAGAGTGGCAGATATCTTCTTGCTAATACTTATAGGTATGTGTACCTGAAATATTTATCCTTACTTCTTTTACCATTTTGGGAAGTATTTGTTGTGCATGTACTCCATCTTCCGGAAATGTCCAGGATTTGACCAGAATATTGAGAGAGGGGAATAGGCCATGACCTGCGGATTTATTTCTGAGAACATTCCTGCATGATAGTTATGTTTACACTGACCGTATCCTCAAGCCTGCACTTAAAATGTAGATCAAACAATATTGCCAACATGAATTTTCCCTTATTGAGAGCTTCTCCAAATATGGAGTCATATTTGCTGTTCTGCCAGTATCCTTGTTACAGAGTCTGGTTTATATTTATGTGCAATTTCTCTTGTTAAAGGAAGAAAGAAAAGCATAATGGCCAATGTCTGGCTGAAATGTGGAAGGGTGGTTATTGAATCTATCACTATTTCAGACGGGTAAATGATAAATAAATCTACAAGGAGCATGGAGTGATGAAGCCTTGGGTATAATATTGCTATTCTACAATTTCTAATATGTTCAGGTGACACTAAGATAGTCATCTAATGGTGGTGAGTAGAAATTGGGCAGTTAAGTAGCCTGCTCTCAAGCTATTTAATATGCAATGTACTGCTCAGAATCCTGCGACGGTGATGATATAGATAAATAGTCTTACTTGTTTGATTCATAGCTTGTTAATATTATGTGATCAGTTAAACAGCACGAAATGAATACATAAAATTATTTAATCATTTAGGAATCACAAAATTTACTAAATGATAGGGTGAGGAATATTGAATTTGTTCAGCTCTTTGTCATCGCAGAACCCTCCAAGCCATCCTTTCATTTTCATTATTGGGTCAAGTTACAGTGTCAAATCCACTTCACGGGCATTTATGAAAGGCACATTTAACAATCTTCATTAGGAAAAATGCTCTGATTTTTCCTGAAGGCTCGTAAGAAATTGCACAAAGAATGAAATAATCTTAGGCCACTGATCTGGAAAGTGCTTTCTTTTTTGGCAGCCTTTATACTATAAAACAGCAAAAGCCCAGTATCTGTGATGTTACTCAGTTCAGTATATTTCGTCCTCTTCAAAAGACTTCATCTCTCTGGACAACCAAAACCCATTAATCTGGGGAAAGAGAGTCAGCACTTAATAATAGAATGTAGCTTTATTGAGCACTTAAACTGTGGCCAGGAAAAGCAAATACACTCTGAATCAACCCAGTGCAGTAAAGTGGAATAAAAATGTTGCAGAGCTTATCTATGGAAGCATGTTGTCATTTTTCTGAGGTTTCTATCAAACTTTTAATCAAAACCAAAGCTGAAATTGGCCCACGATACTGTGATCGTTTTTGAATGTTCTGTTCTGTAAAGTCTAGCACGCAGATTTATAACGTTTGAACACTAGTACTATTGCCAAAAGTCACAAGAAAGTTGCAGGCTTCAGACACACATCATCAGTCCATGTTATATATCTACTTCAGAAGCAAAGGGAAGTCCATTGGAGATGGCCACAACTGCACTCCAGTGGCTAGAACCAATGATGCTGATAAAGTTGCAGGATGATCTGGGAATCGTATTACTTTAATGACTAGGAAGGAATGTATTCACAAAGAGCAGCTGCAGACAAGGTAGGGTAAAAGCCTGTAGTAGCTCCTGTAAAAGTCAGTGTGGAATACCTATAGTTAAAGTTCAGCTCTGAATTGCCCTACAAGAATGGCAGCACTGATTTAATATATTGCTTAGTGACATGTGTTTTTTCTATTCCTCCACTTTTTTTAGCACAGCTGGTCATTGTGCCTCTTACCTTTCCTACACACAGCAGTAATGTGAGAATCACACCAATATATATGAAGATAATCTCCATGTATTGCCCATAATGCCTACTGCACATACCCGAAGTTCACATTTCATACTTCTCCAGGTAGAAGGATCGTAGTAATGACATTAAATTTATTTTAGGCTTACTCCTTCAGTGCTTAAAAAAAGAACATGTTTATGTTCTGATAGACTGTGGAGGCAGACTTGACTGTTAGCTACAGGCAAGTTTTTTTGCCTGATAATGCATCTACTAGACCAGGTACTAATCTGGCAATTTCATATAGCACTACACTTTATGTGCAGACGTCAAAAAACACGTATCTCGTATTTCAGCTATCTTTGGTTTATACTAGAAACACAGAAATGAACACAACAGCCTAAACAAAAACCAGAAGAGAGGTTTACCTACTTTTGTATGGATCTTAATACCATAAAAATGCTGTGAGGGGTATCAAAAGAAGGAATAAATACTTGTAGATAATTATGCAATGTTAATGAAGTGCTTATTTAGTAAATTATACTAGTTGAACATTCTCTCATTAAAGTGTTTGAGAAATACAGGTTGATCAGAAAATACAAAACATTATAGAGCATAAATTAAGAAAAGAAGATACTATGATTATCCTGTATCAATACTTATTTTTTCCAAGCAGAACGCTGTATGTTTTTGTGGTTTCATAATGGAGTAAGAGCAAAGAACTAACCTTATGTAAGAAGTACTAGGCAATGTAAATTGTTGGGGTTTTTTGCTAGTGGGCTGACAAGTTAGTTGCTGGCTTCTAATTAATAGAAGTTATATTATTATATTAATAATAGAAATTATAAAGAATATGTATATGCTGATAAGATGAAATATTGAATTAATTTTGTGAGGCATACCAAATCTGGAGAAATGTATTTCAATTGGTTCTCTCTTTCCTGAGCTCCTATCTCATTGGGCACTGGCTTTGGAGTAACTCCATCCTGTACTCAAAGAATTTCCATCTGGTTTCACGGTATTGGCCCAGTGTTTGAAAGGTAAATAGGCATTTAAGCACACAAGATACTTTGCAGAGTTAACTGACCACGATCAGGGCTTTCTGAGACAGTCACATAGTCAGTTGGGGAAAAACTGACTCATTTATATGAAGCATCCAGCTTCGTTTTTCTTTACGTAGCCAAGACCCCAAATTACCCTGATGTGCTTGGCTGGGTGTGTGATGAATAGGCTGGCTAGAGGAAGGAACTGGTACTGTCTATAATTTCCATGTACCTCTGGGAGGTCCATGTGAGGAAATCTCAAGTCATAATTTAAAGACTCTTCACATGAAGTAGTTCGGGATTATTATTTTTCTATTTTTTAAAAATAAATTGTATAAAGTGCTTTGGACAGTAGGAGTAGTAAATGACAAAAATTTGTTCAAAAATGAAACACTTTCTTGACTACACATGTATTTCTTCCCTTTTGATTCTTACCTGGCTCCTCTCCCTATGGCATCTGAACAATTTAAGTCTTTCATGCTTCTGTTAAACAGCAGCCCTGTAAGTTAAGGGAGTAGTGATGCTGACATCTAAATGGCTGGATGAGGAGACCTTCCAGGCTCCTGAGTCCTCGGTGAGACCCTACTGTGCACCAGCCCACTCCAGGCTTTCTGGAGAAAGAAAACCCAGAAGCTCTGGCTAGAAGGACACTGGAGTGACCACCACTCTTGTCCCAACTGAGCTGTGGTCCATACCATGATCCAACTCAGTCCAGCTGCTACCATAATTGCCAACTGCACTTACTCCCTATAAAACTTCCTGGAGGGATACATGGAAATAAAACAAGTTAGTGAGTAGGCTAGCCTTTAGAAGACCTGTTAGTAGCAAAAGAATTTACATATTCAAAATAGCAAAGGGCACATTGTTTACAAATAATTTGTTTTGTGTTTACAGCATCCATTGAAAATCATTAGGTAGCAGGGATCACAGAACTGCTTCCAGCTAAGCCAGAAATACAAGAGTCAGCTGTTACTAATAAACTCAGATTTCAATTGATTGAATAATTATTTTATTCAGCCAGTTTTCTTTTGAAAATGGTTACATCAAATAGTTTGAAAACTGTTCCAGATGTCAGTTGTTCTTTCACTTTGGGAATGCATGAACAAATGGAAGATAGGTCATTTGATCAATAAAAATAACATAGATAAGTATGACCTTCTATTCTATCTTAATATATCTGACAAGCAATTTCACTCCTAATGCAACTAAACCTGAGAGTTCTTTTCTAAATTTAAACAAAAACTCAACCGTGATTTTTCTGTAGTCAAAGAACACATTCCTATGTCCCTTTCAGCAACAAGTACCTCTGGATGTTTGGTGCTGAAAGCTTTAATCTGGGTACAGGTTCATCCTTCCTGATGCCATTCAACATAATGTCAGGGTTTACTGAAAGTCTTCAGTCAAAACTATTAAGAACACATTGGGCTTTTGATTGAATGACTCTTTTGTGAATCACTCTGCTTCCTGTTGAAAATGTTGACTCTGGGTTGAAATTGCCGGAAAACCAAAAGTGCTGCCTTGGAAGTACTTTCTCCATTCTTCCTATCCTCACTTGCTTCTGTGTCCAGCTTCCCAGGTCAGATTACACTGCCTGTAAAGCATTTAAATGCCTCTTAGAGCAGGGAGATGTGGTTCACTGTGGAGGAAGAGAGGACAAAATGTCAGAGCAAAATAAGTTTACAAACAAATGCCTTTCTTCTCTCTTCTCCAGGCTCTGAGATTTCCTCTGAAATACTGATTTACAGCAAGATCATGTTGCTTGTTAAAATATTAGTCACATTTTTGACAGCTTGATAAGATTCAACAGCACTTTTTAAAAAGCATTTCAAACTATGATTCCTGACATGTCATTAAAAATAACTCTATTCTAAGGTACAGCACTTCTGTAAAAAAAAAAACAGCAAACAAACCCAAACATAAATCCAAACAACAACAATTCACCACGGTCTATTAGGGCTTAAAAGAGTCTTTTATTTTTTTTTTTCACTGGAGTTTCAGGACTTCTAATACAGTAAATGAAGCATCCGTTTATAATGTCTTTCTGTGGCCTGTGAGGAAGTAGATACAATGAATACCATAATTTATGCTGACCAGCCACAAAGCAATGTTAATTTATGAAGATTAATGAGCTCTATCACATAGATTTTCTCCTTAGAAACAAAAAAGTTCTGGATAAAATCCTGGTTACCCTGAACTTCGTGGGAATATAATCACTGACCTAATAGCTTTGACTGTACCAGTAAAGATAACATGCTTTGGACACTTCTCTGCCATTCAAGTTGCCTTCAGGGACTTGTTCCATGCCACCTCCTGTGCCCTGCACAGGACTCATGTGGGAAAAGACTAACTGGCCCAGGCCAAAGTCATGCCAAGGACTCTTCTGGCAATCAGCAGCCAGCCTAGAATTTCACCTTCTCCATCCAGGGTCTTTTCACTGAAGTGTAGTTGCCCCTCGCTTCTCCGTTCCTCCCATCATTTCAATAGCTGGAAGATTAGTTCATAAATAATGGCATCGCCCGGGTTTTTTTTTGTGCCAGTAGAGTTCAAAGAGAACAAGAGAATTTCTAGCAAAGTAGCTGGTTAGTTGAAACCTGGGTTTGACTGAATCGCCTCCCTCCCTGCCCCCTGCCCCAAGCAAAAGAAATCTGTGGAGTAATAAAATTTTAAGTGTCCTTAAAACTGTAAATGTTAAGCAACTATTTTATTTAATTGCATACCATATGCCGCATTTGGCACACATTAAAATCTGCAGGTTTTTTATGTGTTTCTTACCACTCAGTAACTAGTACTTAGTTAAATATTTAATCTAAAACTTCTTAAATACAGAAGTAGCCTACATGATTTTATAGTGTCCTGTCATGCAAGAAAGGAAAAGGTAAGTCTGTAACTCTTTAAAATTTTAGAGAGTCAAAACCCATACATGATCAATAGACATCACCTCCCCATTGGATCACTGAAGCTTAGCTCATATACTCCATCGAACATTACATAATTTTTACAAGTGAAATTTTCCTGTAGAGCAAACTTAATGCATCCTCCTATCTACGATGCATCTATTTGAAAACAAACATTTAATTTGTATATGCAAACACATGGTCTTTCAGGCAGGGAAGCCTAAAAATGTTTCCCCTAAATCTGCAATTAAGCATTTTAATGAATTTTCTGTTTTTCAAAAGTTTTTGCTGTGAATTATCTTCTCTTGACCATCTGCTGTGTATCTTCTTCCCTCAAATACCACTCCAAAGAGATGAGAATAAGGCTTTGTCCAGTACTGATGTTTTTTCACATATAAGAAATCATGAAAGATTCTGAAGGCAGAAAGGGCTCTACCACATGTTAAATCATGTTAAAAGTTATTACAATTAATTTTTGTAGCCTTTTTTCAAAAGAAAACTGTTGCCAGAAGGAAGAATTTTAGACCACGTAGAGGAAGAATTGCTGTGTTTTGATTCCCTCTTTCAGCTTGCAATGGCATGAGTAAATTTTGGGGGACAGAATTGGTGTAGACAAACAAAACCAGTTTAAAAACAAAACAAAAATCCCCAAATAAAGCCACAGTTTGCCACAAACTGAAGGAGTAAGAACTCACAGCCTCTTCTACTCTACCTGTCCTCCATAGTGACAGGACATTTTCATAGGTGAGATGCAAAATTATGGTAAATTTTTCATTTGTATTTTGCCTCAACCACCTACTTTTTTTTTTCTTGAAAGTAACTCCATTGGAAGTATGGAAGCACCTGGAAAAAAAAAGTAAGACTTGTGCTGAAAAATTAATAATCCACAAAGTAAATGTACTCGGGTGCCTTCCCAAGGTACATTGGAAAAGATATCTTTCTCCAGAATTTCTTTTTTTTTTAAATTTATTTTTTAGGTTGAAATGACATTACAAAGCTTTTATTTTGTTAACACAAGTCCCTCCTAAAGTCTTCCTCAACTCTGATCACATATGGCGTGCTTTGACTTTTAGTCTTTCTGATCACCAGGAGCATTAAATCAAACCATGATCTTGAGTCATCAAAGGGATAATATACCATGAAAAGATGAAGTTAATTCAATTTCAATAACTTTATTGGCAGTATATGGTGCCCAGGTACAGTAGAAGTTAATCAAGACAATGAGTATCAGACATCTGCTCACTGAAAATAATTTAGTATTAATTTAGTGTGGATTTTATACGCAGAGAGATAACTTCTGCACTGAAACATCAGCTGGTTTTAATGCTGCTTAATATGCAAAATCAGCACATTAGTTTGGCACAGATTTCTAATGGAACAGTCCTGACCTTGTATCAGATACTAAAATTGTGATTATGCAGAGAAAATAATTGTCTTCAGAGAGTTTGACATTCTCTGATGATAACTTTTAAAACTGTGGTGTGTTTACCACTGGGTAAACACTTGAAACTCAGAATTTGTTCCCTTCCTGTTCACATTTTATTCTTGAACAGAACAAAGTGTTCTTGATTTTTCATTTGTGGCTCCAAGTCATTGCAAATAGGTACTCGTCTGCTGTATAGCTTGCTTAGCAAGAAACTTGGTTGAAAGCTAAGTGATTCAGAATGAATGTACTGACCTTGCAGCACAGAATATTTCCTTCTCATTGAAAAGTAAATACTAAATGCTTTTAATTAAGACTGTAATGAAACAGTGTTTCCCATTTCAGTTAGTTCCCTTTTTAATTTTTAAAACTGTCTTGAAAGCCGTCTTAATGGAGCATTCCTCCCAGTGAACTGCTTTGTTAAAATATTTGGGCAAACCAAACATCTGAAGAGGCATATTGCAAATATGAGTCAAGTGGAAACTGAGGTTTTAAAGTGTGTTTCAAAAAAGTATTATTTGTAAGTTATCTTCCTTTTTCTTTTTTTTTTTTTGATCAGGATGTTCCATCAACATACTAATTTCTGGAAGGATAATATCCAGGAAGAATTCAAAGCAGTTGTTTCTTGTAAACTATCTATCTTCTGTTAGCTAATAGTGGACTCTCTTAACTAGCATCCAGTAGTACATCAACTAATGTTTAGGAAACAGAGTGAAAGAACTTAGACAGTCAGCATCCTCTAAACCCGATGTGTACTGGAGTTTTAACATAACAATGTATTTGTCAAAAAGGTAGCAATGAGAGGGAATCTGCAGATAAATCCAAAACTGCTTCCATAAGGCTTTGGAAAAATTCATGTTGACAAGTCCTTTCCCTTCCATAATGGTAGAGGCATGAAAGACAGTGCATTAATATTTTGTCAATGGTCGATGGGTTTCTTTATGACTAATTAAGTGCTAGAGCTGCAATTATTCACATTTAGTGGTTTCCTTAGGAAAGACGGAGTTTACTTTTTTCTTTCAGCTCTACCACAGTTGCCTTCTTACACATTAATTCCTGGAAAGGCGTGAGCACTGCAGCACATGTAACTGACTGGGGAAACAGGCTCAAGAGCCAGGCTGGCATAAATCCCCTTTCTTAGCTGTCTTCTGTGCTGCTGAGAAACCTGCAGGCAGGGTAAGTTTAAACATTACAGCAGGGTAAGTTTAAAACTGTGGATAAGCCTCAGCCCTTCTACTTAATGACATGTATTGCTTGTATGCAAATATGCAATGACCCGTGTGTCTGTGTGGTTTTGCGTGTTTTAGTTTATAAAGCAGTTGTTAAATACCAGATTCATTTCTCTGTACACACCTATTCAATTAGCCACATCCATAAATAATGCGTTAAATCTTATTCTGAGTTTTCTAATAAAGCATGTTGAACCATTCCTTTTAATATTGTCATTATGACCTAATATAAGAAAAAAGTATTACTTTTTTCCCAAAGGGAAAGTCAAAGATTAACGCAGCCTCAAGTGGAATCTTTGTGGTAAGAAGGAGGAGTAGAAATTTGGAGGGTTACCTTAAATTACCCCAGCAGCAATTAGGTTTCGGAAGTTCAGATTCACCAGTCCACTCTCAAAGGACTAAGTCTGCTCAAATAGCAGGCAATGTCATGTCTGTAAATAGCATAAAATGCAATGGGTTGTGCAGTTAGAAAGAAATTGCTGATTTGTTAGCAGAGTTAACGAAGTCCTTTGCGGAAAAAAAAAAAAAAAAAAAAAGGATATTGCACTTGGCTTAAAGTTAAAGATATGGATTTCAACATGGGATCAGAAAAAGGAAATCAGACTTTTAAATTCCTGATACTTGGTTCTTCCATTCTGTTTACAGAAGCTTTTTGTCACCAGGAGTGATAGAGAGCAGAGGAACGTTTTTTTAATTATTATTTGTTTTAGCAGACCTACAAACTGTGATTTGACCTAAAGACTGAGATTCCAAAGACCTATTCTCCTTGGAACCACAAAGCTGAAGAAACACAGACAAAGTCATGAACAAGTGCAACTTTTTTTTACCTGTCATGAGGAGAATAAAGCTTTTATCATCATTAATAATAAATGACTACAACAGTTATTGCTTTCAGTGTAAGAAGCTGCAAGATCAAGGTAATAAAGCATTCTCCAAAAGCATGCAATGGGGAGTAAAAGACTATTCTAGTATAGTGAACCAGAAATTCTTACCAAAATGGTGGTTATCCATTTAAACAGAATGCTACTCAAGGAAAGAAAAAGACCATAGTTGGGCTTTTTTGAGGCATTAGAATCACAGTCGGCTGAAAGCTTTGAGTAATGAACCAGATGATACTATGCGAGGTTGTCCATCTAAGCTTCCCAGCAGTGAGGAATTTACTATAACAATTTATGGACTTTGGTTCCCATGGAAGGAAATATGTGTATGCCTTTCCTGATACAACGGAAAGTAAAAGCTGAAAGACAAAGTAACTGTTCCCAGGGCTTCTCACATTAGGCTTGATTTCTGCATTAATCATCTCTATCACAAACAGTCCTTGGCTGTAGTCCATGAAGACAAGGGAATGATTTCACAAAGCAGAGGAAGACATTTTTCATTTACTTGTGGATGTCCTCGGTCTGAAAGGTAATCTTTCAATAACAGAGAAATTTAATGTGAAAGCAATGCTATTGACAAGTAAGGTTAAACGGACTGAAGGAATGTCGAGTTTCACGTCAGATCCTAAGTAAAAACACTTGCTTTTGTGCCCAATATGTTCACAGCTTCGAACCCTGGAAATGTTAAAGCTAATCTTAACTTTCTTTCCTTTCCCTTGCCCTTCCTGGCAATTGCCAAACTGTTTAAACCAATCATGATGCTTATCATTTCACTTAAAAGGTTTCCCACAAAACTTTAAAGGTTTCCACAAAAAAAAAAAATAAGAAAAAAAAAATTCCACAAGTAAAAAGTCAGAGCAATATCAGTCTGTATCAATGTGCAATGTAATTTGCAGCCTGCACACCCACAGCTGGCTGCTGAGATGCTCAAAGTCTGGAACAACACACAGAGTAAATCCATGTAAACTCATGTCTGAAGTCAAAGACAGCTGATACAAAGTCAGAAATTCTTTTAATGAAGAATTCTGTATAAATAACTATTTAAACAGAATGCAAAGAGATTTTTTTCCTGTTTCCATTGGGGACACTTTGCTCTGTGAAGCTGAAACAACGCTGAGTTTGGTTTGTTGACTTAGTCTTGTTTCCCACAACATTCTTGGGTGCAAGGTGGCCTAGAAGGACATTCAGCAATGGTCATCTGTAGGGCTTGGAGTAGGGTTCCTAGATCTGCCCATTAAGTGGGACACCAATAACATAAGGAGTACTCCTGTTGCAGACAGGGAAATGCTGGGAGCCCAGGAGGTGAGCTGGGAAGAATTTAGACAAAGTTTCTAATAGAACTTGTTTTTAATCAAAAGATTTCCTGACTGGCCTAATATCACAAAGTATTTTGATGACTAGTTTTGCAGAATAAACCCCTTTCATTGTAAGTTTCCGATCAACTTCATTAAGTGGCGGTGTCCTCATGTCACCTAGCTTCTGTTTTATCATTTCATTTGTGCTATGATGTGCCTGAATTGACATATTTTCCTCTGCAAGATGAGGTTATAGAGCTAATGAAGTAAAGATCCACGTTGGTTTCTTTGGGATTTTTGGGGAGGAGTCAGGGTCTAGGGGAAGTGTGAAAGCAGAATAATTTGGAGACTTCTGGAAGCCCTAGCTTCACAGTTAGAAAAGCTTGCTCAGGGATGATCCAGCAAAGTTTTGAAAATCTCCAAGGATGGAGGCTCAACAGCCTTTCTCGGGCAACCTGCTGTTTTTATTGTTGCTACGGTTTGTGTCTGTCACCTCTTGTAATATCATTGTGCGTTTCTGACTCCATCTTCTCTGTAATCATTTGGCAGGTAGGTAAAGGTGACAACAATATTCCTACCTCTAGCCTTCTCCTCTTCAGATTGAACAATGCCTGTTCTGTCAGTTCCTTTTCATACACCATATGCTCCAGCCCTTATGCATCTTGGTGGCTCACCACCTTCATGGTCCATCAACAACTGGACTTGCTCCAGGTTCTCAATCTCTTTCTTGTACTAGGGACCCCAAGGCTGGAGGCGTTACTCCATGTGTGGTGTCACAAGTGCTGAATATAGGAGGACAAATATTCCTCTTGACCTGCTAGCAAGAGTACTCTCTTGTTAATGCAGCCCAGTAAGTGACTGTCCTTCATA
The DNA here is from genome assembly GCF_001431845.1 of Calidris pugnax. Lineage (NCBI taxonomy): Eukaryota > Metazoa > Chordata > Aves > Charadriiformes > Scolopacidae > Calidris > Calidris pugnax. The sequence continues at coordinate 4,040,605 of NW_015090814.1, forward strand.
TTGCTGGATCTCGTTCACCAACACCCTCAGCTCTTTGTCTTCAAAGCTTTCTCTCCCATCAATGCCAGATCTTTGCTCTTGCATGTTGTAATTGCATCCCAGATGCAGGACTTTGCATGTGTCCTGGACTTGGAAAATGGGGGATGCATAAGTGTGTTCTTCTTCCCCATCATGCTTTAAATCCCAGTTTGTAGTCACTGACATATTACTTGAGTAGTACAATCCAAATACTATTGTAGTCTCTTGGGGCTGTGACTGGTTTCAGCCAGAAGGTATGGCAGGGAAAAACACCATAATGAGTCTGGAGATAACAATTTAGCTTTCTGATACGAATGTTGAGTGTGTAGGATGAAAAATATATCCGTTAGGATAATGTTTTTTTCAGTGGGGTTTTCATTTTAACACCCAAAAGCTATAAATATTAAATGCACATCCACATTTATTGCAAATGTTACTGTGCATGCATTTGGACAGCTTTATTCAAGCTATGCTTGAATGAGACACAAAATCTTTATTTGCCTAAGTAAGCATCACTGAAATTCCTGCCACATATTCAGGCACTGGATCTTAGTGAAGGGTTCCAAGACATGGTCAGCAGCTTCTGGGCTTAGATCCCTTTGCTGACTCAGCATTCAAAGAAACAGGATGAAGAGAGAGTCTTTGCCAGATAAGAAAAGGAAAAGCATTTTGCTCTTCAGATGCACAGATGTGGAACTGTGCAACTCCATTTGTCTAAAACCACAGTCTGAATAAGCCTGGGTGAGGGTTGGCAGGTGGACACAGCAAATCAACCTTTGAAAATGTGTCCCTACAAACACAGCTGATGACTTGCAGCAGACTGAAGGAAAAATAAAACTGGTTGTGATGGCTTTCCTGCCACCTCTCCAGTGCACCATAAGGGGCCAAAAGGCTGCAGCACATAAATCCTATTACAAATCATTTGCTCTTCTTACTCTTGGTCAGCTTTTAGCTTTTCTTGCATGTAAGAGAGTAGATAGGAAGAAGTCTTAGCAGAATTAGAATTGAAATTAGTAGGCATTTTCAGTGGGGATTTTCACTCCAAGAATGGAATCAACACTTCAGCTCTAACGTAACCAGTTCAAAAGTGACTTGTCTTTTCCAAGACAGTCATCTGGGCTCTTCTGATCTCAGTGGTGAGAACAGAGGTGCCTAATCTACAGGTTATTCCAGCAGGGTACATACCTACCTTGGAGACCTACCCTGCTACTTTCACTTTTCCATTTTGGAGACAAATTTTACAGCTAGATATAGACTTCTCAAAGTGCTTGATTAACACCTCATATAATTTTGTGTACTTGCAAGAGTTAAGTACCACAGATATGGAATGTGATCTTTCACTCTCCAGTGAAGTCATAATGGTTCGATAGGAAGGCAAGTGAAGGTCTGCATCTACTTTGTTCCACTGCTTAGTCTCAGTCTGTCACAGAGATCAGGAAAAGAGCTATTAGACTAGGAGATGGGTTTGTATGTTAGGATTTTCCTTGCATCTGGTCTAGTTCTGAATCTAATGAGGCTGATTTACCGCCTAGTGGAAAGGATTAATGTTGTGCACACAAAACTGTTAACAAAGGCAAAAAGTTTGCCTGTAAAAACTTGAAATATCATCAGTTTTGCATGCACAAATTGAACTGGTACAAAGCAAAATATTTTTTGACCTCCTTCTGTATCTGTAGTTTTTTTAAGTTTAAAGTGAGCTCAGAAATACAGGCTTCAGCACTCCCATATCAGCCCTACCTCTTGGTTATCAGCTGAAAGTGCACCTCACAGAAAACAAAAAACTTAAAAATCCTAGAAAATCAGCAAGTTGTAGGTTTGTACTTTGCTTCAATGGCTACTTTTGGTCTCATAGTGCAACTTTGGTGACTGTTAATGGATCAGAAAAAGAGAAGTAAAAAAATCAGAAAGTGGGTGCTTTATTCTGTATCACAACAATAAATGCAAACTTCTTTAGCCACTGAAGAACTCCAGCTGACTTACTTAGCTGGAAGGCTCTGCAAAGCTTTAAAATGGCCATGCAATAACCATGGTGACCTGTGTAGGGCAGAGCAAAATATGTGACCGTTTGTCACAAACATACTCTGCTAGAGTCACAAAACTTTTGCGGGACTGGATGTATGAAACAACTAGTGAGCAGTCAAGTAAAGCAGCCTGTTTCAGTCTGGGCATAAGAGATAGTGATTTCAAGCCATTGTCTTTCATATCTTCTGGTTCCAGAGCCGAAAGCCCATGAGAGAACTAAACTGTGGGAAATCAAGAGCAGATAATATGTTTGTATATTTCAAACACCTTCCTCATGACCTCCCCCAAGACCATAAAATCATAGAATTATAGACTTGTTTGGGTTGGAAGGGACCTTTCAGATCAGGCTCTGCAAAGCTTTAAAATGGCCATGCAATAACCATGGTGACCTGTGTAGGGCAGAGCAAAATATGTGACCGTTTGTCACAAACATACTCTGCTAGAGTCACAAAACTTTTGCGGGACTGGATGTATGAAACAACTAGTGAGCAGTCAAGTAAAGCAGCCTGTTTCAGTCTGGGCATAAGAGATAGTGATTTCAAGCCATTGTCTTTCATATCTTCTGGTTCCAGAGCCGAAAGCCCATGAGAGAACTAAACTGTGGGAAATCAAGAGCAGATAATATGTTTGTATATTTCAAACACCTTCCTCATGACCTCCCCCACGACCATAGAATCATAGAATTATAGACTTGCCTGGGTTGGAAGGGACCTTTCAGATCATCGAGTCCAACCATCAACTGAACACTGAAAAAAAACATCACTAAACCATACCTCTAAGCACTATGTCTACTTGTCTTTTAAATACCATCAAGGATGGTGACTCTACCACTTCCCTGGGCAGCCTGTTCCAATGCTTAATAGCCCTTTCCATGTAAAAATTGTTCCTAGTATTCAACCTAAATAGGCCAGGCAACTTGGGGCTGGTTCTTGCTTAGTACTCAGCTGTCCCACTGGCTGTTCAAGCCCTGGTCCATCACATCCCTGGCCTGGCCCAAGAGGGTGTGATGCTGTGGGATAACAATGCAAAGTGCCTGCATGACGAGGGGCTGGCCGGGTGCCGAGGGCAGACCCGTGATGGATGCGCCCAGTCAAGGCCCGGGATTCCCAGATGGGAGCGCAGCTCCGTGGATGGGATAAGTGCCCTCATTACTCACGCTCTGGACAGCATAAGTGCCTCCATTATTCACATGTGGGCCCACTGTGTGTTGAGGAAAATATGTATCTGTATTGTTTACTCAGTCACAGTGCGGCACTTTATCAAGTTTAATGTTGCTGAATTAAGTATGCAAGCACATGACCTTTTTAACCTTTTTTTAGAGCTCTCCAACCATGCTGGTAGATGATTGCAGAACTTTATTAAGTGACCTATTATATCACCAAGGCAAATGCTGTGCCAATGCAGGATTTATGTCCTTTAGTGGGGGTGTGAATCAGATAGAATCAGATGGAATTACTCTTGATCATAATGCACTACTTCATATGTTTGATTTTTTTCTAATGGTGTTCCTAATCTGAAAACGAAAATGGAAGAAATACAAACGAAACTAACACTATTTAAATTTAAGATAAAGTACAAAAGCAAGATATAAATATTTTGAAAGGTTGTAAGAGATGAAGGGCATTTATTTTCTTGAATAATACTGTGTTATGGATGGTATATAGCCATCTATTTTACTGTTATATAGTACTGATGAAAGTTTTTATAATAGCACAAGTATATCACTTTTACTTGATATATGTCAAAAGAAAGTAGTCTGTATTCAGACTCTGAAACACTGAAGCTGTTTAAATAATTTCTTGTATATAATAAAAATTTTGAACGCTTTTTGGGAGAAGGCAGAGGGTAAGTGAAAAGTCCCTTTGCAGCTTTACACATTACATTTCATACCAATGAGAACACCAAGGGCTGAGTGACACTCACAAGCACTGGTTGGTTAGAAAAAACCCTCAAAAAGTTACACATTAACATTCACCAGACCAGAAAGAAGTATGATGAAGAAGAGCAGGAAATCAGCAAAGCAACTGAGGGACTGGTCTTCTGAGGAATAACACCACAAATCAAAAAGCCATTCACAGGCAACTTACTCAACGGCCAATAAGGAGATGTTAATTCGAGTGCACGAGCTGGCACCTTTTAAAAAATTACTACCAAATTTTTTTGGGGCAGGGAGATATGTCTTCCTTTCATTAAATTTAATCCAAAATTTCTAGGATCCACTTTGATAGCACTTAAAAATTAATTCAAGTTTAAAAGCCCCTTGAAGAATTACTTTGTGATGTAAGTTTATCCATTTTTAGTATGGCTGAATCCTGTTCAGTACTGTTACCCCGATCATGGGCAAAGCTGTGGAAATGGCTGGTTGTTCTATGTTTATGTTGAAAATGGAGCAGGAAATCTACCTGAAATGACTGATGCATCTGCTAGAATGATAAAGTGGCAGCAGCTTCTCCTCTGCTGCGAACAACTTCATTCGGACTGGTCGTGTGCAGGGATAGAAGTCATTTTTTTTCCCATTTCTAGCTGCAAGTCAGTGGAAAGATTCGCAGCCAGGTGGGATGTGGAACACCTTCAAATTCAACACTGGCAGTTTATGTTGACAGAATACTCAGACTGTCTGTGGGGACGTGAGGATGCTTAAGAGGCCGGAGGACTTCTTTTGCAGAGAACAAGAAAGTGTTTAGACCAGTTCACTTAAGAGGCAAAGCAGAAAAGATCTGAGCCTCTGGTGTTCTGTGTTGTCCGTGTCCCCACCTTGCTGTGTGGTCTGTCTTGAGTTATTTAGACTTTAGCCTTTTTACAGCCTTAGCGCCCTGCCAGCACAATGGAACAACACTCACCACCCTTCTCTGAAGCCCTTTTAAACACTCTTGATACCTTTAAATGGAAAACAGACTATATGAGAAGACTTTCTTATGATACAAATGCTAATTTCTAGCTAACTTGATATTTTTCTCAGATGGCCCTGGATTTTTTAAACCTGTCGAAGTCCCCGAGACCATACACAGACTTATTGGAAAGTCTAACAGACAATGTGAAAATGTTCCCATTGCTGAATTCTAGTTAACAGGTCAACTTTTCTTGTTATTTATGCACAATATCACGCACAATGTACAAATCAGAACTTATTATCACTGTGCTAGGTGTAATTCTGAATGCAGTGGCAGTGGAATTACGTAAAAAAATAACCTTTCCTGCCCTCCCCCCTTCAGTCTGTGTCAGAGTTGCATCTGGTGCTGTTCCTGGCAACAAACAAGCCTGAGTAATCTTGCTGCTGGTCCTTCTACTGATTGGTATTGATTACTCCTCTCACCTGAACAGGAGGAGAAGTCTGCATTTCCTTATTGAACTCGCAAGGCCAGATGCTGAGAATACAAACATCCTCTGCTACCCCCGCAGCAACAATAAACATTCAAAATAAGCTGAGAGCACAGACCTGCTTCAGCCACTTTAAAGAGGTGACCAGATGACGGCCCACGACACATTTAAAGCAGTGTTCGAACCGGTGACAAATGGAGAATTACTATCTGCAGAGCCCAGGCAGCTCCAGTACTCATCTGGAGAAGTACCACGGCTCTACTCTGGAATACAAAGCAGAAGCCCTCAAAGGCAGCCTGACTGTCTCTAGCAATCTGTCACGCACTCTGTTCCAATTTACTAATGTAAATTAGTAACTGACCTGACCAAAACATATCCTTCGGTGACATTTTGGGTCACGGTTATTTTACAGGCAAGAATTTTCCTTTCTACCCATCCTTAACTGTGTCCTGCGTAGACAGATGCAAAATAAGGAATCTTCTCACCAGTATAAATCAGAGTCTATATTTTCTGCAGTGCTTCATTTACTGGGAGGAAAGGAAACTAAGAATTAAGTGAGGAGTGAACCACCAGCTAACTGAAAATGCTGGTTATGTTTCAACAATAAAACAATTATACGGAAAGCTATAAAGTTTAGGTATTGAATTCAGCCTATACTTTTACAGTTGGAGGCTTATAAATTTCTTCTACTGGGAAATATTAATCATGGCTGATCTTCCTCAGCAAAGCTGACAGAGGGTAATAAATGTGAGGGAAGAGAAACACAAATCCTTAAACTTGAGCTAGCTCAAGCCACTTGTTTTGTTACCTCCATTGGCAAGCTTGTGGCCTGCATCTTAATTTCACCTTAAAAACAGGCAAGGTTTTGTCTTTGTTGATATTGTAAGTATTGACATTTTTACTATCGTCCTTTGTCACTCTAAGCAGTTAATTGGAGCCATCTCTTCTTCATGCATATTTCTAAGCAGAATCCCACAGTGCTACAAAGTTGACCTCCCCTGTATTGTCTGCATTGTTAACTACGCTGGCTGCGACATTGCTGTTTTGGTTTTTTCTCAATTATTCACTTCTTTCATCTGCGCACACATAAGTTGCTTTCTCTTTGTACTATTTCCCTAGTCATTTCAGCTTCCTCAAATCCTTGTCTTCAGTTGTCCCCACATACAGACAACTAGATTCAGAATTGTAAACATCTTGTTTTCACTGTTTTCCCCTTCCTAATTATCTGAATGAATCACATCTGTCATTTTTAATGCAGACGTACACCTTTATTTTATCTTCTTCTTGTTTTGGTACAAGCCTCACCATATCTTTGCCAATTTTCTTTCTCTGCATAAATCACTCCTCTAACTTGCGATCTGGTGCCTTTCAGAAAGAAAGAATGTGTTTGTGGCTGGGCAACATGGCATTCGGGCAGTGCTGACATTATTTTCAGGTGCTTTGGAATGACAAAGTCTGGCAGATCGATTTGTGTGTTAACACAGTCTTCTTACCATTAATTTTCTCTATACTCCCACCTTCCCAACTTTCATTGCATTTATTTTTCAGATCTTCATTGTAATAACGTTGTATGTTATCAATAGCAGGGAGTATCTCTGCTGCGACAACAGTAACTGCAGGTAGGAAAATTGTGCTGAGTCCTGACTGGGACCTGTGGTGGCACTGGAATAAAAATAAAGAAGGGTTTAACTAAATTTCAGTGTTTGAATGCAGAGAAAGCTTGGGTTCATCTCATGAAGGATGGTAGCTTCCCCAGTTACATGTTGACACGTAACATGTTGACAATTTCTTCCTAATAGTTAGATGAGATCTCAGGAAGAAATTCTTTGCTGTGAGGGTGGTGAGACCCTGGAAGAGGTTGCCCAGAGAAGCTGTGGCTGCCCCATCCCTGGAGGGGTTCAAGGCCAGGCTGGATGGGGCTTGGAGCAACCTGGTCTGGTGGGAGGTGTCCCTGCCCAGGGCAGGGGGTTGGAACTTGGATGATCCAAGCTCCCTTCCAACACACACCATTCTATGATTCATTAAGTTCCCTTCCAATTCCAGGCTCCTTTTCAGCACAACATTTCTACCTCCACACATACACATACGCATCATTTGTGGTGCAGTAATGAGGCTAATTCCACACACGGATAGAGAGGAAGATGAATAGATGCAGGGGAGATAAAGTTTCATTGTAAGTACCATGATTTACAGTTTGAGAGCACATTTAAACAGAAGAGCATTTGCTCATATGATATCATCCCTTTGAAGGGGTTAACTAGTATCATAGGCACAGACATCCCTGAGTGGGATTTTGATATGGATCTAAAATTTGTCCCTCAATTCTAGCTTAGCAAAATTCTTGAGTTTCCAGTAGTTTTGTATCTTGCTATGCACTTATTACATTTTACACACATCTGCTCTGCAGCCTTGGAATTTCATATGTTATTTTAAATTTAAAAAAAAGGAAATTCAGGTTGATACTTGACTGATATCTGATCATTGCAGCAAGCAGATCAACAAAAATTCAAATATCCTAAAATTACACAGACATCCCTGAGCAGTTCTTATATGGATCTAAAATTTGTCTCTCAATTCTAGCTTAGCAAAATTCTTGAGTTATCTGCATAAATCACTCTTCTAACTTGTGATCTGGTACCTTTCAGAAAGAAAGAATATGTTTGTGGCTGGGCAACATGGCATTTGGGCAGTGCTGACATTATTTTCAGATGCTTTGGAATGACAAAGTCTGGCAGATCGATTTGTGTGTTAACACAGTCTTCTTACCATTACTTTTCTCTGTACTCCTACCTTCCCAACTTTCATTGCATTTATTTTTCAGATCTTCATTGTAATAACGTTGTATGTTATCAATAGCAGGGAGTATCTCTGCTGCGACAACAGTAACTGCAGGTAGGAAAATTGTGCTGAGTCCTGACTGGGACCTGTGGTGGCACTGGAATAAAAATAAAGAAGGGTTTAACTAAATTTCAGTGTTTGAATGCAGAGAAAGCTTGGGTTCATCTCATGAAGGATGGTAGCTTCCCCAGTTACATGTTGACACGTAACATGTTGACAATTTCTTCCTAATAGTTAGATGAGATCTCAGGAAGAAATTCTTTGCTGTGAGGGTGGTGAGACACTGGAAGAGGTTGCCCAGAGAAGCTGTGGCTGCCCCATCCCTGGAGGGGTTCAAGGCCAGGCTGGATGGGGCTTGGAGCAACCTGGTCTGGTGGGAGGTGTCCCTGCCCAGGGCAGGGGGGTGGGAACTTGGATGATCCAAGCTCCCTTCCAACACAAACCATTCTATGATTCATTAAGTTCCCTTCCAATTCCAGGCTCCTTTTCAGCACAACATTTCTACCTCCACACATACACGTACGCATCATTTGTGGTGCAGTAATGAGGCTAATTCCACACATGGATAGAGAGGAAGATGAATAGATGCAGGGGAGATAAAGTTTCATTGTAAGTACCATGATTTACAGTTTGAGAGCACATTTAAACAGAAGAGCATTTGCTCATATGATATCATCCCTTTGAAGGGGTTAACTAGTATCATAGACACAGACATCCCTGAGCAGTTCTTATATGGATCTAAAATTTGTCTCTCAATTCTAGCTTAGCAAAATTCTTGAGTTTCCAGTAGTTTTATATCTTGCTATGCACTTATTACATTTTACACACATCTGCTCTGCGGACTTGGAATTTTACATGTTATTTTAAATAAAAATAAAAGGAAATCCAGGTTGATATTTGACTGATATCTGATCATTGCAGCAAGCAGATCAACAAAAATTCAAATATCCTAAAATTCAAGGAAGTTGCCTTGCAATACTGCTGTCCAATAAATAGCATGACAGTACAGTTAGGTATGTCTAATGTATCTATGACAAATGGTTCTATCAAAGGGGCCTGATTTGGGGTCATAATAGGAATTTTCCATTTTAATGTCTGGGTGAAATTCTGAGACTTCTTGCCAAAAGCATAGATTTGAACACCTTTACTTATTGTTAAATGCCCATAGGGAGATCTGTCAAAACAAAGTAGCCAGAATGGTATGTTAGTTGGCTCCTGCCAGCATCTCTTTCCAGCAATATGTTTTTCCTTTAACAAAGATCACAATTGCACCAATTGGGCTGACGTATCTGTGCTTGTAAAATTTGTTTTTAACATCAGGACAATGAAATTGGAAGTGAGCCCATTAATAATCGCTATATAATAAGTTTGCACCAGCTGGTCTGAGTAAAAAACAGGCTTTTCATGGAGTTAGTGATGATGAACAGTGACTACATATGCTTATAAGGAAGCAGAATTTGGAGTCTGAGCAGAGAGGTGTCTGGGACGTGCTTCATTGGAATGGGACTAGAAATGGACATGGGATAAGGAAGTCAGAGGGATACCACACTTACATAGTTTCCCAGGTGACTGAAGGATTCACCATGAATTGGTTTTGGTCTGCTGTTCTGGCATATTAATGGATATTGGTGGTTATCAAAAAGATATACCCAGGCCCTTCACAGTGATATGAGGTAGGAAAAAGAGAGGCAATGATGATGAATCGAAATGGGGGAGATTCCAGCTGGATACATATAAAAAAATTTTCATTGTGAGGGTGAAGAACCATTGAAACACGTTGCCTGGGGAAGCTGCAGCACTTCTGTCCATGGAAGTTTTCTAGTTCTAGCTAGAGCAACCTGGTGTGAATTCAGTGTTGACCCTGCTTTGAGCAGGAGGTTAAACTGAAAACCTCTTGAGGTCCCTTCCAGCCTGATTGTTCCTGTGTTCCTGTTACATGACGAGGAATCTTGAACTTTCACCTCTTAGTTTTGTCTTGTCTTCTGTAGCTCCTTCATTGCAATCCAGAGTTTTATCAGAAGTTATTTCATCTAAAGTTACATCAGAACATCTTGGCATAACGCTGATTTTTTGCAGGACTGCTACGACAGAAACATATATCTCCACAAGTGTCTGCAGCTTCCCAGTCTGCAGGTGAATTAAGAAACACTGTGTGGAAAATGCATAAGAGACACTGCAGCTTAGCCTGGTTTTCCTCCTGGTGACAAGGACCAGAATATTTTATTAGGAAATTAGTACAGAAGTATTTTACATTTGCTTTATATGATCAATTTTTATTATAGAATTTTGAAATTAGATGTTTTGGGGCAGGGATTCATTCTTGAGAAAACTATTGTGCTTGGTTGATTTGACCTGGGACACTCTGTTTTGATCCAGCTTCCTCTTATTTTTTTACTGTTCTTTTTTATTTCTTTAGAGGTTGTACTTCAAACACCTTTTCTCTCTTACAGTCTGGACTCCTTGGAATACTATGTCCCTTTCCGAGCCCAAGCACAAGAAGCATTTCTGCAGTTAATGGCTGGGGCTTCAACAGCAATTCACTTTTTCAGAAATCTTCTTAGAATAGAGTTCATGGTAACAAGCAGTGGCTCTAGGACAGAGGTGATAATTTGGCGAGTGCAAAAAATATTGCAGCACTGAAGAGGTGGTGTCTTCTTTAAAATTTAGGGAGGATTCTGCTATTTCATATGTCATGTAACTTCCTTAAGCTAATGATGAATTTCAAAGATCTGAATTATAAGTCCCATTTAAAAAGGGAAAGAAAGGAGAAAAGGCTAATGAAAGCAAAAAAAATGTCTCTAATCTCTTTTATCAAAAGCCACATGCTTATTGCAAAACTCAAAGGTTTGCCAGTGAGTCTAGCACTTAACATCAGGTAACAAAGCACGTCTTCTCTCACCTTAGGTGAGAGAAACAACACTTACCTAAATTAAGAGAAAGTTTGTGAAAATTATGGCTATTGCTTCCTCTCTAATATTACCCCTAACACACCCCTAACAAATTGCAGTAATCCAGTCTGAGAAGAGCATTGGAATCTAGTGCAAGTTGATTTCATGAAAATGTTAAATATGATCTAGTAAAAATATAAAATTCTGAAGATATTATTTGTTTTAATTGGGATCGTGAAAAAATGCCTTATTTATTGATCATCTTTGAGATCATAATTCATTAACTGCTGGAAAAAATGCTCCAGGATTTTAATTTTTAGGAGTGGAGGTACCAGTTTGCACTGGCAGGCAGCTGAGAGGAGAAGTTGGCATCATTTGATGCTTTTCCTTTCTTATAACTAGCGCAGTAAAATCAAACTGTATCACTCTGCATTTCTCTCCTCCAACTCAGTTTATGTTGTATTCATCCCTTTGTTATTTCTTATCTAATATATACTGCCTCGACTGTAAAACAACATAATTCAGAGTGGAAAACTACCTTTAGGAAGGACTGATTTTCTACTGAATGTGTATATTGTGCCACACTTCTGCTAAATAAAGAAGAGAAGCTATTTGAGTATAAAAGTCAGAAGGAGAATTTTCTCATTTCTGTGTCATCCAAGGAAAATTAAGGCATCAGTCCTTTTCCCATTTTCCTTGCTGGCAGTATGTATGGGGCAGTGTGTGTGCAGAAAGCAGGATTCTCATTCACTTCACAGTTTGTCAGTCAGAAGAATTCCACTGTGTATTAAAAACGTGAATGTGAATATACGGGGTTGTGCAACTATAAATTGAAGTGATTTGATGTGTCAATAAAATAATAATGGCAAGCCCTAAAGTTCTTTGGCTGTGAGTCAAGTGTGATGTAAGAGTTTCAAAGAATGACACAGTCCAGTTTTCTTGCCTGTTTATTGCATTAACCCCTGAGGCTGCAGTCACCAGATGTTACTGATGTCTGAGGTACTCGGACACTAACAGATAGATGTAAAAATGTCAGTATTTCTGCCTTTCATTTGTAAACTTTCTATTCAGGACTTAGTCCTGCATTAAAAAAAATGTACATGTTTATGGTGACTATTAGTGCCATTAAAAGTAAATAAAACAATAATTATCCCTATGCTTTGAGAAGCTTCACACAATACAAACTTTAAGTAAAATACATGTAAAAAAAACCCCTGTAGTTAAAGCTACTCTTTGTTATTTTACCAAAGAAATTATGATTTCAGACAGATATTGCAAATGTCAAAATGGGGGGCGTGGGGAGAGTTGGGCGTGTGATTTTTTTTTTTAATACAGTAACTCCGTAAACCCCCTCAAACAGCCTTACTCTTTGTGCCAGGGCATCCTTTGTGGAACGGTCTGGATCAAGGGACTAAACCTTCAGTGTGACCTTTCTACATCTAGTTCCTCAATCCGCTTTTGTGGATTGAGGCACTAAACCTTCAATGTGACCTTTCTACATCTAGTTCCTCAATCCCTCCATCTTCATCTAATTCCTACAAACTAAGAAGGTTCAGTTTTTCTCAACTGCCCACGTATTCTCCATTTTTCAGAGGTGCAATTCTTCCCATTAGGGTATTGTCTCACTGACAAGTCCTCCCCGTGCAGATCTGCCCTGAGAGGGTGAGAGGTGAAGCACCGAGCTAATGTGATGACATGCAAGCAACAAATAACTGCAGTAAGTGTGGGTAGTTAAAAGTCTGTTGACCTGCAAGGTGTTTTCAGAGCTGCACTTCTTCTCGATGACAGGTAGCAGTGATTCCAAGGAGCTGGAGGCTGGCATGCTGTGAAATTAATAGCTCACGCCAGTTAGATTATTTCTGTAGACCACGTGGGCAATAAGAGGTTATTAAAGACAAGTGTGGCTGACAAACAAATCTGCACCAGGTCTTCTTGTCAGATGCGCTCACCAACACCTTTCTTCTGTCAACAGCTTTACCGATCGCGGTGGCGTTGGTTCTCTCTTTAATTCTACCTGACCCCCTGCTCAGAGACTATAACAATTCAATTGTTATTCCCATCTCAGAAGCATTTTAAATTAAATGGATCTTAGGACTTAGGGCATTTAATTTGGTATTATTCATGGGTTCTACATGGCCTTAATGAAGCTTTAAGGGAATGAACAACCTGACTTCAGACACCTGAATGAAATGCTTTAGTGCCAGTTCACTTATCAGGGCTTGTCCAACAGTCAAATGTCTTACCCTAGTGTTAATTTAGAAAGTGTTTAATTAGGAGGTCTAAATGTAATGTGAATTGGTGTACAAAGTTTTCCCACTTAATTTATTCTGCAATATCTATCAAAAAAATGTAGTTGGAATGCTGCATGCATCTCTCCCTCAGACAAGGCTCAGCAGAAATATTGAAGAGGTGCTATTATATGTTATTCCATGCACTGATCACTCTGCCTTGGAGTCCCTTGTCTTGTGACAGTTGGTTGAGTCATGCTTTTGCTTTCTCTCAGCTAAATAAATCTCACTTTTTGAATTCCAAAATAAAGCTTTTATTTGCAGGTTATTCTTCAAGGACATAGGAATAGCTGCATACAGAGGTGTGAGCACCAAAAGCCGTACAGCCTCTATAATTTTGCTGCCTTTACTGTCTGTTGTGATTTAAACCCAGCCAGCAGCTGGGACTACACAGCCTCTTGTACAGTTCTCTCCCTTCTCCCTCAGAAGGGTAGGGATAAGAGGGGGAAAGGGAAGGGAAGGGAAGGGAAGGGAAGGGAAGGGAAGGGACCAAAAATTTTCTAATCCAATGGACCCCTCTGCTTTCAATATATCTGTAACTGCTGCAAAGATGTTAAAACTGTTTCACCTCCCCTGCAGAGTATGAGAACTATTCATTGTTCATGAAGCTTTTTGAAACTCCTCTCTGAAAGAAATCAAGTGAACAGGTTGGTTTATAGGAAGACACAGCAGTTGCCTTTACAAGCCTTGAGAGGGGAATTGTTGTATAACATTTACCGCCTAATTCAACACTGGGTACTGTTTTGAAGAGAAAATGCTGAGTATGCTGCAGGAGAACACATTGTAAATTCATGTCTTATCTCTATCAGTTGTTTTTGCTGATCACGGACAGTCAGCTAAACATCTATAAACCGT
>NW_015090814.1:4055426-4133588 GCF_001431845.1 Calidris pugnax
TTCAATTGTTATTCCCATCTCAGAAGCATTTTAAATTAAATGGATCTTAGGACTTAGGGCATTTAATTTGGTATTATTCATGGGTTCTACATGGCCTTAATGAAGCTTTAAGGGAATGAACAACCTGACTTCAGACACCTGAATGAAATGCTTTAGTGCCAGTTCACTTATCAGGGCTTGTCCAACAGTCAAATGTCTTACCCTAGTGTTAATTTAGAAAGTGTTTAATTAGGAGGTCTAAATGTAATGTGAATTGGTGTACAAAGTTTTCCCACTTAATTTATTCTGCAATATCTATCAAAAAAATGTAGTTGGAATGCTGCATGCATCTCTCCCTCAGACAAGGCTCAGCAGAAATATTGAAGAGGTGCTATTATATGTTATTCCATGCACTGATCACTCTGCCTTGGAGTCCCTTGTCTTGTGACAGTTGGTTGAGTCATGCTTTTGCTTTCTCTCAGCTAAATAAATCTCACTTTTTGAATTCCAAAATAAAGCTTTTATTTGCAGGTTATTCTTCAAGGACATAGGAATAGCTGCATACAGAGGTGTGAGCACCAAAAGCCGTACAGCCTCTATAATTTTGCTGCCTTTACTGTCTGTTGTGATTTAAACCCAGCCAGCAGCTGGGACTACACAGCCTCTTGTACAGTTCTCTCCCTTCTCCCTCAGAAGGGTAGGGATAAGAGGGGGAAAGGGAAGGGAAGGGAAGGGAAGGGAAGGGAAGGGAAGGGACCAACCTTATGGGCTGAGATAAAGACAGTTTAATAGAACAATAACAGAAAAGGAAAATAACAATACCAATACCAATAATAATAATGGTAAAAAAATACTCAAGAGAAAGCAATACAAAGCAAGTTGTTCTCACCACCCAGTGATTTGGTTGCCCACCTTGTCCCAAGGAGTGATCACAGATCCCTGTCCCCCAGCCAACCCCCGTTTATATACTGAGCATGACGTCTATGGTATGGAATATTTCATTGGCCGTTCCATAGTTCTGTCTGCGCTCCTTCTCAGCTTCCATGAGAAGCTGGAAAAAAAGTCTTTGAAGAGTGTAAACACCACCTAGCAACAACTAAAACAATATGCATTATCAACATTCCTTCCACACCAAATCTGAAACACAGCAGCCACTAGAAAGAAAGTTACCTCTATCCCAGCTGAAACCAGCACACTGTCAACTGGTATGATTTATGGCTTTCTTTACGGAGACACCTTGCTTTTCTCACTTTCTAGGATTTGCTTGGTATGGATTGTCATGTGTTGCTTATTCACAGAAAGGCAGATGAATATGCCATATCTTTTTGACAGTCCTGTGCAATCAGAAGATTACATAGCTGAGTGACAGCACTTCACCACATCTGTGAAATATTTGGGTAACCGGGTAGCCCTCTTCAACTCCTATCTTCTGCTTCCACCCCGGTTCCTTCAAGCTGCCTCTGCTGCCATCTCCTGCTCAGAGCTCGACCAGAGACAAGCAGTTCATCTTGCCTGTTGGCAACAGGAACAGTCTCAATCCATCTGAAAGCTGGGCATACTGTGGGTTGGGCACTTCATTGTGCCAGGATCCTCCTGAAGAGCACACCTGCCTCCTACCTGGAATAGGAAGAGGTGACCTCTCCAGGTGCATCACTGTTTTAGAAAGGCCACTCAAGTGCAGGAGCACTCCTTTTCTCCCTGAGAAAGAGGAAAGACAGAAAGGCAAAAATACTGCTCTCCTGTGTTTTCAAATTCTACTCTGACTTTCATGAGCCAGAAAACCAGCATGTTTGGCCAAAAATCCCAGATGCAAAAGCCAAATAATAAAGATACATACTCTCTTGTTGTAAGAAACTATGAGTTATTTATGATGGAGATCCTTCTCCAATACTGGGTCTTTGTCCACTGTAAAATCTCCTGACTTTCTGTGTCACTTGTCCTATGTTCTATGTTCTATTTTTACATGTATTTAGAGATCAGGTTGAGGTGAAAAGAAATATATGAAAATTGGTTTTATTAGCTAAAAGCAGATAAATCTGTAAGCTGGGTTTTTTGGGGTGTACAATACCTATTATGAGTGCGCAAAGAAAGTTTATTCAAAGATAAACTGTGCTGTACTCATGAAAAATATGTCTTTAAAAGAATTTAGTTCTTCGGGACTTGAGGATCTAGCCTGCCTGCTTTCCTTCCTTCCTCCTTCCTTCCTTCCTATCTGCCTGCTTTCCTTCCTCCTTCCTTCCTTCCTTCCTTCCTTCCTTCCTTCCATCCTTTTTCTTCTTCTTCTTCTCTCTCTTTTTTGAAAGGGAGAAAGAGAGAATCTTTCTCCCTTTCAAAAAAGACATCTGTACATTGAAAAATTCCTGTCTTGAAAAATTGTAACGAAAAATTGACCAATTATCAAGCCTGGAAAATGTTTGTTTTTGTAGAAAATCTTTTTTTAAATAGAATTTAATTTTTTTTGGCAGTTCACTGTTCAAATGGCCTATTTATTCTAGAATTGTGCAGCACATGGTTTATTGCTATTTATATGGTTATATTGAATTTACATGAACTGGGGCACCTAAGGGAATGTTTATATTTCAGAAAAAAAATTGGGCTGGGTTGAAATACAGCATGAATCATAAGAGAAGTTTAGAGGCACATGAAGATGAATGTGTCCCTGGTGACTCAACAGAGAACATCTGGTAGGTGAGATGTTGTATAAATAAATACCTGAAAGGACCTTGGTTTTAACAAATATCACTAAAGCATAAAAATGTACTCCAAAAAACTGAGAAATGTATATTATTTTATTAATTTAGGAAGCATATAATATATTGTGTATTTGTCTGATCATGCTGGGAGATTCATGGAGCTGACAGAATAGCTAACTGGGATGAAGTCACTCCAGAAACTCAAGGTCAGCTCCTTAGAGGAGTACTGGTGCAATGTAGCTGGATGTCACCCACCTAAGGTTTAGGCATGTGGCAGCCACATTGACAACTGGAATCCATCTGCAGGAATGTCCTCTCAGGAGGTGGTTTTAGGGTGGGCATACAAGTAGTTGAAGACAAAGAATTGTCCTGAAAGTGAGGTGGAACCTTCCCTTCTCATTTGGCTCCACCTGGTTTCTGGCCTCTTCTCTTTGGTCCTGCCAACTCTGGTGTCCAGCTGGCAGGTGGAAGCACTCAGGGCCATGCTGAAGGAGGGCACTTGCTCAACTCTCAAGATCCTTTCCATGCCTGTCCATTGCAAGAAAGGTCAATTATTGAACTAACAGATTTTAATCTGATTAGAGTTTGCAAGACTGTTCACTGGAAATCAATTACAGACAGATAACTTAAATTCAAACCCAGATTTCCCTAAAAAATATTTTGTCTCCTTAGTTGGGGGGTTATTTTCTATATTTGTCACTATACAGAAATAAATACAGGATTCACAGAGCCTGAAAGGAGAGAAAATTTGGATTTTTGATTTGGCACTTGACTGATAGCGAGAAGACTTTAGTTCTGATGCCTACTTCAGGGACTTCTTAATGTTTATTTCGCAATAAACAACCATTGAATAAAATGCACAAACATTTCATGGAACAGAAATAAGAGCCACAGGCAGTGTCTATTCTAGGAAATTAGATGTGCCTGGAACCGTTTGCTGGTATGGAGGCCAAATGGCCCAAGAATGGCCCATATTCATGCTACTAAACACTCTTACCCTGAACACAGGGTAGCCACATCCAAACTGCCTTGTGGGAATTGTTCCTGGCATGCATTAACTCCCAAACGATGTCCAGGATCTGTTTGGAGGAAAGCAAATTGGCCTCTGCCAAAACCATCCCAGAGTGTGCTCTGACAATGCAACAGTGTGGACACTCCAGCACTGGTGCCCGGGAACGCTCCCCAGTATGGGTCAGTTTACCTGGATAGACAGGACTGGAACCTTCTCCCTCACAGGTGGGTTTCACTGGGAAAAGAATGTTACGGTCCGAGAAAATGGCTCTGCCTCCACACATCCACCCTGTCAGACTCTGGCCAAATGTACTCTCTTGAATGAGACCTATAGATCTGAACCTCTTTCAGCTGAGGAAGACACTCTTCCACTGGAGTCACTGTCTCCTCTTCTGACTGGTTTATTTTTATGGGTTTTTTTTATACATATCAATTTTGTCTTGAAAATCATATAATGAAAAGCCAGCTCTCTATTCTTACCTGCACTTCCTTGGCAGCACAAACTGGTTTAACCTGTGGCCTCATCCTCCATTGGGCCTCACTCCAAGTCCCACTGAGAGATGCGTGCTGTCCCTTCTTTCGTGCTTGAACTGGTCCTCATGTGACTACGTGAGCTGGTTCTGGGAACTGATCCACCCAAAACTTAAATTTTGTGCTTAAGTTTTCAGCCAGATCATTTCCCAGAACAGGCTTCATAGAATCATGGAATGGTTTGGATTTGAAGGGACCTTAAAGACCATCCTGCCCTGGGCAGGGACACCTCCCACCAGACCAGGTTGCTCCAAGCCCCATCCAGCCTGGCCTTGAACCCCTCCAGGGATGGGGCAGCCACAGCTTCTCTGGGCAACCTCTTCCAGTGCCTCACCACCCTCACAGCAAAGAATTTCTTCCTAAGATCTCATCTAAATCTCCCCTTTTTTGGTATAGAACCATTACCCTTTGTCCTATGGCTCCACTTCCTCACAAAGAGTCCCTCCCCATCTCTCCTGGAGCCCCTTGAGGGACTTGAAAGGGCTCTAAGGTCTCCCTGGAACCTTCTCTTCTCCAGGCTGAACAGCCCCAACTCTCTCAGCCTGTTTTTGTAGCAGTCGTGCTCCAGCCCTCTAAACATCTTCGTGGCCATCTGCTGGACCCATTCCAACAGGTCCATGTCCTTCCTGTGCTGAGGACTCCAGAGCTGGACACAGTGCTCCAGGTGAGGTCTCCCCAGAGCCAAGTAGAGGGGCAGAATCACCTTCCTAATTGCTTACTGCTAGTGTTCATATGAAAGGAGAGGTAGGAACAAACTCTTGTAGGCAGCTCTTAATTATACAAACAAGTTCAAATGAAACTTTTGCAGTAGGTAGGCAGGAGGAACAACATCAAATCAGGATTTAATGGGAGAAAGAAAGCATCTACTCTGCCGTCCAGCATGAAAATTGTTGAAGCACGCACTGAAGCAAAAGCTGCAGCGCTTAAGAATCTTTATGTCAAACCCTCTCCTGCCTGCATTCTTTAAACACAGCAGAGATTATTGATGGATTTCAGTATGATACTTTAGGAAACAGGCATATAACTGTGGCCTACCATCTAAATTTTTGGGCCTAAATTTTTCATAAGGAAGCACAGTTCCCAAGCAATCTGTATCCTTGAATTTTTCTGAAGTTCCCTTCAAGAAAGTGAGGTCTTCCCAGAAGAGCTATTACAAATTAGGTATTATGTTTAATACCAAGTTATTTAAGCACTGCTTTTCAGCATAAACAAAAGGTTCAATATTTTACTTGACATGAGGTCTTAATTTCTTGTTCTCTTTTTTTTTTGGTAAAAGTACTTGATGTTGTGCAGTTGGACTTAAGCTGTGTGTTCAGTCATCAGGAAACAGAAAAAGACATGATCTATTATTGTGTAATTTGCTTAGTAGCAGGTTTTTTACACGGGGAGCTAAAGGAGAAATGAAGCATGTGATATTTGCATATCTAAGAAATTGCAGCTTGTATTTGGGGTGCCTTAGGTTTTCCAGCCACCTAGTTTATTTGAATAGCTTGTTCAGGTCTAGTCATCTGAAGAGATATACTAAATCTTTTTACCTACGGAGTCTGAAAGACTTCTGTTTATTGACCAAAATGGAAGGAAAAATCCTCCAATTTTTTTGATCCTTATCAAAATAAGCTCTGTCCATGTTAATTCACAATGTTAGTCCATAAACATTTTTTTAAGCAGTAAGAGAGGGAACACACACAAGTATTCAGCACAAAAATACTGTGGGTACACTTTTCTGTAAACATTAATTCCCTAATCACATGAAACTCTCCTTCATGTGAATCCAAAAGAACTATGTCTGGGCAGATACTACCATTTTCTTTTCCATGAATAGCTGATTTTTTAAAACAAATTCATTCCGGCTGTATTAATGGCTGTTCTGTATGTTCTTTGTGTCAAAATTCAGACAAATGTTCTTATTGTCCAGCAAGTTGGCAGAAACACTGAATATTGGAGAAAAATGGCATGTGACCTATAATTCCAATCAAAACTAATACTACCACTCAGACAAGGCCAATCCAAAGCCTATTTTAAGTCTGTGGGAGATTTTCCATCAACTTCAATAGGCTTTGGATGAAGTCCATGCTGCATACTGGCAACAAACAGCTCATTCACAAACTACAGACCACTGCTTGTTTGCTGAAATTTTGGAATGAATAATTTTGAATAATGAAGAAAAAATCCTCAAAATTGTAAGCAGCTCATGGGCAATTTGTGCACATGAAGGGGAGGGGAATTCTCTGAAAACAGTCACTGTGCATTAGTAAGCTTGCTTTGATACGACAGAAGTGTAGCAGTGAACAACTGGATGGTTGATGTCTAAACACAGTGAGCATCTGTCAGGTGATATGAAACATTGGCTTTTAGGTTTTGGTTCATTTATTACTCAGTGCTACCTTACATATATTTCAAATGGAGCTTTAGAACAAGCTAGCAAAATAGTTGGTGGCTCCTGCAGCTAGCAACTACTTAGTGCTAGTCTTTCTTAGCACCAACATCACCAGTGCAGCTCATCAAACCACCTGGTCTTTATGTCACCAAACCACTTTATGTCTTTTGCAGCTTCCTTCTGTCCTTGTTTGGTTAAACTATTCCCACCCCTCAATCCTGTAAGCGTATAGTTTAATCAGCGCATAATTACAGCAGGCAGACTAATGCCAGTAGCATGTCGTAGTGTCATGACATGTATAAAGCTGGAAGACAAATCTTAGCTCTTCTGACCAAAACCCTCAGCTCAAAACATGGCCAGCTTATTCCAGTTTGCTGACAGTCATGTGTGGTTCAGTCTTGAATATTTCTGTGGCTTCCACAGTCTTTCTGGGCATCTTTGCAACCCTGTTCTAATTTTGGGGTACTCTCCCGGTTTAAATTTTCTTTCCCTGGTGCCAAATGAGGATTTTCATGGCTGCATCTTGAGCTTGTGGCCTTTTGTCCTACCAATGTGTACCTAGAAGGAGAGTCTGGCTCTGTTTTTTTAACAGCTTCCCATTAGGTCACTGAAGACTTGCAAGACCTTAGTCTTCTCTTTTTATGGCTCTCCCTGTATGCTGTATTCTGCAGGTGGCCTTCCACTGGACTTGCTCCAGTCTTGCATCAGGAGTTCAGAACTGGACACAATACTCTGTGCAGTCTCTCAAGTACTGAACAGAGGGGAAAAATCATCTGCTGGCAATGCTTGCGCTGTTCTTGAACCTCATGAGGTTCCTGTCAGGCTGTCAAGATCCCTCATATCTCTCCACCTAAAATAAAGCATCCAAATGCAGCCAAGTAAAGCAAATGGCATATTTTCTGCTGATGAAGACCATATGGGATCCATTTATTGCTGGTTACATGGTTAGAGTCTGCCAGAAAATGATACCTACTTTCTGTCTAGCTTTTTGTTGTTGATTGCCAGGTCACCAGGTCTTCACCAGTAAAAATATGGCAATAATACGGCAATGAAGTCCTATAATGTCTAAAGCAGCTTAGCAGATCCTGATGTGTCTACTGATACAATGTGCCAAGAGCAATTATGTCTCCAAATAACTTGCCTGTTATCTGTAAGATAACAAACTTTGACTGACTCCGGCCATTTAGGTATTTTTTGTGCATTTTGCATTTAAAGATTATCTAGCTTGGTTTGCCAAACCTCAGTCATTATAACAAGTAGAACTTATCAACTCTGTCCATATATGCATGCAAGAAATACTGCAGTTCCAGCTTGGTTATGAGTAGGTGCTGCAATAACACTGAAAAGATTTAGAACTCTACACTGCCTTGCCTCCTTAATGCTCTTTCCTGGGCTGATCTTTTTTCAAGATAGAAAGAAATGTATATATGGAGTAAAATAATAGATTCAAAATGTTCCCTTAAGCAAGGGGACAAAAATCCATTAAGGATCTTGCAATTCATCTGTTTTAAGAGTTAATCAGATTCTCAGATGTGACGACCACACCTTCATTTCTGGATGATTTAGGAAGCTGACTCAACTGTGTGTGATTACTTTTGCTGTCATCTAATTTGGAGAAAACTTGTGGAACTCTTTAAAATGCCTAGACATTCTGTGAACTGCTTAAAATGAAAAGTTTTGTCAGTCAAAGCTGAAAGTACAATTCCTTGATAACAAAGCCAAAAGGTGACATTCTCTTCTGAGCTGACTATTTTTCCACAATATCCAAAGTGCTGTGATTTGGAAGTTTTCAGCCTGCCATAAGTCTAGACTTTTCCCTAAAGCATATGTTATATAGCAAGTAAGAAGATGGAGGTTATTCTGTGCAGAAAAGTATGATTTGAGGTATTCTTGAGTTGGAAAATCTGAGTTTCTAAAGTTTGTATCAATATTGTTTACTTCAGAGCTGTTGAAAAAAATGTTGCTTAATTTAGGTGGACACAGCCATTACCTTGTGATGATTGTACTTAATTTGGCTCACACTTGTGAAAACCATAAAGAAACCGGGGGTATGATTCACAGAGAATGAAACTTTGCATTTTATCTAAACAGCTGTCTCAACTTACTTTCTACCCGGACTATTTTTCAGACAAATGGATTTCTTAAAAAATGTAGTGTCTCTCCTCTTCCTTCAAAACCAGAGAAGATGAAATGATGCAATTTTGGGAGATAGATTTCTTTGTTCCTTTACTTTGAAAGCAATATTTGACTCTTAAAGACATACGTTTGCTGGTCTTTTCACTTTCTTTTCTGTAGAATGCCTCTGTCACAACTAATGAGGTTTCTGCTTTATTTCAGTGTTTCCTCACTCTCCTGACTGTTAAGTCCCATTTGTCTCTTACTGGTTTTCTTAAAATCTCTTCACTTGTGTTAGTGTCTCGTTTAACCAGGCTCTGAAGACCCCTTTACATATAAATATCATTGTTATTTTCAGCTGGAGATATATTATTGACTTCAGCTGGAGATATATTATTGACTGCTTATGAATCACAGAATCATAGAATGGTTAGAGTTGGAAAGGACCTTAAAGATCATTGATTCCACCCCCGCACACCCTGCCATGGTTTAAGTGCTGTAAAGAGAAACATTGTTCTCTCTTTAGACATGTGCATGTTATAATTAGTATTTCTTCCTACGTGAAGATATTTGTCCAAATGCTGGTTATGTATCCCATAATTCTGCCAAGTTCCCATAACCTCTTCTGTACCACAGCCAATTAAATAGTGCACAAGAATTGTTATTGTGGACAGTTATACTGCCTGATTCCATATTAGACCTCCAACATCTATTTCATGCTTTCTTTGGGATGGACTAGGGAATCATGACTAAACAGAGGTGAGCACACTTAAGCCTGTCAGTGGCAGATGTCTTCTTTGCTGGTTCATCTGTGGTCTATTCATTGCCCTCTGCTGGATGTGGCTTGGCATTTATTTGGGCAGGATTTGAACAGATTGTGCTGGTGTCTCAAACATAAGAATAGCAACACCAAAAGACATGCAAAGGGTCCCAGTGAGATGGTTCAGAGAGTTTGTGTTGGGTGCCTGGGCAGCATGCATCTTCTCAAGGCAAAATTGATTATCTTCAAAGAAAAATTCTTAGCACTGGAGAGGATTGATTCCCCATGGTGGAGATACTTAGAACCAGCTTGCATGAAGTGTCTGGAGAAGTGACGGCTCTGGGGAGACCTTAGAGCCCCTTCCAGTCTCTAAAGGGAGTCTACAGGAGAGATGGGGAGGGACTCTATCAGGGAGCAGAGCGATAAGACAAGGGTTTAAACTGAAAGAGGGGAGATTTAGATGAGATCTCAGGAAGAAATTCTTTGCTGTGAGGGAGGTGAGACACTGGAAGAGGTTGCCCAGAGAAGCTGTGGCTGCCCCATCCCTGGAGGGGTTCAAGGCCAGGCTGGATGGGGCTTGGAGCAACCTGGTCTGGTGGGAGGTGTCCCTGCCCAGGGCAGGAGGGGTGGAACTCCATGAACTGTAAGGACACTTCCAACCTGACTGATTCTTTGATTCTATGATTCTATGAAGTGCTAATATGAAAATAAGAACAAGGTTAATTTTCCATGTCATTAAATCTTGCACATCATATGATTCCATCCAGTCACTGTCTGGGACAGGGCCCCACTCTTGGGTGGTTGGCATCTAGTTAAGTCTTCAAAACACAGTTCGGAGAGGAGGAGAAAAGACGAGTCTTCCACACACAGTCTGTCTAATAGCTTAGAGGTGAGAGCATTCAAAAGGGAAACCTGAAAGTGACACTTAGCTGAATACCCGGAAGTTGGGGAATGTAGATGAGACTCCACCAGGAATGAAGTTGCCTCTTCGGACTACAGAGGAGCTCGTCTGGGAGAGGTGTTCAACATGGGAAAAAAACCTTCAACGGTCCCCACACTGCTTTTGTGGGAGCCTGAATTCAAAGACTTAAAACAGGAGAACTTCCAGGACAAAACAAAGTGTTTACTGACATGTTTTCTTATTGGGGTTACTTTTTCAGATATTTTTTGTGAAACTGTAGCCTATGCCCTACCTAAGTGACCATGTCACTTCTGAGTCTAGCACTTTGTCCTTGCACGCATCTGGAAGATGTCTTATATAATGGAAAAATTACCTATTTTCTTTCCTGTTTTGTATATTTTTTATATCTTCAAGTGTTAAGAATATGATTCTAACTGCATGATGCTTGTAGTTTAGCTCTCCATCCCGGTGTCTGTCGTTGTATAATCAGGGATTATGTGGCAATAAAATGGCATTTGATCCCAGATCTTCAAAAAAGAAGATCTTCATGCCAAATCTCTCCTCAATCCTTATGCCATCATTCAAAGAACTTTGCTGCTTTATTGCCAATGTGTCTTTTAACATAATGAGATGTGATTGAAGTGAGTTATTATTCCCTTCCTCTTCTTTTCTACCTCGCTGTCAAATACTACTAATGAAGGAGTGAATGTCGTGAGATGCTGACTACCTCAGTTAAATTCAGACCTTTTAGCAATAATAAGGCTATTACATGAAATATTAGATCACTTCCTGTTACACTAGGCAGCAGCCTTTTCCAGAAAAGAAAACATTTATATTTCCAACATAAAGAACTGCTCACAACATTTTCATTTAGTCTCACGGTATTGCAAGTACAGCCCTAGACTGACAGATGAGCCTACGAAATTGCACCTGGCCACCTACCTTAACTCATAAACCAGCAAACTGCAAGCATTAAAAATGCCATCACCTTTCTCCCCTGGCTTGAGCTGTGAAAACTGTAATTATGTGGGAGCCAGACCAGTCAGGTTGGATGATGTCATTTTGTAGAAAAGGGGACTGTAGTAGGATAGTTCTGCCAGTTCTCTTTACAGCTGTTCTAGTGCAGGATTTGCGTGTAAAATGAGTGCTCCATAATTAATAGAGTAGTACAGGTTGGGATATCTGGGACCATAAGGGAATGTGGTGCATTAGGCATATAGACATGCCAAAGCTGTATTTCAATCTGCTTAAAGAAGAAACAACAAAAATCTTACGACATATGAAGCCAGCTGAATAGGGGATTGCAGTCATTTGTTTATGTTATAGTTATGTCTCTTCTAGAATAAAGGTCTGCTTTTACTGAGGCACAGGATTTTCTTCAGTGAAAGCACTGGGAATGAATGCATTTTGTCCAGTATAGTTGAGCTGCTCTTTTATCTCCTTTGCGCTTCTCCATATAGTGACATCTGCCTTTTAGATATGTCCTCTACAGTACATGCTGTGGCCTCCTACAACAATGCCTTCTGAGAGATTTTTCTGAGGTAATTATGAAGTAATCTAGGCATCTTTTGGAGAGTTATGGGAAATTCTGAGATATATTAGTGTCCATAGGCTTTAGAAAACTTGTTTAATTTCCTCAAGAACTTGTGCAATTCTCCTTCCTGGACCAAGAAATTGTGCAATTTTCCTTCCTGGAAAAAAAGTCCTATTCTTTTTTCCAAAGTGAATGCCAGCTGTCCTCTACAGTACATGCTGTGGCCTCCTACAACAATGCCTTCTGAGAGATTTTTCTGAGGTAATTATGAAGTAATCTAGGCATCTTTTGGAGAGTTATGGGAAATTCTGAGATATATTAGTGTCCATAGGCTTTAGAAAACTTGTTTAATTTCCTCAAGAACTTGTGCAATTCTCCTTCCTGGAAAAAAATTCCTATTCTTTTTTCCAAAGTGAATGCCAGCTTGGAGACACTGCTCTCACTTCTTCCACTGCTACATGGGCTTTGCTAGAACTGTTGAAAAGCACCACTGAAGATTTGGGGAGATATACAGTGAGAAACATCACTGACAAAATTAATCATGACCAAGTTGTCTCCTGTGCAGGTAGGATCTGAGCAAAGGTAGTGTTAACTGAAAGAATATTTGTTTTGTTGGACCATGAAAGAGTCTGGAGCACAAGTCTTATGAGGGCAGCTGAAGGAGCTGTGGTTGTTCATCCTGGAGAAAAGGAGGCTGAGGAGAGACCTTCTCACTCTCTACAACACCCTGAAAGGAGGATGTAGAGTGGGGGGGGTCCATCTCTTCACCCAAGGAACAGGCAATGGGACAAGAAGAAATGGCCACAAGCTGCGCCAAGGGAGGTTTAGATTGGATAGAAAGAAAATTTTTTACACTGAAAAGATTATTAGGCATTGAAACAGGCTGCCCAGGGAAGTGGTGGGATCACCGTCCCTGGAGGTATTTAAAAGACAAGTAGGCATAGTGCTTAGAGATGTGGTTTAGTGATGGTTTTTGTCAGTGTTCAGTTGACAATTGAACTGGATGATCTAAGAGGTCTATTCCAACCCAGGAAAGTCTATGTTTCTATGACTATCCTTGGTTTTACCTGTGACAAGGAAACCATACAGTAGTAAGATGTCTAGTATTTTTGGCTGTTTTTTAAATTATGTGTACATGCAGAACTCTGGTAGGTTGCATCATTCTCTCATTCTTCTTCCTAGGTATGTCCTCTTAATCCAGAAGGACTTCACATCTCCTGTTGTCTACAAACAGCTTTTTAACTCGGAGCTGATGGCAGTTCTCGAAAGGAGGAAGATCTGTCCATGGTCCTCACAGTGCGCTCCTTCCAAGGGTGGTTTAACTCGTAAAACAACCAGCGAATGCTCCCAGAAAACAGTCTCTGGTTTGAGCTGTGAAATCAAATGTGTCTCCATCAGATGATAAGAGGTAATACCATCACTTACATTTCAGAGAGATATACAGAGAATTTCTGCAATGCTTTCATGTCAATGAAGAGACGAATGTAATACAGCACAACATCCATCGGCAAAAGTGCAGTAGCTATGACATGGTGTACGTATGACTTTCATGAGGATAGTCCTACTTACATGGCTAAACCCATAAAAGATCATTTAAGAACTTCCATCCTTACCATAACTCTGTGGTTGACTAAGAACTGTTATTAAAAGAAAGGAAGGAATTCTTATTTTTGGAACAGACATCAGAATGTAAAAGACATCAATATACAAAATAAAGCTACTTTTTGGTTGCAAGAACAGAAATCCTGGAAACTGGATAATACCTACTGCTAATACGACAAAGAAAATTATGTTTGCTTTAAAATTATACATGCAATTAGGTCTGTGGTGGCTGTTTGAGACTCATTGAATTTTCCACAGACATGATTTTTATCAATTTACTTGGAGCTAGAAATTAATAGCTAGCTAGACAAAAAGAGTAAAGTTAGCTACTAGGTACTGCTGGAAGCTATAACAAGCTTACTACGGAATACAAAATAAAGACCCAGAAACAAGGACTGACCTGAATATATTGGAGCTCTGATAGATCATGAAGTATTCCAAATGTTTTTACAATTGTTCACTTTGATAAGCATGTTGGCAATACTGACTTGATAAAATTCCAGTGACACTTTGCTTACAATGACTCCCAAAATTAACCCAAACTCAGCTATGGTGTAATCTACATGCCACCGTCAATCAACATTTTTTGCTTGAAATACTTTTCCTCATATGAAATTAAATCATATTTCATTATTCTGCTGCCTGTGATTGAAAATAGAATTATTTTGCTTACTGTGAATTAATTAGTTCAGGAGACATGTAGGGAGAATGCAGGCTTACTATATATATAGAGAGAGTATATAATATATATACTATATATTACTATAATTCAGATTGTACTGACATCAAGAAGCTAATACGATATAATAAATCAAATCTATACTTCTTATTTCCTTTGATGAAACATCTCTGCAGAGGAACTAGGTTTCTTTCTCCCATAAGGGCTTCCTCTGTATAATTTTTCTTGTTTTCTGAGTTTTCAGATGCCTGAAATAGTCATAGCATACTCACAATGATATATGAGTTCTTCATTTTACAGTTATTTTTCTCAATTTCATTCATGAGATATAACAGAAAAGCTAATGATGACTCCAGCCATTTAGATTGCTTTTCTTTGGAGTGAGTTTCTGTTATTTTACATTGGAGAGTAAGAAAAGAAAGTCACATTTGTTTCATTGACAATCAGAAACAGAGACTCGTTGAAAAGGAGCATATCTGAATTACAAGATACTAAATACATGGAAAACAGACCTCCAATCAGTAATAAATTATGTATCCATCTAAATTCAGCTCTTTTTACTGTTCCCCTCTAAAAGATGTGAAAGGCATAGTAGTAGTAGATAAGTTTAGGTGCTGAGTAGAAGTTTTTGACAGTGATATTCCAGTCTCTGGATTTTTTGTTTAGTGTTAAATGAGTGGGGTTTTAATGCTCATTATTCATTATAATGAAAAGTTGTATGTTTTATGCCTAACTCAGTTGGTATCATGAATCTTTTTTTATTTTGTTTCATTTTAAAAGCAAGAAAAATTAAAGATTTTTATCCTCTAAGACAATGTTTTTACACTTTTAAATGTGTATCCTGCCTTTGGACTCTGACTAGGGCTGTTTAACTGAAAAATTAGGAGACACAATAAGGTCATATAAAATAATATAAATACATATTTAAAATATATAATGGTTAAAAGGAGCTTCTCTGTACATTCTGAAAATAAAAAAGACCATGAATTTAGCAGTATTAAATATAGAGAGCTGCTGTTTATATAGATAAATATATTACCCATAGTTGCGACATGAGATTTTTTACTTGTTAAGATTTTTGAAAGGGATATGAAGCTTATGTTTTGGGGTATAACTCAGCTTCATAAAATCATAGAATCACAGAAATTCAGCAGTACATATGTAGGCCTACACTAATCTCCTCAGGCCTGCTCAATGAATCTAACCACCATCAGGGGTAAGTTCTTTCCTCAGTTTTTCTTCAGAAAATCCTGTTAGAAGAACTATCATTATAATACAGTTCTTAAGTATTTGAAAACAGATATTTAAAATTATTTTCGCTAGTGGAAAGTTACATCAGGTTTGGGCTTTTTCTGTTATAGTTGCGTATGTCTTTACTTGGTTTTATCTTCAATGATGTCAATGGGATATTTCCTGAAATAAACATACCTATTGTGCACTTCTATTTTGTATTTAGGATATATGAAGAATGTATAGGAAATATAAGTACATATAGGACTTTCAAGGGTGTGTAGTGTACAACAGTCCAGCACTGCCATAATTCTTTCCCCTATCTAATCCCTTGTTGCTCTCTGTCCTTGTTTCTGACCAATCTTTCAAAAGTTAAGGTGAATTTCCTGTGTATGGCTGTCTGTTTGAATGCTTTGTGTTTGAATTGTTCTGTTCCTTGGACTTCTGTCTGTGGTTTTGCACAAAATTACGAAGTTTCATAACTTTGTTTATAATTTATTGGTTTGCATTCAATGGTGCTCTGGAAAATTTACTCATAGACATACCATTTTGAGCTACCCTATATTTTTACTGGGCGTGCTTGGATGATGACTGGCTTGAACAAATGAAAAATCAATGAACTAGACGTTCTTTCAGAGATAGGTAAGAAACAAAATCAGAAACTATGAAGAAAGCAAGGAGCAAGCCCTACTTATAAGCATCGTTCTTCTTAGGCATTTGTAGTCACTCCACCCAAGTTACTGGTTCTAGTGCTGACAATCTGTCTCGTGACTGTTTATGTTCTTCTGAAGTGTTTTTAAAAAACTGCCTCTGAAGTATGTCATTTACTAACTCTACTAATTTGTCTTTTATGGTACAGCTGCTTGCTGAGTTTACTCCTGCACCACTAAGCGAGAACAATGCTGCAGTTTGATTCATTCTGTGCAAAAAGGAAGAAATTATATTGAGAATCTCGTTGAATTGAATTTGAACAAAAAACCTATTTATTGACATTCCTAAGTGATCTGAAGGATTAATTAGTGGAAAAATGGTGCATAGAAATTATAAATAAGAGAAAGGCTTCATTTCAGCTTATAGGCTATAATACTTTTATTTCCACTTCTAAAAGAAGCTTCTGTAAGGAATTAACCTTTGTATTGACATTTTTCAGTCCACAAATAGGTTTTAGGTTACACTTAAACGAGGCTTCCATTGCTGACTCTGGAAGTTAACTAGTGAATGAGCAATTCAGCAGAAATTCGTAAACATGAATGTTACAAGTTCCAGGTATCATATTCTTGTTAGAAAAACCTCAGTACTTATAATTTCTCCAGAACATTTTTTCCATAATTGACCTTTAAAGTCATGACAGGGGAACAAAGCATTGGCTGACATTTAAGGTGAAATAGGAGGATTTCCTCATATTTTATTACTAAGTTTGTTTTTCTTTTATTGCAGACTATGGGAGGAATAATTTGTGTCTGTTTTTAATCAACCAGTATCAGCATGGAAAAACACTAAGGGTGCCACTTCACTGGAAGTGGAAAATGTTTGTTTCCTTTAGAAAAAACCCATAATAATTTATAATTTTCTGACAGGCACTCAGAGAATGATATGATAGCAATGATCTACTCTTTCCTCATAGCCTCAGAATTGCCCCATCTGTGTGTGTGCCTTTTTGAGAATGAAAGGAGAATTTGTGGCTCAGTTTTGTGCCTTCCAGTTGTATTTGCTCATTTTCTTTTGGGAAATTGTCTGTTTTAGAGTTATGTAAGGATTCCCAGATTCAGCACTCCTGTCCAAAGGCTGCGTAAAAAAAAGCTGGAAGTAAAAATTGCTGTGACAAGTCAAGCAGACAGGATGAACATTTAGTCCCGGGTCTCAGATCACAGGTAAAACTACTCCTTTGTGTAACAGCATTAATTATATGTGCTATCAAAATCTCGTTTATGGGACTCTCAGTCATAAGACCAACTCATGAGTTATTTCCTACTAATCCAGTCCTCAATGTCTGGGCTGTCAGTGCACACAGGCAGGAAACAAATCACCTAAACAGCCCGTGTAGAATGAATTGAAGAATAAAAGCATGTAACAATAAAAATGGTAGTCTAAACATCTCAGCAAAAGAACAAGATTTAAGAGTACAGTTAGTTGATGGCTGCTTAGACAAAAAGCAGTAAATTAGAGACTATAAATAACAGAACAGTTACAGGCTTTGTAATAACGTCCTGTAAACAATTTTGGAGGCAGTGGTTTACTATTATTACTTCTAATGACCAGACTCTCTATAAAGAACAAAAACTGAAAAGCACACTTTACCTATAAATTTAATGAAGCACATTTAGTCTACAAACATACACACACATATGTAAATGGCCATTTTATGTAAAGTAAAAAAAGGAAAACAGAGAAGTCCCAAGACAGAACAGGGAATCCAAAGCTAAGTCTGACAGACCCAAGTTTATTACAACTCTCCTTTGTGTTGTCTCACAGATAACATGTGTTGCCACCTGAACCTGGAGCTAACTGTAATTTGCACACAGATGATTTATTTATTTCTGGAAGCTACCTGTTAGATTTCATTCCTGAAGTTAGGCATCTGTGCATGCATGCATGTGTGTGTGGTGAGGTTTCCTATTTGTCCTCAGAGGATTTTAGGTATTACAGACCCTAGCTGAAGATTTTTTTTCCCTTTATCTCAAACTGTACCAGCTAATATTCTTCTCTCCAGGAGTTTCTGCTTTGTGGTGCCCAGAAATTGCTACAGATTTGACAGCAGGTTTGACACCAGTTCCAAAGTCAAGATTTTCTCTTTCCAAATAATTCAGTATCTCCCCAGAACTGTGGCCAGGAAAACAGGTCATATTACACTGTCAAGTTGCTTTCCAGTTCAGCCTGATGGCTTATAAAACATCGCAATTTCTTTTTTTGCTTAATGTAGGAGGCTCCCTGCATTGGTTTATGTGATACAGAGATACTGCCTACTGATACCTTAGAGCCCCTTCCAGTCCCTAAAGGGGCTCCAGGAGAGATGGGGAGGGACTCTGGATCAGGGAGGGGAGTGAGGATGAGGAGTAACAGTTTAAACTGAAAGAGGGGAGATT
The DNA here is from genome assembly GCF_001431845.1 of Calidris pugnax. NCBI lineage: Eukaryota > Metazoa > Chordata > Aves > Charadriiformes > Scolopacidae > Calidris > Calidris pugnax. The sequence goes on from NW_015090814.1 coordinate 4,073,922, forward strand.
TAGATGAGATCTTAGGAGGAAATTCTTTCCTGTGAGGGTGGTGAGGCACTGGAAGAGGTTGCCCAGAGAAGCTGTGGCTGCCCCATCCCTGGAGGGGTTCAAGGCCAGGCTGGATGGGGCTTGGAGCAACCTGGTCTGGTGGGAGGTGTCCCTGCCCAGGGCAGGAGGGGTGGAACTCAATGAACTGTAAGGACCCTTCCAACCTGAACTATTCTATGATTCTATGATGGGTCTGTGTCTGAAATGTTCTGGAGTATCAACTGAAGTGGCTCATGACATGGAGCCATGTGCTGGGGAGCAGCATGGGGGGAATGCTATCCCATACTGTAGTGCCACTTCTGGTCTGGGACCTGAGCACATCAGGTGTGCAACATCTGGGAAGTGGAAAGAGGCTACATCATAGCCCGGGAAACAACTAGGTGTTGCTCGCAGCTGAGAGAGAGGTCTGAAAGGGCTGTGTAAAATAATGGGGGAAATAGAGCCGCTCCTGAGGAGAAAGGCTGACTCTCCAACATGAAAATATTTCATGAAGTTACAACTCAGAGCAAAGACGGGGCAGTTTCCTCAGAGAAGCTACGGACACAGCAACACTCTGCGAGGTCTCACCTGACAGTCTGACACCCATACCAGGACTGATTTTCTGGGGCTCGCTTCTCCCTTTGTACGTTTTAGTCCGTGTTTCGATACATGGCTATCATCCTCTAGGTTCCATTAGTCATGGTAATGTCTTGCATCGCCATTGTCTTGCTGAAAAGGGCTGATGATCTCACTTGGTAGGTAGCTAATACATCAGGACAGCTGCCCAAGTTGGGCTTCTTTAGCTTTAAAACAGAATGTTATGAAACAAGGAAATAGTTTATGTAAAATATAGCTTTGTGCCTTGCCCTCTGTAGTTAAGACACTACATAAACAGATGGTTTGAATGCGGATAATGCAGTAATTCTGGATATATTTACCAGTGTGCTTTGTTGAGGGAGTGCATGTTTATATTGTGTGCATGTGATCCCCAGAATGGCAAAGTTGTCTTCTCTTTATACAAATCATGGGATCTCTGACAACTTATCAGAGACATCCTCCTGTCTAAAACGTGTCCTTTCTCTGCGCACACAAGTTCCAAGACGTGAGGTAATTCAATGGTATAAACACTTTTGTTTGTTTTATAGAGCCAGTGACAGCACAGGATCTGATTTTTTTTTGCTTTTGAAATGAAAAAAAACCCCTTTCTTTCAGCTCTGTTACAGTAAATTGTTGCTGAAGTGCCAAGAAGGTTACAGTAGAAGCCTAAACATTTATGAGAAGATGCTGCATTCTAAGTACATACATTCCCAAGTGAGAGCAGATTAACATAAACACCAGTAGCTTATCACTGCACTATTCTACTGTATAAGATTTTTTTTTAATTACTTTTTTTTTACTGACAAGCAGTATAGAGAGAATGAAAGCCAGATGGCAACATTTCAGTTTAGTCAAGAGAAGATTTCCCATAACCATTTATTTAAATATTTCATTTGATGCAAGGAAATTATTAATTGCTCTCTAAGTAACGAGCTTCGACATTAATTGCTTCTTAAAATCTGTCTTTGATTTTCCAAGGAACTATGTTAAGACTTCGGGTTAATATAAAACAATAATTTTTTTTCTTATTTTCCATTATACAAAATAATGATTTAAGCATTGCTGATCTCTTTATTTTTAACTCGATTTTAAAGCTGTCAAACTATACAACTTACACAAAGAAATAACCAACTTTAAAGAACTTTACAGAAAGGTGTCATAGTTAGTTACAATTTAACCATTTCAATAAGACAATTGTTCCATTAACTTTTAAGTCAACTTGAAATGGTGCCTGCACAGTACCTGCTCCTGAATGACAGGAACTCAGTAGTTGAAGTGCTCCAGCAGCAGGATATCCTTTCTGTTTCTTTAACCAGGCTGAAGGTGGTTTTTCTGCTTCTCTACATTCCTCAACCTCCACCGTTTTGTGAGAAGGGACTGTGCAAAGTGAGAGCAGGAAGGAAAGAGGGAGGAGAGGAGAAGATTTTTGCCTGCTCTCACACCTTCCCTTCTTCCCTGAATGTATGACAACTTGGCACATGTAGCAGCCCTTTCCCAAACTGTGACTCAAATATATTTTCATTTAAAAATACAGATAGTTGAGAAATTGCATCGTTGAGCCCAGGAGCAACCTCAGGCTCTTGGTAGCAGGAAGAAGTTTATGTCTTGGAGCAAGACTCACTAGTTTTCTAAGCGTGTCTCTGCTTTCATGGAGACACAGACCTCAACAAAAAGAAACATATTTTAAGCAAGAGAGAGAAATTCGTAGATTTAGATGTGAGCATAATTTCATCACAGTTTGTCACTGGTGTTTAAGTGAGGATGAGGACCTCTGAGAGGTCAGTTTGCCAGTGAGAAGAAAATGGGCCACCTTGCTGGCTTAATGCTCTCCCCCACCCCCCAGGAAATACCTGCAGACTGTGAGGTCCTAACTATATATTCTTATCCCTGCTGGACAGCATGTTCAGAAGCTGAGTGGAAAGGATTATTGGTTATTTGTTTTGGAAGTATTTGTACTATACAGGAAGAAAAAAATTATAAATTTACCATTATTTTGTTGCGCCGTGTCTGTGTGTGAAGTACCCCTTGTGCATTTCCACTTAAGGGCAGCACTTGAAGAGCATTCTCCACCTTAAAATTCATCCTAGCGTTTGTGTTTTTTTAAAAAAAAACTAAACCGCTCTGTGACAATGTGGGTGGCTGGGTATGTCATAATCCTGTCATGCACTTGGATGCCCAGACTGCAAAGAAATCTCTTCATTTTCAAGCAGGCAGGAGAATTTCTTTACCTGAATGGGAAGCAGGCTGCCTCTTTGGCTCTGGAAGTTGCCACCCAAGTAGGCTGAGAGGAAAAGACCAGTAAGCCTCTCCTTTTAACTCAAAATTGCCTCTTGACGAACCATTTGATTTTGACTTGTGTTGCATTGTTGTGGTATTTCTGGTCCAGAATATGGAATATTCCACTGTTATTAAAAACATGCTAGCGGAACCCAGCAGTGGATGGTACAGGGGAAGCAGGAAGTAGAGCAGGCTATCGAAGAACACTCCAAAAGTCAAAATATGCTATGGAAAGTAGGCGTGTTGGAGAATGTGATCCCAGGGAGTCTGCTGGGCTGCTAGACATTTTAGGGGGCAAGAAATGCTGGGTAAGTTGATGGGAGACAGGCTTTGACTGCTACCGAGTGAGTTGATCCAGATGAGTGAAAATCCATTTCGCTGATAAGATTTAACATGTGTGACAACAGTATGGCAAACTCGCTGGAAAAAAGCTTCCAGAGATATCTTATAGTATCAGCCCACAAACTCTTTTTGTGTTCAAAGCCAAGAAAAAAGTTGCCTGTATATTCCAGCAGGACTGTATCTTGTCTGGGGCTTGACTGTGGGAAATCCAAGCTACTGAAGTTGAAAAAGTATCTTTTAGTGTTTCCCCTTCAAATATTGAGGAAGGCTAAAAGCTGTGTGATGGCTGTGTAGGTGGATGGATGTCAGTGTGGAATGCTTCTGCCGGGGGATTAGGGTCGTTAGTAGTTCTCTGTGGTTTTGAAGGAACCATTGCTAAGTGTCGATTATCATTTAGATATTCTTTTCTCGGCTCCATTAGTTGTGAGGAGCAAGAGTAGTTCTCGCAAGTGATAGGCCAGGTAGTTTTTATGGGTTCTGGGCTTTTCTTTCGGCAGTCAGTTTGAATTCCTCTAAGTCAGATAAAGTGAGTGGTTTTCCTGGTTCTCCAGCCGATAAGCATCTCAAAGATTTACTGTTTGTATTTTATTAACAAAGAAATATGAGAGCTGTTTGAACTAACTGATACTTCAGTGAGAAAGGGATCTGATGAACTGACACAGTTATACACATTTATCCAAATGGAAGCAGTTTTAATGATATACTTGAGTTCTGTAGCATGACAGTGAGTTATGCATTCATTGTATCTGAGCAGTTTCTTGCTCCTTAGTCACCATGATTCTGTGTCCATTTTGCATTGCTGTGTTTCTTGACTAAAGGCAGGCAAACCCCCCAGTAGAATATCATTCATAGCTGAGTCTGTTCTACCCCTTGCTTTATTATGCCCCCGAAATACTTTTATAAGGACCGGTGTTGATTTGACAGATCAGTGACTTTACTGCAGTTAGGGAGTTGTTGGACACCTATAGTTTGTCCATGTCTACAAAACAGGATCATGTCACTTACTTTTGCTAGTTCTATAACAGATATTCCCTATTAACAAACTGTTATTTCTGTAAACTTCTAAACAACAGCCAGATAACTTTTCTTGTATTTTGCTTGTTTTTTGCAGCTGAAATGATGTCCCATGTGTCATTTTAACGTGCATCTGGAAGTCTCAAATATTCTCCAGCAAAGCCAAGTTGGAGCATGATGGAATGTCATTAAAAAGTGAGTTTTCATTCCACTGCTGAGGCAAACCTATTCGCTTCTGAATGCTCCTCATGGACATGGAGCAGCATGGAATGAGACAGGCAAACCTGAAGCAACAGCAAAACACAACCTTCATGATAAATGTAGAATTGCAAACTACAGGAATATAGTGCCAAATTGTGGTTTATGTTGCATTGTGACACAACACTGTGATGCAGAATAATATTGCCAAGCATTAGCAACAGTCAATTCCTATGTGAGAAATTAAAAGTTACGTTGAGAAATTGTTCACATCTGTTCAACATTCTCTATATTAATATGGCATCTGGTTTTTCAGATCTAGTGTGGCAGTACTTTCACTTAAAAATTCAGGTAATTTTTCAGTGTATGAATTGTGTGTTATGGTCTGTGTTGTTAGATACGGACAGATAAAACCAAATTTACAAAGGGTTATTCGCTTTGACCAGTCTTACAATTTTTTTTGACAGCTAACAACTTAATATAACTGCGAAGAAATTAGTGGATAGTAGAGATTTTTTAAGCAGTGGGCACAAGTGAACTGGAGATGATTCTTCACTGACATGATCATGAAGGGCAGAGGCATTACAATTTTTATACTAAATCACAACTTGGCCCCTCAATTTGAAATGAAGATAAATCTAGCTGTTCAGAGAATAAAACATTAGAATATACTAATTGAATAACTGAAATAGATGGAATCAATCATAGAATGGTTTGGGTTGGAAGGAACCTTAAAGATCATCCAGTTCCAACCCCCTGCCCTGGGCAGGGACACCTCCCACCAGACCAGGTTGCTCCAAGCCCCATCCAGCCTGGCCTTGAACCCCTCCAGGGATGGGGCAGCCACAGCTTCTCTGGGCAACCTCTTCCAGTGTCTCACCACCCTCACAGCAAAGAATTTCTTCCTAAGATCTCATCTGAGTCTCCCTTCTTTCAGCTTAAAACCATTACACCTGTTCCTGTCGCTCCCCTCCCTGATCAAGAGTCCCTCCCCATGTCTCCTGGAGCCCCTTTAGGGACTGGAAGAGGCTCTAAGGTCTCCCCAGAGCTTTCTCTTCTCCAGGCTGAACAGCCCCAACTCTCTCAGCCTGTCTTCATAGGAGAGCTGAAGAATTAAGGTGATTGTAAGGTAGGAAGAAATATTCCTGAGAAAAATAACTTTGGAGTGGGTTAGGTACTACTTGAGAGCAGGAAATTATGTGGCACGGTGGTAAAGGAAATTTGAGTGGAGTCTGGGAGATAAAATTTGTAAAGGTCTCTTTCCATTTAGGAATGTCCAATGAGTAAAGAGGAAGAAAACAGACAAGGAGACATGCCTGAAAAGCTGCAAAGGATGAAGGGAGATAGGGAGAAAGAAGGAAAGGAGATAAATAGTCTTGATAGCCATGTAAAAAATGCATTAGAGGACAGATGAGTGGGGCACAGCGGTAAGCATTTTGGCACAACTCTGCTTTGGGAGCCCTGGAAAGTGTTGAGAGTGTGAGGGAGAAAAGTGAGAAAGCATTAAACTGATAATGAAGGAGGGAGTTTTGAAAACAAGATGGATAACAACATCAGGATTTGGTGCAGAAATGGGAAGCGGTAGACAGAAAACAGGAGCAAAACAAGAAGCTCTCTGAGGTGACAGAGGTATCTTTGCAAGACAACCAAAAACATGGCATTAAGTGTAGTGTAAAGAGTGACCCGTAAAGTAGCAGCCAAAACTATGATATAGTAAAAAGATGGTACTGATGAAGAGCTGACAGGCGAAGAGGGGATAATCTGTGTTTCTCATCTTGAAGGATTCTATTGCAGTAAGGTAAATAACGAGTCTAGAAGGTCATGAAAGGAGATCAGACTTAAACACCCGTAAAGAGTAAGAGATAAAACCAAGTAAATTATAGGAGGCCATTGGTGACATTTACTTTGCTTGTAAAAAGGATATTTTTTTTACTGTAGTCAGTGCCTACACTAAGCAGTAATATTAGTCTCCTGACTCTTGTGGCTATTTTGACAAGCTAAAATGTTTATTTCAAAATTACTATTATTTACTTCATATAGCAGTGTATTCTGACTTTGTCTCTAGATTATTTGAAAATTTTCAGTCTGAGGTAAGCACAATCTTTATCATAACATATTTTTTTACTGCCTTTGCTTATGAATACTTTTTGAGTTGTTTCTTGAATGCCTGTAGTGGTGATTGTAATGAATATCATATCTCCACTACAATAATCTTTATTACAGAAAAAAAAAAGTTTAACATTTCAGATTCTCCATTCCAAGAAACATTATGGGATGAAATGTATTTCTAAGTGGTTGCAGATTATATATCCCAAATTACATTTACTTAGGTTTTAATTCCTGTACCTAATGCTACTGAAGCAGTTTAAAAGAGAAAGGTTGTGGTAATCCTAGTTAGTATTTTCAATATTGCTTTCACTACAGAATAAACAATTTAGAACAAATTAAACCTTGGTGCACACGGGTCTTATTCCACTGTTCTGTTGATCCTAAAATGACTTTGGGTTTGCTTATAGACCAGAGCTTAGTTTGGATTATTCATACAAATGTGTTTAGGAAGTGAAATGTATGGGAACCAGAAAAACTAAGCAAATATGCCAGAAATATGGCAACCTCCACTGGGTGCATTGGTATCCAGAATGATATCATGGTAGTGAATGTATAATAAACACCTAGTTAAAGGATATAAAGTAACTGACACTGCATGAGACCAACACATGTATATATCACAAAGCCAATGGAATGATGTAATAAGGGATCAAGTTTAGATAAAATATTGACTCTACTATTGAGATATTTGCAACATTGCCAAACTCAAATGCTCAAAATGACTGTTTTTAATTTGATTTAATCATGATATCTGTTTTAAGAACTGCACACTACACTTCTAAAAATATTTTTATTTTTAGGATTGGGGGTGGAGGGGTTGAGTTTTTGTGTTTAGTAAGAACAGGCCACATTTTGAAGTTTTCTGTGCAATTATTACAGACTGAAAGTTTCATTAAAAAAAAAAAAAAAACCACCAAAAAAATATTCTAGAACCCCAAGACTCTCACAGCAAGGACTTCAGGTAAACAGTAAAATATTATGAAACAACATAAAATCATGAAAGCTTGTGTCACCACTTGTGAGAGACGCTGTTTTCCGTATATGCATTCAACTTAGGTATCCAAAAAATTGAATAACCTCTGAATACAGCTGAGGGTAAAATTAATCTGGGCAATGGAAGTCAGTGGAATCTTGGTCATGCTTTGTGGCTTGATTGGACAGTCAAGGCAATACGTAATATGATATATTGTTATGCCTGGGATTAGCTCTATTTTCCTTTTATTTTGCTGTCTGTTCAAATTAAACCTCTGCAATTTCACTTTTTTGTGTCACTTGTTCTAGTCAAGCTCAAACAGAAAAGACTTAATCTAATTGACACGTATACTAAAAGCACATGCTGAAAGGAAAACTGGACAGTCAGCATTAATATTACTGATTTACAAGCCCTTTTGCTCTGACCTATACCAGATCCCACGGAAATCTCTGTAAATGACCGCGGGTAATGAAATATTTAGAAATCACTTTACAGAAGTTGCCAAGAGGGTGGGATATACCCAGCATTTAGTTGTCATTTTCAGTAAATTTCCATTTTATCACAGTGCCCACAATTGTACTAGGGCTCTGAGTGTAGGGTAACCACAAGGAAATCCACAGAGGCATGCAGTGAGGTTCTGGGGCGCTTTTTTTTGTGTTCAGTTTTTTTGTTACATGAATATTTGAAAACCACATTGAGTTTCTTATATGCTCTAGTAAACAAGTTTCTGTCCAAGAAGGAAAACATGAAAATACCTTATTATTTTATTGTTAAATAACATACCCTGGGGCAGTGGAGGGGGAATGGATAAGAGCTTTCGACAATGGAGCAGAAGAAGAAAGACCAAAGATATTGTATGTTTTTACCACCAGCACAAAATCCTAAAGGACCAGTGACCACACACTTGACCACGTCTCATATAAGTAGGGAGTTACTGCCAGGCAGAGTCTACCTCATACAGCTAAAAGCCATAGAAACACAAAGTTGCATAATTTCTCTAGGGTTCCTTCACTCTGAGATGTTGCTGAATCACAGGCTTGTACAAGGAAGAGGATAATTTAATTGGCAATACAGTTGTAAGTTCTTTTGTGAGATGACTTCTAGAGACATGAAGGACAAAGGGATAATGAATATACTACAGGTTTATATTATTCACATGTAAATAATGGGGGGAAAAATGGAGTTAATTCAGAGACTTTTTTAGGGGAACACAAATTCTTCCCTCCTGTCTCTTCTCTATGGAAGTGCCACAAGGGGAAGAGCCCTGAAGGAACACTCCTGAAGGGTATGTGGCTTTACCCAGTGAGGAAAGACATTAGTCACCGAAACTGTGATCGACAGAAAGGACTCTGAGATAGCAACATTTTTATGTTATGTCAGTGATTTTAACCAAAGAAGTCTTTAGTGCAGGCCATTCACTTCAGAAGGAGTCGAAAAGTTCGGTCCTGTAAGAGCTTAATAGAGAACATCTTCAGAAAATGCCTTTTATTTCTTTCTGTGTTCTTGGTGGTCTTGAGTGTAGAAGCACACTGACTGTTGGTGCCTCCAATGCCGTTGTAACTGTTTAAGAGAAAAATGACACTTTTTACTTTCCAGGACAGCCAGTACAACTGACAAAAGTACATTTGTGTTTAAAAGTCCCTGCCAGTTAGAGAATTCTGCTCACATTGGTAAGAATGATGATAGTGAAAGTAAAAACCAGAATGCAACCTGCATTTGTATTTTATTGTAATTTTTAATTAAAAAAAAAAATCATTCTGCTTCATAATCTACATAGTCAAAATGTGGGATTTATTAAGGCATTAAATATAAACTGAGTTTTTTTGTTCAACATTTGTTCCCTACTATTTCCATTACTCTTCAGAATAAAAGGCATTCTAAGGTTATTCAAAATTGAAAAATTAAAAATTATAGGCTGTCTTTCCTTTATGGAATAAGGAGATTGATATTTAGCTTGGGAGATGGGGGAAGCAACTAATATAGTGCTCTAAATTGCATGTATATTTATAAAAAACAATAAAAGTAATCTAAATGAACTACAAAAGCATTCCCTTGGCCTGTTTATTAAAGATAAAGTTTTATGCTTAAGAACCACACATTAAAAGCCAGACATTGGGTTTTATTTCTACATGAGCTGGTCCAGTTATTTCTGAGTAGTTGCTGAGACATTTTAGAAACTATCAGATATATTTATCCACATTTGCTTGGCTGACTTTCAAGGAGAGGATCAAGAAAGGAAATGGAGAGCACCAGTGATAAACTATTCCCAGCAACATTCTGAAGCTGGCAAACTCTCAATGTCATGTTTTGCTGAGATTCAGATGAACTGCATTTTACATACAGCCTTTGGAAAATGAGCTGGATTAATGCATTCTGTGCTGTGGTCCCTGAGTTTAAGAAGAAATGTGCACTGAATCTGCCATGCTTTCATGCCATTTTATTTGCTGGTAAGCAGTCATAGTGTAAGGTGGCTCCAAAAAGATTTGTGAAATTAAAAACCATACTTCTGGAACTATGAATCACCTGAGCATGTTTGGCTTGTTGAGAAAGACTGGCTCAATGATGTCTACTTGCATAATTCTGATTTTTCTGTTTTTTTGGTAACCTAACTTGTATCGTTAAAATAAGAGCCAACATCATTTTTATTGCCATTATATATATAAATTTTCTTTCAAGAATGTCTTAATAAAGCTGTTTTAGTAAATTGCTTGTAGCAAAGTATTCTAAAAGTCTGCCTTTCTCCATACACCCAAATGCTCGTCCTCTCTTCCAGACAACTTAACTGCTCATCTTACCTCCACAGAAATGTATTTATGGTATGTTAAATTCATATTTTGCCACCAGATGCCTACTGAGTAGGTAGAAATGTGATACTAGAGAAAAATTCCTGTTGCACTTACTCCATGACTGATAATATAGTTTCAACTAGAGCTATGATTAGTGACAACAGAATTGCATATACAGAAAAAATATTTTAGGAAAAATTGTTATTCAGTTGAAAAGCATCTATTTTATCTACATCACAGCAAAATTATTTTAATCACTAATAAAATCTGTAACATAATCTCTAACATAGTCCAAGTGACATTGAGATACAAAATAACTATGTTGTGGGAGTTGTAGACACTGAAATGCACATTCTGTTGCTGAAATGGCCAACGCTTTCTTCAAGTGCAGCTCCACCACCCTCAAAATCTGAAATAAAAGGGAGGATCATGGAGTTTGAGACTAGTTTCATCCAAAGGCTGTGTGTTATTTACAGTAAGAGATCTGCTTAAAGGATTGGATGATATGATAGATGGTATTTTGCAATTAACTTTCAATTAACAACAGTTCAGATATAAATAACATTCTTAGTTGCTACAGCAAGTTATTTATGCAAGCTAAAATTATAAAACCAAAAAGCCAGAAATTAACATCAACTGGTGAGTTAACCTTTCTATGCTGCTATTCAGCAAAGACACGGCTTTAAGCAAAGCACTTTATTGAGATGGGCACACTTTATTGCAGAGCTGTCAGTATGGAAATGATTACATTTGACAAAATAATCACTCACACTGGTTTTTCTTTTCTGCAGATTTCATACTTCTCTCAAGAGGAACCCAGAAGCTAAAGCAGTGGGATTTCAACAGGTCATTACCCTAATGCCACGTTGTTTAGGAGGATACAGGTATGTGCATGTGGGAGAACAACTGCAGAATAAATGAGCATGATATAAACAGACAGATAAAAAGCAGAGATATTTTCGGCAAAAAACAGCTCACGACATAAAGCAAGATCAGAAGACTGGTCACTGATAAGGGAGATACAGTGCATTCAGTTTTGTGAGATTCCCCTTGATTTCATTGTACGTTGTGTAAAAAAGAGCAATACTGCAAACATTATCTGTGCAAAATGTTGAATTTTGGAGTGGATTAGAGTAATAAGAAAAAATAAAATGCCTCTTTTTTTGATGAGTGGAAACTGAGTTTTTATGTTTTTCTGCTGTGGGATCCTCATGAAGAATCAAAAAAGTCTGTGTGTCTGGCTTTGGGTTTTGCCAACATGCACTGTGTCTCCAAGCCCCTCTTAAACCTATCAGGAGCCTGAACGCGTATCTTGGCCTGGGCCCTCTGAAGTCAAACTATGTCTCCGTTTCCATCTGGGATTTCACCAGGAAGTGCTCGAAGTACCAAGCTGTAGGCTGATACCATGAGATTTGCAGACCTGAGAAATTCAGATAAGCCCATACAAGCTTTGAACCTCCAAGCCTTTTGAAGTTCGCCTGTCACGAAGTGTAGCTCCACTGCTGTCTGCAGACAACACTGAAACATGAATGGAAACAGATCTCTGTTTTGAAAAGCTCCTGTGGGTGGTTTAAGGACAAACGAATAAATACAACTATATATGGAAATAGAATGTCTTTCAGAGAAGCACTCTGTCTCTTTGCACACTGGAGTATTTCCCTGCATCCATGACGACAACAGAAGCTCGTGAAATGAGTTGGTTTCCTGCTCACCCCTGCATTTTCATTGCGGTTGATCTGACACGGTGGTGTGTTCTTTAAACATTCATTTCTCTATTTACACAGTCAAGCTGTTGTTGTTTACCATTTTTCCATTAAACTAGACAAGGGTGTATATTTAAGGGAAAATCCAGCAGTAGCCAGAAGTGGCTGAAGTAGAAAGGAGAGTGAATAATCAACAGGACTCAGTGTAGAGCAGATCCTGCACCCAACTCATGAGCCTATGCCAATTTTTCCAAAGTCTGTCAGCTTTGACTGCTGTGTAAAAAGGCATAGAGTATCATGAGACCTGCAATTCATAGATTTTAAAAATGACAAATAGCAGATAGTTTGGGAAGGTATACAAAGTATACAAAGATGGGGAAAGTTTAGGGTGAAACTTCCTCTTGCAAACCTTCCCAGATACTAACAGTTTTTGAAAAAAGACTAAGCTAAATGTTACATAGACATTACATAGACATGTTTAAGGCTTCTATAGACTTTCTTCATTAATTGTGGGTTCAAAAGCCCATTTCTATGAGCCAAAATCATATGGCAATTAATTCTGCAAAGTCTCAAATGAACTGAATTTTCCTATGATACTGTGCCATATCTCCTGTTAGTTTTCTCTTTTCTAAAGAGAAAAGTCCTTCCTCATACAGAAACCATTCGTTACCTTTCATCATTTTTGTTGCAATTCTACATTTTACTGTGTCCTTTTTGATAGAGGGCAACCAGACCTGCACATGCTTTTCAGGAGAGTGTGTGTTGAAGATTAATGAACTGCATAGAGGTGTTTACTGTTGTGTTCCTTAGTCCTTCAGTAGTATTTTTGTCCTAGTCCATTTGCCTTTCTGACTGGACCTCACTAGAGTTGGTATTTTCAGATTATATGCAATAATCCAATAGCTGTGAGTAGATGAAGACCTGTTAAATGAGCGCAGCAAATTTAGAACCCCTAATATTGTAGATACAATTAAATCTGGGTTTGCTTATGTGTATTTCCTTGGAGGTATTGAGCTTGGTTTACATCTGTCATTTAATGTCTAATATTGTTAAGGCCTCTCTGCAGTACTTTTGGTCAGGGTAGTTTTGAACTAAGCTGAATGTTTTTTTTCTATCATATGAAAGATTCATTACAGAGCAAACAACAGTGCAAATCATATATTTGTTTCATATTATGCTTTTGTCTGTTTTCAAGCACCTTAAAAGCTATTAGATAATGAAAACTCACCAGCCAACATGTCGATCAACGGAGAACAAAGATACAAATTTTTGTTTCTAATGTCCATGCATTTCTTTTTTTTTAAATACTACTTTCATTGTTATGGTTTTAGACCCAACTTGGCAGAGCTAAGGCCAATTTCTTTTTATTCCAGGTGGACATAGCTTCCATTTCTGTGGGATGTCTCCTTTACTCTTGTATTTAACCTTGATGTTGTAATATTGTTCCTCTCAAGGTTATTTAGTTTGATAGAATGTTTATTCAAAGCCTCTGTTGTCATATCACAGAATCACAGAATTGCAGAAATATACGGGGTTGGAAGGGACCTTTCCAATCCCCTGCCAGAGCAGGGTCACCCAGAGCAGGTCCCACAGGAACGTGTCCAGGCAGGTTTGGAATGTCACCAGAGAAGGAGACTCCACCACCTCTCTGGGCAGCCTCTTCCAGGGCTCTGCCACCCTCAAAGTGAAGAAGTTCCTCCTCATGTTTAGATGGAACTTCTTATGCTCCAGTTTGGGCCCGTTGCCTCTGGTCCCGGCACTGGGCACCACTGAAGAAAGACTGGCCCCATCCTCCTGACAACCACCCTTTAGGTATTTACAGGTGTTGATCATATGTCTCCATACCTTTTAACTATTCCAAAGAAATGTCCATTAATAAAGTTTCTAGCTTAGTTCAATAATTACATTAGACCAAGTCACATATATCTCAGGGTGAACTCAAGAATTTCTTCTCCTTTTGTGTATTCCCTAATTTGTTGCTCATAGAAGAAATCATTTATGGCATCTAAACCCACAGCCTTTGTGTGAGGTTTTCATAACATCCACTTAACCCACCCACCAGACTGAATTCTTCCTTCAGTTTCCACAGCGTCTCCACTGCTGTGGCTCTGTGGCTGCTTGTATTTACTTATTAGGGAAGCCTTGATGGGTTGTGAAGGGAAGGGTTGCAAGATTTAAGCTACTGGGGAAATACGGCTGTTTTTCTGAAGGAAGATTTGACCACGTCAGGAGTGCTTGCATCATTTTGATCCCTCAGTGGTTCCTGATCCCCTATTAATGTGGTATTTCTTCATTAAAGGCTTGTGTTTAAGACTCGTAATATAATACAGCGAACAATCTGTAAACACTTTATTTCTGCATTATCATTGATTTTATTGTTTTAATAAGCGTGGGGTTGACATTTGGGTTTGGTTATTTCCTGACTGGAGCACTGAAACCATTCAGCTGTTTTCAGAACCCAGAATGTTGACACCAGAATGTAAGCCCCAGAGCCAGAAGACTTCAAGAGAAAAACACTAATCAGTAGGGAAAGGGAAAATGACTTTTTAAATTTCATTTACATAAATTACAGCTTTGCTCAGAAAAAGCTTTTTTTTCCCAGTGTTTTCAGTTATATTTTTTGGAATATGTTTGCATTCTGGCTGTGGAAACACAGTGTCATTGCTCAGTGTGCAGGTACAGATGTTCACAGAGAGGGGCAAAAAGTTGCAAGAGGGAGATCCTCAGGCTCTTGGTGCATTCATAGTACTAAATTGCAAAAAGTAACTACCACATTGTCCTGGACTGTAAAAACCGTCCAGATGAGAAGATGAAAAGAATGACCATGGCCAGATGGAGCTGAATGTCTTTCATTCCAAACCACAAGAAAAAAACAAAACAATCCACCTACCAAGGGAAGTTTCTTCAAGCTGAGGCCTTAAATAAGTCTTGCAAAATGATGTGAATTTTGTTAGATCAGAGAGAGACTGCAAAGCCATGAGGGCCTAAATCTATGGACTAGGCATTACATATTAGATGGCTTTTATGAAAAGTCTTTCTACCCATTTTTATGGAGACCTTACTGAAGAAGAGCAACCCAATAAGAGACCAGTGAAAGGGGAAGGCCATTTTTATGGAGACCTTACTGAAGACAACCCAATAAGAGACCAGTGAAAGGGGAAGGTCATCTGGTTCCGATTAGTGACTGAGGCCACCTTTGTGCTGAACTCTGAAGGACTTAAGGCAAAAAAATAAACTCACGACTTTCAGAATTTGGTAGATTCGGGCCTGTCCAGCAGTGGGCTGCACTGAACGTTAAGTCAGTACCTGAGAGGTATTTTCATACTTCCTGGAAGACTTAATGGGCATTGGTCCCTGTGTGACAAAAGGGACTTTACCTAAGTTACTTTTACTCCAACATTTGGCCCTGGGTTGGGCTGGAAGTAGTTTAGGGTAGTGACTGAAAGGGTTAGAGGGGAAAGAGTACCATTGTAGATGGCAGTGGAGGAAAAATAACAGGAAAGTAAGCAAGTAATAGAAAAAATAATTTCTATTGAAAGACCATAAAGCATGAAAATATTCCTGTGTTAGGAATGAATAAGATGTATTTATTGTGAAAGGGAGAAGGCAGTTGACAGAGACACCTGCATGTGGTTGGCTGGTCCTGAAAGAGAGACCTGTTTGTTTCCTATAGTGTCAGCTCCCTTTTCAAACTAAGCTTATCATTGTTACTATTATCAACAGTTCGAAAGGTGGAGATGGAGTGTTATCATGGGATGACTATTGCACATCTGGTAACCATAGGTCATGAGGGAACACCCGCCAGGCAAGTGTGCTGGCACTGGTGCTATAAAGACTGTCAGCAGTTACTCTATACATCTACATCCACACTCTTGTGCTAGGGTCAATCTTCCCCCACACTGTACCCTTCTGAACTATTCACTTACTGTCTGTGTTGTGTGAGGACATGTGTGTGTCAGCAATCTAAAATAGGTTTAGCATTTGTTCTAATTATTGCAAACCATCCTGGAAGCTTGCTGTTGATGTATTTTATTGCCCAGGGATTATATTGCCCAGGGAGGGGGTGGAGTCACCGTCCCTGGATGTGTTTAAGGGACGTTTAGATGGGGTACTGAGGGATATGGTGTAGGGGAGGACTTTGTAGAGTAGGGTAGATGGTTGGACTCGATGATCCCAAGGGTCTCTTCCAACCTCAATGATTCTATGATTCTATGATTCTATGATTTTATTTCATTTGGCTACTGTGTATAACTGAACTGCTAGTTCAGGCATTTTATTTTGGGTTTGTTGGTGGTGTTTTTGTTGTTTTTTTTTTTAATTTCGTCTTTTTGATTTATCTAGAAAGGTAATCATAACAGGATACATTTTACTGCTATTATCATTTTCATGTCTTTTCCTCCTCCAAATTTAGTGTGATTGCACACGTGATTCTGTGGGGCCATCAATGATGTTGTCAATGTAAACATTTTGATTAAGACTGGTTTATTTTAACCAAGCCTGTCCGTCAGACACTTCTGTCTTCTGTGGTCTTTTGGGAAGTTAAACAATTCATCCAGTTGCTGCACTGAACATCTCTGAGCCCAGGTCTCACTTTGAAGTCGATGGCATGACGCCCATTGTTTGGTGGGAGCAGGCTCCAGCAGGCTTACTTTCTGCAGAAGAATACAGTCAACTTAATATTTTTAGTTTCACGGTGGCAGACATCTTGATTGTTCACATTCCCATGTACTTCATACCAGATGATGTCCTAATTAGAGGACAGTTGAAAAGTGAATTTCAGTGATGTTGCAATATGGAGGACGGTGGGTCAGAAGGCTAATTTGTCAGCTGCAATGTGTTCAGCAGTTTATAAGAGGTCTGCTTACAGACACTTGACCTCCTGTGCACAGTAAACATCAGGCTAGATTTAATGTAGGAGGTAGGCACAAAGAAGAGGAATCCAGGGGGCTAGAAGTGTATAATGTAGCTGTCTAAGGCTAGCCATATTTGTGGGGGAGCTTGCCCTTTTATGTGGCTCCGTGTTGTAAAGAAGTACTTGTAGGCACTTAGTATCTGCTGCTGAATCCTTGTCCTGAATTTAAGTATACACAACGGCTTTCCAAAAGGATCAAGCTCTACTGAAAGATATCTGGAATGTCTCTTTTTGTCATATAAAGCTCTAACCTGGCTCTAACCTGGTGTTCACTGTTTTCTCCACTGACCCCCAGGTGTGTTCCTAAATGACAGCAGCTGATGATGATGCTGGGCACCCAGTCCTGCTCCCCATCACCCTCCCTCTGATGTTGGACACTCAGTCCTGCTTCCTGCCATCCTATCTCTGATGTTGGGCACCCATCCCTGCTCCTTGTCACCCTGATGCCTGCACGATGGCTTATCTCCCAAGTGGCCCTCCCACACCACCCTGGTGCATTGTTTATAGCCTTGAATATTTACAATCTTGTGGTTAAAGCCTTTCCTGGGAGATGTGGGTTTTGCTTGACTGCGTGAGAGGAGGATATTGCACTTTGGCTTCCTAATTGCCACTCATCTATTGTGTGAAAAAAGGAAGGGGAGAAGAAATCCCTGTGGACAGTTTTAGAAAGGCAGCACACATACAGAGGTCCTGAGAGTGCTTCCAGAGCAGCTTTCAGGTGACAGTGGCAGAGGCACTGGGAAGAACACACTCTAGCCATTGAGTCCTTTTAGGATGCCACAGTGCTGCCTGCCATTTAGCTTCTCAGATGCTTCAGGGTCACAGTATGGTGTTCGTGAAGTTAAGGTAGATGAGGTAGCACTTGATTTAACAGGTTCAAGGTGCAGTTTTGGTTTTTGGTACTCATATGCTGATATTTCTCATTCTTGGGATTATTTTATTTTTTATTTTTGCATCTAGCTCCCAGTACTAATTGCCACCTGAAGCAGGGAATGTTGCAAAGGGAAATGGATGCATTTTAACACCTGGAGGTGAGTGGGTCAGTCTTGGCTGAAATGAGGGCTCTTTCGGATGTCTCGCCTCCTTCGCATTTTCCCTGTGTGCTCCTGACATTCTACCAGCATAACTCTTCCCAAGAGGTTTAGCAATGCGAAGAGGGAAAGATTTTGGGCATCTTGTTGACGTGATGTTGCAATAAGCCATTTTCTTCCCTCCTGGTCACTTATGTGCAGTGTCAGGTCGAGAGGCCTGATAAAGCTCAACAACTTTACATTTCACCCACTTTTGTTGAAGCTGGGAACTGCTGGTCTAGAGCTTTGTTCATCATATAATTTGAGGAACTGCACAAAGGCGAACTTCACAAAGACACAGGCTTTCCAGACCTCCCTTATAATATGGGATTTCCTCTATTGTGCCTTCAAACTCTATGTCCTGTATAAAAAGCACAGAAGAGATAATTTTTTCCATATTTTTCTTGTTTGGCTCCTATCTGTTCTTACCAGGCTGCAGCTCTGAGAACTTAAGCATTCTCAGTGCCACAGCAGGAGAGTGGGGAGAGAAAGCTCCCTCATTCCTATTTTAATATTTAAAATCTAGCGTCCCTATACATCCACCTTACGTGTTTTACTCCATCAGTATATTCCAGTTCAACTGTGCTAAGAGACATTGAAAAAGAGGGTTTCTGTAAGCAGTAAAACTTTCCATAGGCCTTCAAGGCCTCCTATAACTTCAGTAAACAGTTTCTTACTACTGATTCACTGTGGTTCTTGTTTTTAACTCTCTTTAGTCATAAACACTTCTCTGAGGGACAGAAAGTCCCAAGTGTATTCTTTCTTTTAAGTGCTGCATTGGAGAACCTCGGTGGTTCTTTTGCTCTTCTGGCATCAGGATTTTTGGCCCAAGAGAGAAGTTCATGTCATGAACTTGTGGTCCATGGTATTTTAATCCCTATTACCATTTCTTGCTTCCTTAAGAAGCTAAGATAATTCAGTGTATTAAATAAACTGGGACTGGGTGGAGTAAGCAGGAACATCTGCGTGTCTTATGTTATGACTCCCCTAGCAGTCATCTATAGTGCTGTATAGTTCCAGAAAGTCTCTCAACCATATAGATGGTGGTGTTCCAACAGCCTGGAACCGCTGGCTACAGCTGATGTTTCAGTAAGTCATTTTATCCGCAGCTGCTTTCATCTGTTGCTGGCTTTAGGGAAGAATATCAAGTGTCCTTAGATTTTGTGTGCTGACACAGGGACAGAATCCCAAATGAGAAAAAACTAAAGCCTCCCCCCAAAAAAGCCCAGAAAACAAAAAAAGAAAGGGAAGGAAAACTAAGAGAAGACCGAGACTGTGCAGATGCAAAAAAGAAGTTTTAGAAGAGGTCAGTGATGCTTTTTAAGTACATGGTAGGATTCATTGCACGGAATTAGATTTACATTAGCAGGGTGATCTTGAATTTAGTCACTCCGGAACAATCCACTATTGTTAAGGACGGATTTAAACAATTATGCAATCCCAGTAAATATTCCTAATTCTTAGAGATAAATCCATAGTGATATTGTGGATGAACAAAACACAAATAAGTATTTAAAGCAGAATTGTGCCATCAACTTTCTTTGGAACTATGATCATTTATTTTAATAGCCAACTTAAAAAGTTGATTGCTTTTTGTGTGTGTGTAATTTCGCTTTCTGTGCTGTGAAAATACGTTACCTCACAAGAGGAAATAGCTCACAAGTTCCAGCAACCACAATAGCAGCTGTCAATTTGCTCGGTTTATGGTTATTTTGTCGGTAGATGTATCTGATCAGATAGGAAGCCTCTAACTGCACAATCCTGTTTTATTTGTAACACAATAATAAAAGGCGTTAGAACGAGGCTTTTCAGGTTAAATTGTACATCAGTATCATTTAGCCATCATTTCCTCTGCTGCAGTTCCTACCCTACTCGTTTTGCCACCCTGGCTCAGTCCAGGGAATGGCATTTCCCCTACATGTTGTCCCTCTGCTTCTTCATTCTCTCAGATCCACCTTAAGTGAATAATATTAAATTCTGAACTGAGCTTTTTTAAAAAAATATATTGATAATTTGTAAATGAAGACTGAAGTAGTTGGTTTTAAATGAAGACCTTTGGGGATTCATCAAGAAAAAGGAATACATGGCTTTAATTGATTTGTGGGACAAGGTGATGTGTATGTTCCACTGCATTTTTACTGGCAATGAGCTTTATTCCTCCATTCAGCATTTTGAGCATAAAGGAGAGAAAACAGAGAGCATTCCGTATTTCTACTTATTGTCAGGTTGACAAGCAGCTGTGAAGCTGCATGGGCCATTCAAGAGAAATGCCTTTTCCTCAGAAATGTTGAATGCTGATAAGGATCAGAAATTCTGCTAAGAAAAAAGAATCCCTACAGCAACAAGCCCTACAGCCAGACTTGAGACTCACAAAGAGATTTAGATTTAGAAACTGATATAATTGTGTGTGCTGGGGATGGGGATGAGGTAAATCTTTCTTTTTTTCCCCATTCCCAGTAGTATCCCTAACCGTATGAGGTCCAGTGGACTGAAATTTGTCCTCTGTGTTAGAAGCATCATCATAATTAGAAATCATGCTGTATTAGTAAAGTCACTACAGCTGTGAAGATCTGAGGAAATCAGGCTGCTTCATTCACTCTTCAGTTGTCAGGCAAATTTTTGTAAGAAGGAATATTGCATGTTAAATCAGCTGAAATTAAAAATAAAATAAAAAGAAAAGAAAAGGAAAAAAGGGTATTCTCCCTCCATGTAAACTTTACTTCATAATTAAAGGCATTTTCTGCAAGTGAATTTTCCTTGCTAGAGTTGATAACTTGCTAGAGAAAAATGAATTTGATGTTGGTGCTATTGCTTATGATAAATGTGTTTGCATTCAGAACATGAATTTGTAGTTCATACTTCATGAGGGAAAAGCAGTAACTTATGCATTAGCACACAGCTGCTCTCCTGGTTTGTCCCTGATGTACTGGGGTTTGTCCCCCATGTTTCTTTGTGGTTTTAACCATACTACATATTACATATATTACTGGACATTAGCTCCAGAAGTCATTTCTTAATTTTTGCTTATGTTACTGTTCAGCTAAACTGATACATGAATAAGATGCTTGAATTGCTGTAAAAATCTGAACCCCAGCTGAATGCAAGAGCCACGTTCTTCCTCCTAAATGCAGGAGATGACTTTGTCTCAAAGGGTGACGGCTGTATCCATTAACTTTATGAAAGGTTTCCTAGAGACAACATGAAGCTACAACATAAGTCATGCATTTGCCCTGTAATGCTCTGGTTCAAAGCGCAAATAAATAGATTGGGGTGTGGTATTCTTACTGTTCATAGCAACCTTTTTAATCACTACCTCTGGCTTTGCACTAGACAAGCTGCCTGACAAAGCTCAGTTATTGGGCTTTTCCATTTCACAGTGAATTCCACACCGATATAACCCCACAGCCACAAAGAGCTGTTCTGACAGCTGGGTAGAGCTGGAGCACACTGGTAGTCCAGCCAGACTTTAGAGAGGGGAAATTCCCAGCAAGGCAATTAAGCTAAATCTGCCCCATGAACAGGCCAACAACACCTCCAAAACTTTTCAGGTCCAAGAGAGAGAGCACACATCACTTTCACAAAATTAGGCTCTTAGTTCCCAGTGGTAATCGAAAAAGACCTTCCACCATCATTTTGATATCAATGGATTTTTTTCTTAGCCAGACTAACTTCATCTCTTAAGTAAGTTCAGTTTTCAGTTCCTCCATGACACCCACTTCCTTAGGAAGCAGTGCTCTGCTCTGAACTCTCCTTCACCAGGTTGTCCTCTATTCAATGATTCCTATTTGACAACTGTGAGGAAAATCTGGAGAAACTACTACACGGAGCACTACTTTAAGTGTGTAATACTGAACCTGGGAGAGCATGGAACAAAGTTATTCTTTTCCTCATTCAAACAATAGACAAAGACTGCAGCAGTGGGCTCATACTTGTGGCTCCACATGATGCCTCAGCCTGGGGAATCCATGGAGGTACAGCTTTGGAACAGCAGTTGAGACTAAGGCATCTTTACTGGCTATTACAGTGGTTGTTGTGCTTTCTCCCCAAATTCCTTGTGTCATGACAATAGGTGAAGAGTGCGCTCCATGTCTGTGTGTTTATCACTAAGAGATATTAGTAGGTATGTGTACAGTGGGCCCATGTCAAGCAGAGGAGTACCTCAAGAAACTCATTTTTCTCTAAGTTGTCTTCAGGAGGGTAGGATTTGTCCCAGTTGCATTCTTCTCAGCGGGAAAGTCAAGCACTTTAAAAACATATTGACCAAGTTAGTCACACATGAAAGGACTTTGGAGTCAGAAGGAAGAAGAAAGGCACTTATAATTATAAATTATAAATCAAAGGGACTCCACCAACTTCAGAGCAAAACAAAACTGGAGAAAAAGGCAAGATGAGAGAGGCTCCACATTGTGGAGAAACTGAGCCCAGAAAAAGGACACTGAGAGGATCCTAATCCTCAAAAAAATCAAAAAAATGCTCAAAATTGGTCAGGAGAGGATGATGAGGAAAGGACACAAGTGTTTCTTGTTTTGCCCATGCCTATGAATATCTTAATCTACTGGTCAGAAGAAAATTATGTTCTTTTATTGTACTTGGAAGTGTATAAAATTTCTATTTGTAAGCCTTGATTATGTACTTTCTGAAAAACAAATTTTAAATTAAAGCTCCAACTAGACAGGAGGTATGAAAAAAATACGAGTAAACTGATGGGCAGCTTCAACACTGGATTATAGTATGAAAATATTCACACCAAAAAATCCATCTCCAGAGGCAGTGTCAGGATTATCAGAAAAAAAAGTGCAATAACCCAGTTTGTGATGTTCAAGAAAAAGAGCCTATTGAATGAATTAGCCAAATGATCTTAACTAATCTGTGCTACACAGGATTCACAATGATTTTTGCTTGTGTGCGTGGTGGCTCATTTTCACTACCTGATGAAAATTCTTAAATGCGTAGAGAGGTGGACTTACAGCAAGATACATATGAAATAATACAAAGTTTGACATGTCATAGGACAAAAGGGATTATTTTACTGTTTTTTATTTTATTTGGATGTCAGTTAATTTCTCCTTGCCCTTCTCTCTCTTTGTCAAGCTTTTAATCGGTGAATTGCTCTTCCTTAGCTATTTACCTGAAAAACTTTCCAGCAGATGACATCCTGCAAGATTTGGAAAAAAACTCTGGAGGTCCCTGAACTAGGTTTAGTTCTGTTCTAGTTATTTTTTGCTCGTATCCATCTTTCTTTGTGTGGCTCTCACTTAGCACTGTAACTGTTCCAAGTCAGTTTAACAAAGCAAAGCTCCATTTAGCACATACACAATGAAGGCACATTTGTATCCTTTCAGTTTTTTCCAGAAAGTTGATGCCACTTGATGGTGGTTGAGTATAATAATATCTGTCTCTGGGTGGATTTAACATCAAAATGTGTAAAGTAGTGTGAACATCTGATTAACATATGGAAATATTTTTTAAATAAGGCTTTCTTTTCAAGTGCTGAAAGTTTGACAGTCTTTTATACTGTTTTATGATGCTGCGGTAGCAATTCCATGGTTATAGCTATAATCCGCTTTCACATTTGATTTTGAAAACCCAAACCCTTCTGTATCTCAGTTTTGAGAAACAGAAGTATTGAGTATGACATTTTTCATGTGTGGTCTTCAACAAGAGACAGAATGTACTTATGGGAAATAACCAGATGACATACAGAAAAATGTGAAAGTTTGCATAACCAACCATTTCTTCTTTTGAAAAAGCTTCCAAACCTATCATAATGAACACAGACACCACTGTAAATGTATGTATAGAGCACTGGATCATATAGCAAGGTAGTGTGGCACTATAAAGAAAAATGTGGGAAAGGATCATACTCTAACTATAAACAGTGAAGTTTTGTGATTATACTTACCAAAACTTTAACACAGAATGTCCAGAAAATCAAGCTTTAATTTTTAGAACTTTTAATAAAAATGCTGTTGTTTTCAGCCACACATTGTTGCTTCAAGTGAGCAGGATGGGTTATAAAACTTTGTTTGCTTTTCCCCAGCTGAGTTCAAAGCTGAGGCAGGACTAAATTATATCAGGCTATTCTCCTTGAGATGGTCAATTTGATCTGTGCTTGGATGGATCTGAAATATTTTCAGCAGCTGACTCGCTGAATTGTGAAGTCTAGTTGCAAAAATGAACAGATAGAAAAAAAATGCATTAAAGATATGATAGAAAAAACTACGGAAAGGAATCAAGTATAGAAAGGAAAACTGCCATACAATAAAATACTGTATAGGAAGGAATTGAAATATGCATCTAGCAAGTCCTCTTTTGTGACAGCTAGATATCCTATTTCTTAGATATCCTATTTCTTCTATGGCTGATAAGTAACCCTTCAGTTTTCCTGAGTTCCTTTTCCACAGCAGAACTTCTGGAACCAGAAGTCAGCTACAAATTAAGTGCAGTAATAGCAGTTTTTCTTTTATCAGCTGCCTAACTGGTGGAATTGAGAAAGTCGTGCAATTCACCAATTTTACATACTGCTTGCTGTCTGGAACATCTCTGGCTCTGGTTCCGTAGCAATTTTGTCTGTGGAGGAGGAGCTTGAGTGTCTCCTGTGTGCAGTCAGTGGTGTGTTTGTCTGTTGTGTGAACAAATTCTGCCACTTTGTGCCCAACCTCTTTCCTGTAAGCGGCAAGAGTGTGGTAACTGCCCCTGAGAATACACATGCCCAGAGGTCAATGTTGATGTCAACACCCACTAGGACATCTGAGATTCCTGTGAAATGTGAGTTTGTGGAACTGGGTCTCATTTCTCAAGAAAATCTTCAGTGGTCAAGTCTTGCATTGGACATAACATCAAAACCAAAAAAAACCCCAAAAAAACCAAACAAAAAAATGTTATCTTTTTATGTTAAGACGAAAGTTAAGAACATGTGCTCTTCTTTCATCTACACTATAAATCATTCTTTCTTGCAGTGCCATATACACTGTTAAGAAACTTTTTTGAGTAAATTTTGTACGACATTTTTGGCAAAAAATAAGGACAGTATTAAGGACTGTGCTTTTCATTTTTTGAAGACTGCTTGAAAAGAAAACCCTTTCAGATGACCTTAAAAAAGTTTTTAATAATATTCCATATTCAATATTTAAGAAGTGTCCTAAGTAAATATATTAAATTGTAATTTGCAAAATGGAAGAGCACATGAGGCAATCCCAAAGGCCACAAGGACATCTCTGTCATTCCAGAGAACCCATGAACACAGTTTACACAAACCTATGCTAAGTGCCTCTAACAAGCTACAGCTTCTGATGGGGCTTGGAAATTCCAGAGAGACAATATCAAGTAAATTAGCCATAATGATGTTCAGGGAATGTTTGTTTCACACGCAGCTGCTGGGTCCACAAGCATCAACAGAAATTTACATTTTTTTTTCAAAAAAACTAACAGAAACAGTGATTATGTGTCTCTTGCACTCTGTACAAAAATCTCAGAACTCCAGTGCAGTCATCCTGTTTGAAATGGCTCTCAGTGTGTTCCCAAATTTCCAAGTGTGCGTGGGCCCTGTGTTTAGGTAGTTTGTGGCAAATTTTCTTTTCCCATGACCTTGTTTTAAGAGCAAACGAGAACAAACAACTGAGATTAATTCAGATTGAGATTTTTTTAATTATTTTTTTTTTGTTTCTGAAGACTGGGGTACAGAGTCCTGAGTGTGTGTCACCTGGGACTGTTACAGGGAGGAAGTATCTCTGGGGGGTTCTGAATCAAAACCACAGGGATTCACACTACAGCAGTGAATGTTTTAAATAAGCATTTTGCATTAGTCACCTACGATACCACAAAAACCTTCCACTTGAGATAATGTAAAAAGCAGAAACAAAAGCAACAAGGAAAGCACGTTAATGGAGGCACAGGCTGAGAACAATGTTTTTGTTATTACAGAACTGGAGGTAGATTTGGATAACAACTTCCTGACTGGCTGCTCATGTTGTTAGCCAGCTACCTGATTATTAGAGTAAAATAAAGGAGTAGGTATAGGGTGGCTGAGCATCATGCCAAAATACCTAGGAAGACACAGGGTCAGGTTGATAATTGGAATGGGGCACAACTCACCAAGGTTAAAACCTGTTAGCCAGCTACCTGATTAATAGAGTAGAATAGAGTAGGTATAGGGTGGCTGAGCATCATGCCAAAATACCTAGGAAGACACAGGGTCAGGTTGATAATTGGAATGGGGCACAACTCACCAAGGTTAAAACCACTACAGTAGTAAATGAAATATCCTGATGAAAACAGACATTCTGTGCTTCAAATCTCTATTTCAATTAAAGTGAAATGTGCGTTTGTGGAACAAAACATACTGTTTACACACAATTACAGACTCACAGAATGATTGGAAGGGACCTCTGGAGATCATCCACTCCAACCCCCTGGCAGAGCAGGTCCACCCAGAGCAGGTTGCACAGGAACGTGTCCAGGTGGGTTTGAATGTCTCCAGAGAAGGAGACTCCACCACCTCTCTGGGCAGCCTCTGCCAGGGCTCTGCCACCCTCACAGGAAAGAAGTTCCTCCTCATGTTTAGATGGAACTTCCTCTGTTCCGGTTTGTGCCCATTTCCTCTTGTCCTGTCACTGGGCACCACTGAAGAAAGACTCACCCCATCATAGCACCAAAACTATAAGCACTTTGTAACAACTTTATAGGTACGAATCCTGGCAATTAATGTCTGTTTTCTTGTTTGTATTTTCTTTTTTTCTGCCTTTGTAAAAAAGGATTAAGCTGTTAAATATCAGGGATGACTCTATGAGACCCCTTAAACATTAAAGGCTATTTAGCAGTTAACTCCCTTAGTACACAATGATACCCTGCTTGTTTTAGAGATCTTCCTTAGGATGGAGTGAATTGTGTTCTGGAAGAACCTACATCTCTTCAGATTGGCTGAGGGGCCCAGATTGCTTTTTAGGACTATACAAATAAATTTTAGAGAGCTAAAATGCACTTCATTCTGGATAAATCAATACTTGTTCTGTTCCAAGGCAACAGATGTAATCTCCAAATCTATAATGAACTCCATGTAGGTGGAACACACAGCAGACTACCTCCACTCAGGATATTGTTGTGAGTCTAACGGCATATTGGGGTTTTTTCAGCTAAACTTCAAGGAATCTGTTGTAACTTTTCTCCTTTTCCCTATATTGTCTGTTACTGAATTGTAATAGCAAGAGGTAGGATTTTTCAGTGTGTGTTTTGTAGTCCAGAAAAAAGATGGGGAGGGGGGGGGCACCAGACTCTTTTGCTCATGGTTGACAGAACAAGGTAACTGCTCTTTCAGATTCTATGTGAAAGGCTAAAAGATTATGTTGCTTCCTCCTGTCAGCAAACAGTCAAAGTATTAGAAGTTATAAGGGCTCATTTATATAATAGTAGGTGGTCAATGAACTGTTTCCGTACTAGATGACTACTCTAAATGGGGTAATCTCTGCAACGGCAGTATTTGTATCTTTGCAATATTTTCAGGGTGGTTGGCGAAAGATTCATGCGGCACGAAACCTAATGATGGGCCTAATTTCTGCTTCAGAAACAAAACAAACTTCGAGCTGTTTGAAAATTGCTAACAAGACAAAGTTCATAAAGCTGAATTTGGCAGGGCTTGTTTTGTCTATTTGTTTACTGTGGAAACCGTATTAACCTAACAGGTCCTATGGCACTTCTTTAACCATGATATAAAGTCTAATTTTTTGAAGAGATAAAAAAACCTGTCCCATCATCCTTATTGTCTCTTCTGCTTTGTTCTTTCTTCTTCTGGAATGGCCAACTGCAGCTGGTAGCACTATGTTGATCAGTTAGCTTCCCTCCTTGCAATTGTTCATCATATTTCCTACCTCATCGCCTCTTATAAAATGACCAAAATATCCCCAAACGATTGTCCCTTGTGGGTGGGTCTCAGGGCCTGTTGATTTTGGCACAGAGTGGTATGTTCTAGTTGTAATCCAGACCAGGAGGGATTAGAATGTGATCACCCTTCAGCTTTTGGGTTTTTTCTCTATATAGAGTTCTGCCTTTGCTCTAGCCCAGAGTTGTGTCACCTCTCCTCCAACCCCACCTACTTATTTTACCTCCCAAAGACTAGAATGATCTTTTTTTTTTTTCATCTGGTGTACCGCCACTTGTTTGAGGAATGCTAGGAATTGTGTTGCAAAAACCCAAAGATTTTCATAGCTTCTGTGTTCCGCTCGCTCTCAAACAGCCACCAGCGGGTTAAATACCGAAAGGAATCAGGTAGGGTTTCACACAGCCTGTGGGTAAGTGATAAGAAAGGCATGTTGTGGCTCCATAGAGCCATAAATACTCCCGAGGCGTGCTGCAAAATGCTGGAAACCTCCCTTCTATTTGGCAAGCACAGCTTCCATTCAGTTGCGTTCGTACACTAAACATTGAGAAACAGCTAAAACGAGGAATGTTTTCAACATCAGTTGCAACTTGTTTTGCTTAAACTTTTTTAATATTTAAACTGTCGCCTAAGAATTGCGCATATATTAATGAGTGTAGCCCATTCATTGGCTTATGAATCCAAAATTCTCCAGGGAATGTCTCAAATCCATGCCAAGTTTTCATAATGTTATACTTGCATTTAGGTGAAAACTATGTAAAATTACACATTCCCAGACATTTTCCTGTTAACTACCGAAGAGTCTTATTTATTTAGTCCTTCATACAGTTTAACACACAATTGGTGAATTAATTTCTGATGCTAATGTTTGTGAAAGTAGGATGGAAAAAGCTGCAAAGCACTAGAAGGACATCCTATTTTTAGTCAAATCAAATATCTGCATTCTTTCAGTAGCACCCAAATCTGCTAATACAGACTGGTACCCACTGTATAAATTCAGAATAAAAGGAAAAATTAACACCAACAAACATGTAATTTCAAAAGTGTGTGTATATATATATACTTATGTGTATGTATGTGCACATGCACATGCATATACATATACATCATAAACATCTATATAAACTTATACATACTTATACAGACAGATAGACATATGTGGCCCCGTAGCCAGCATATTAATATAAAAGCTGAACAAATACTATTTATCATACAGTGTAATTCAGAGTGATATTGTTCTGTCTTGATCTTATTCATAAGTTCTCAGTCAGTTTTTCAAGAACACATCTAAGAAAAATGCATAACCCTCTGTGAAGGTCATAGATAACATTATTATGGTAACTAGTAGAATTATTTAATTTGATTTTCAAGCTTAAGTGTAGCTTTTGTAAAGCTAAAATCAAATTACACTGTAGAATTTCTGACATTTATTAATTAATATGATTTTTAAAAGCTACTAATTAGGAGAAAAAAATGCCATGTTCATTATAACACAGAATATAATTTTAAAACTTTTGTCTTTTGTAGGTTTTGTAAAGTTCCCAAAGAAATTTCCTTAAAAAATAGAGATCTAATCAGTTCAAAGCCTCTAGAGTAAATTGAAATGCCAGTAGAATACCACTGAAACATTTTTCTTATATGTATTCACTTTACACACATAAAAGGAGAAGCAAAATCAACATATTAACCTATCAAACTCAGATATGTTGCTTGAATAAGCAATACCCCTTGCATCCCTAATTGCTTGTTCACACGCTTAAAAAGTGATAAGTATTTACCTTAATTTTGCCATAAAACTGCAGGAGAATTTTTTAAGTGAAAAACTCAATAAATTGCTATGCATTTACTCTCAAAGAAAATTAGAATTTTTTAAAAATTTCCAAATTTCCAAAGCAAATTGCATTGCTTAACTGTTGTACTACAAAAGCAACTATATATCAAATACTTCCTGTCTTTGTAGCAAGCCAAACTAACTACTTTATTTAAACTAAGCAGCTAATTTCTAGGAAGACTTTTGTGATTAATAGAAGTATCATTAAATATCCAGAGCTCCAAGTATTCCACTTACTAGAGTCGAAAAAAATCATTAACATTGACATTTGTTTTTTCATATTGGAACCCTGAGCTGAATATAACTTCAACAGCTTTGCAGGCAGTGTGTGGACAGTCTCATTTGCTATGGATTTATCTATTGTCTCTTTAAGAGCTGCCTGTTTATTTTGGGTGTGCGACAGTTAATTGATTCACAGGAGAAAAACTTTTCAGAATTATTTCAATGCCAATCTGCTCAGTTATCACAGAATCACAGAATCTTAGTGGATGGAAGGGACCTCTGAGATCATCGAGTCCAACCATAAAAAAAAAAAAAACAAACAAAAAACCACAAAACAAAACACACCACACCACACCAAACGCCCACCAAAAACACCGCACCCACCAACTAAATCCCATACTCAACACCTCACCATAAACCAATAACCTTGGGCACTAGAGCATGCCCTGAAGAGCCATGTCTATACGTTTCTTAAATCCCTCCAGGGATGGTGACTCCACCACCTCCCTGGGCAGGCTGTTCCAGTGCCTGACCACCCTCTCAGTAAAGTAATTCTTTCTAATATCTAATCTAAATCTCCCCTGCCCCAACTTCAGACCATTTCCTCTGGTCTTGTCATTCGTTCTTTGTGCATCTTCAGCAGGAAGATCCATTTGGATACCTTTCTGCTTTTTGAATGTTCAAATTGCCATAGGTCCCAAAAGCATTGCTTTCCGCACACTGTGTGTAAGAATCTCTTGCCTCCAGACTCAGTCTTAGACTTGCTGACCAACCACCCTCCCAGGGTGAAATTGTAGTAATTATGTCTTCTTAGGTATGAAGTCTCTAAAAATACCTCAGCCAAACATTCCTTCTCAGACTCCTTGGTTGGTGAAAAGCACAAGAGCCAAGTTGCTTTCTAATGTTATCGAGTGTTTCCATGAAAAACATACAACCAAAGTCCCACATTTTCAGTTTTTATTTTCCAAGACTTCCATGGGAATGGCTGAAGGAATCCTCTGATTAAATGCCACCCCCCCAATTCAGGAAATTCCACCAAACACAAAAACATTGAGGACATACAGTGTGCTGAGGAGTTTCTGGCAAATGGCTTGCAGGAAGGTTTACATTGGTCACCTCACAGGAGTGTCAGGGAACAAAATGCCAACAAACAGCTCTTCTTCAGTCCAGCATTTTCACAAACACCCCACAACAAAGTTGATATCCATAACAAGGATACAAAGTTTCATATAATAAATTGGTCAGGGAATCAGTCCACTTCTTAGATAAAGGAAATTAATATTTTACAGGCAAGTGCTTAACTGCATATTTCAAACCACAGTTATAAGGTGACCTGTATCTAGGACTAGAACTGATCCCTTGCATTTATAAATTTTGAATGTGGTTTTGTGTATATAAATAAATAAATATAAATTTTATAAATAATGATTTTAATTATATGTTTTTCAATGCAAAGAAAAAATACAATAGCCAGAGGTATACAACTGTAATTTTTGAATCGTGTTTCAACAGATCACTTCTACCGGTCTAAATTACTCCAGGCTTACAACACAAAGCCAGATACTGTCAGTTCTGCACTAGCAAGGCGTCTGATCATAGTTGATCTGCAGCAGTGAAAAGGGGTGCTGAAATTCCCAACTGCTTCAAAAATCTACATTTCCCACCCCCCCTTTATTAAATGCTAATAATGTCATTTATGAGAAATTTTTGAGCTCACTGAGCATCAAAATAAACATAGCTGTTTAGTTTTCATGTTTTTCTTCCATTCATTCTGAAATGCCTAAATCATATTTTTAAAATCATAATTCCTATCTGTTGATTGAGAATGATTTAGCACCATAATGAAATAATTATAAAGGGCTCCATAAGGACTACATATGGGAATTTACATCAAAAGGCATAATATGGAATTCATAATAGCTTATAAAAATATATATATTAGATCAAATAGGCTCTTTTCCATGAAGCTTTTACTCTACCACTTACAGCGAATAGATAATATTGAAAGGCTCATTAAATGCTTGATCCTTGAGCATCAGAAGGAATATTCTAAGAAGAAAATAAAGGCATCGCACTTTCCCACAACACAGCAGTACAAAATTGTTCTTCATAAAAAATGTGTAATGGTCATCAAACATAGGAATGCACTAGAATAAGGAAACATTTGTATTAATATCTGTTGTGGGTTTTTTTATACAATGGCTTCTGCTTCAATTTCAGCAAAAGGAGATTAGATGTAGCGTTATCTTGTTGTTGCATCCTCTCCAGCAGCGATGCAGTCTACGAGCCTGATTGTCCTCTACTTCCAGCTGCTTAAAACCAGCATAGTGCTGTTGTTTATTTTGATCACGCTACGTTTATCCAGCATTTCAAAAAAGTGGAATGCTTTCCTGAGTCTTTCTTTTTTTCTCATCAGTTTCACTTATTTCATGCCGTTGAACTTCTGGAGAGAGGTGAGGGGAGTCTACCTTGCAGTTTTGACAACACTACGGTTGTGCGGTTGGAATAATTTTCATAACTGAAAGGGAGTATTTCCTGCTTTGGAACACTGCAAAACAATCTGCATGGAAGATGTAATAACCCCAGCCCTCATAAACACAGACCCCAAAGGCAAAAGGTGAAACAAATCATACCAATGTTTTCTTGACAAAGATGAACACTACCTAGATTGGAGAAGCACTGCCATAATTTCTAATTACAGAGTCAGCTTGCTTAGTGCAATTTCCAGGAACAACAATATTCATTAAGAACACTCCTTAATTGTGAGACGGTGACTGACATACGTAATTTTTCTTGGATGGTTTAGTGTTTAGGATTTAAGACAGAGCTTAAAATACCTTCATGCAGTTCTTTGTTCTGCTTCTGACTTTCAGTGCAATCTTGAGTGGGTGACTGAACCCTCATCCATACTGGTTTCCCCTTGGTGGGCACTGGGGCCCTGCCGAGACATCCTACAGCTCCTGTCTGCACCAACCCTCAGATTCCTTCCTGGGGAACCCAAGGTGTTCAGAGGATGAGCACACACTGGTGTTCCCTAGCCTAAAGTTGGGATAAAGGCAGAGCATCCCTCAGACTGGAGGTTTCAGAAACAACCCCAGATTATTATGTCTGGCCATAAGTGCCATAGTCCAGCAACAGCATGTCGAGTTCAAAGCCAGGAGCTCTAGTAAATTTGCACACTAATGCAGTGTGTTCTTCTGCTTAAATGGCTTGAAAAGTCAGGAGAGTGATGGATTCCCTGTGTGTCACTTCCTCCTGCTTTTTAGCAAAGCTACACCTCTATATTCAGCTCGCTACCACTTATCAATCTTCTGTCTGATTCCAAACTTGCTTTCCAACTCTGCAACAAGGCAGCAAGGAAAGAATATTCTTTTGCAGCACAGCTCTGAGGCAGTTACAGCAGAACTGCATACTGTTCACTGAATAAAGCAGAAGTGGGCAAAACTAAATACAAAAAATTATACGTGATTATATAGGTAGTACCTATACTATAAGATAAACCTAATTCAAGATGCAGGGGATGGTAATTCTGGTATTTCTTAGCTCTAAGTGATTAATTTTGCTATACAGCATTGTTTTTGCTGCAAGTGCTATTTCTTTGTGCTGTGGCAGCATCCTGAGTTGTCAGGAACTGCACTTACTGTGCCTTATACAAACCTAAACATAGACTGAGGGGACCAGAGCCCTCATACCTAAGGAGAAGCAACAGACTACAAAAACATTTGTAGTAAGGCCACTATAAAATAAGAAAGGAGGGGCACTCATATTAGCTCTCAAAAGGGTTTGTGGGACTTGTGGCAGTGGTCAACTTTAAAGAGAGATTTAGTATTGAGAGTTCATCCTGCTCAGAAGATGTGGCATGGATCAAAGGGCAAACGTTGAAGGGATCTTGTGTCTGATATGTAGTGAAAGCTAGATCATAAGCAGAAAAGAATCTAAATGAAAGAGTTAAAATTATGAATAATTAAAAAAAAAAAAAAAAGTAGCATGGCAGAGGTAAAGTATGCATTAAAGGAGAAGACAAATGGTTTGTTATTGATATATTACAGCCGAATAATTTAAAAAAATAAAAAAAAGTAGCATGGCAGAGGTAAACAATGCATTAAAGGAGATGACAAATGGTTTGTTATTGATATATTACAGCATGAGACATCCTGGGTCACTGGAGCAGTCTCCTTGTCACATGACTGTCATATACTGCAGGGAAAATACCTATAAATAAATCTAGATGATAGGCACTCAGATTTAATTTTCTTTTGTTCCCTTCTTCCTATTGCAAGGCTGTTTCATGACCTGATTGCTCTGTGCACAGTACGCATTTGGTGCTGCCAACAATTAAATGATCAGTTCCTAACATGGCACAGGTAGTCTCAGCCAATAATTACTGCCATAATAATGAAACTGGTGGTGCCCTTGGGGGTGACTGAGATGGTGCTGTCTACTTCTAATATTCTGAGGTCCCTTGAGAAATGCTGTGTAATCAGACATTGAGGAGTATTGATCTAAACTGAGTGAGCCAGGCTCCTCCTGCCTTTGCTCAAGAAGTTATGTGTTCTGTGTTTCCCACCACTTTTCAGGAATTTTTCTCAGAATTGATTTGCTTGAGTGCAAGTGATCAGAATTACTGCCTTCCACGTTGCATAGCAGCACTAATGCTGCTTTACCCATTAAAATTGCTGTGAATATCCATCAATGAATGGCCATCAATATGACCTTATTTTTATCAGGAATATATCTTCTACTGAATTCTGGATTGCATTTGCTGCACCAAAGAAGTGGCTCATGTTTCTGTAATAAAATAGCATGTTTAAGTGTTTTTTTTCTCCCCCTCTCTGGATGCTGCCCACCAGTAGATTTCTAGTGAACATTCCTTGGTTTGAGTCCTGGTGACAAGGTTCTGCAGGTTTTCTGTAAATCTAACAGTTTGCTGGGAGAAGGGAAAGGTCGCATCCTTTCTCAGGTTGGTTTTATGCCGTGCCATGTGCAGCTTCTCTGCAAAGCACTTAGCAAGCTAAATATAAATCAGAAGGAATTTGTACAATTGATGCTTCTTGGGTGTCACACTGATGAAAACATGCCACTATACTGAAGAAACTTGTAAGCAAGACAACGGTTGAGAACAGGGTAACCAAACTGTACTGTAAAAATCAAGACACTGAAGCACAAGGTCAGAGAGAGAGTAAAATGGCATTTTCTCTTATGATTTTCTACTACCCAGATAAAAGGATTTACTGGAGGTGGGCAGTGGACACATACAATCCTGAAAAGGTAGAGCTAGAAAAGGAGCAGAAGATCCAGGGCAAACAACTGTGGACAGTTCTAGTCATTTGCTGTCAAAATAGAAGCAAGAAAGATCAGTTTTAAAACTCTTTGAAGTATGGTCTGGAGAGGAGATTGCAGAGTCTTGTGGACCAGCCACAGAGACTACTGGAGAAAGTGTATCTGCTACTGAGGATTCTTACCATCAAGCATAATGTTAAGAATGTGTTTCCTTTTTACGATGTTATTCTAACATCCATCTACAGTTGCAATACATGTATCATCTTACCTTTGTATCTTTACATAATTCATGGATCTGACATGCTAGGCATCCCACTCACTTGGATATGGATTCAAGGACAGGCAAACCAAACTATATTTCACCACTGAGTTTTGAGTTCCTAAGAATTCCTTGGTCAACCCGTCACTGAACACCAAAGACTTACACGGTGGTTTGTGAACAGATAATATTTTCAGCATTTATCTAAGTCCTTATTTTACCAGCATCACTAATTCACTACTCTTTATAAATATCAAGTGATTTTTTTATAGCATTCATCACTACAAGTCTGAAAACACAATATCCTAGATGATGAAAGACTGAAAAATTATTACAGAGAAGCAGCATTCACTGTGCTCTTGTTTGAAAATATATCTCTTAAGAATTTATAGTTCTTTTATATATGGAAACATACTTACAACATCTTACTACTAGCCTCTCTCTCCCTAGATAGGCGACTACTTTGTGAGTGGCATATTGCTTTACTTCCTGAGTTTTAAGTTCATTACTGTGGTAACATTGATCCGAATAGAGCTGCTCTCTTACCTTTTAAAGTCTTTAAATGTAGGAACCCCTTTGTAGAAAAAAAAAAGTCTAGTTCTTTTCTTTAATAAACTGTCAGTGAAATCATGACCTTTCGTATGTTACACTTGTCTATATTAACCAAGATATTATCTATTATTACAGATTTGTTCTCCCAGTTCAAGCGATAGTACTTAGAGATTGGAAGGGTTAATTCTCATGCCCTATCCTTGTGGGGCCACTTCATTAGAATAAGGCAGATGAAGCATAAAACACATTCTTCAATTCAACAGCTAATCTATACTAGGAAATTAAATGCTGTTAGGGCCTTTTTTCTTGGCCTGGGCCACTGGCATATGCGAGTCATGATCATACCCCATAGTAATACTCTGGTACCTGAAACTATGGGTAGTTGCCAGATGACAATAGTTCTAGGACTGGGCTTATTCCCAAACTCTACTTGGGAAATACTTGGATTGGTAAAAGTTGATCCAAGCTGAAAAAACAGCAGTGACCATTCTATCAATTTAGTCATTTTGGCTATCAGCACCCTGACACTGTTTAATTTTCTAATTTAGATATAGTTAACACGGTTGAAGTTTATGGGTACAGTAGAACCAACAGAATAAACTTAAGGGAATTCAGCAGGGCTGGGACAGCAACTCTTAAGTGTGAATTAACCTCTACCACAAAATGCTTAGGCCGACATCTGCTTGTAAGAATTTCTAACTGGTTTTGGTTTAAACCTAGTTAAACCAATAGAGAGCTTTTCTACTTAATCTGTATCTAAAGAAAATAGACCCTCAGAGTTTAAACACAATACTCTTAGAACCACAGAATGGTTTGGGTTGGAAATGATCATCCCTTTCCCACCCCCCTGCCCTGGGCAGGGACACCTCCCACCAGACCAGGTTGCTCCAAGCCCCATCCAGCCTGGCCTTGAACCCCTCCAGGGATGGGGCAGCCACAGCTTCTCTGGGCAACCTCTTCCAGGGTCTCACCACCCTCACAGCAAAGAATTTCTTCCTGAGATCTCATCTAAACCTCCCCTCTTTCCCCATTACCCCTCATCCTATCATTACACTCCCTGATAAGGAATCCCTCCTCATGTCGCTCTTCTTCTGTGACATGTCCATCCTCCATTGTCCTCAAGGACACTCCTGACTGTATTTAGAATAGTCTGTTTATTTAGTAGGAGTTCTTTCATTCTCTCTGTGGAATCACGTTGCTCTCCTTACACCTCTCATTCCTCTGCCTTTCATCTGTACACATGCTTCATCAGATGAAGTTTTCCAAATCCCACCTGGCGTTTTCCCTCCTTTTTGCACTGCAGCCATTTCAGAGTTTTCCTATAATACTGTCATCCAAAGAACAGCACTTTCTTTATGTAACACTACCATGAATGTTTACTCAAAACCAGGTGGTGGTACTGGAATGAAAGCCAACTCCATCCCAGCATTTGTTGTGTTACATACCTCAGCTTTACACTGGCAGGCAGGGAGGCCCAGAAGAGAGAGATAATGGAATGAAATAAGACTGAGGATTTAAAGATGCCACTGTATAAGATTTGGAGATTTCATTTTGGGCTAGTGCTAGTCTGGTCTTGTGGATTGAGTGGCCATTTGTGGCTGGAGCAAATTAAATGTACTCCTGGTCTTCCCGTCTAGTTTCATCCAAAGGAATTCAATTTGTGCACTCCAAGATGACTCAGCGATGTAAGAGGGGACTATTGGGACATCAATTTCAGAGTGCTCAAACTAAAATGTACCCATAACTTCATTGTCTAGGTCAGGAA
Source organism: Calidris pugnax (assembly GCF_001431845.1). Classification (NCBI taxonomy): domain Eukaryota; kingdom Metazoa; phylum Chordata; class Aves; order Charadriiformes; family Scolopacidae; genus Calidris; species Calidris pugnax. Next base: position 4,111,701 of record NW_015090814.1, read on the forward strand.
AAGGTCCGAGGATATCAGAAGAAATTTTATAAGAGTGTTTGGCAAATATTGTTGAGAGACGAACATAGACAACACTGAAAACAACCAAAAGGTTGTAATATTTACCTGAATGGTACAAGCGAACAACTACTCCTGAATTGAAACACCATTAAGAAGTAGAAGATAGGACACTGAAATCAAAACAGAGAGAAAGGAAGAGTCTAGAAAAAAACTAGAACAATACATATTAATTTAGAAAAAAACCAAAACATTAGAGAAGAAAGATAGAACTGAGGATCAGGAGTTGACTCTTAAAAGCACATGTGTAGTCTATGTTAAATTATGTTTCTCAAACATAGAGTTTCAAGTAATTTTTTAGAAAAAAACTGTTTCTTACGTGAGCTGAATTTAGATTTGTACTTTGCTGTCTTCGTATATATATAGCACAGTAGATTATAAATAGCACACTTATATAACAAAAATAAAGAGTCATTAGCATGTGTGTTTTCCTTGATCCTCTTAATTAGGAAACATCTGTGGTGTAGTCAGTGTTCTTCTCCATAATTGCTTAATATGGGACAGGATGATATGAAGCCAAAATAAGTCTCTGAGAAATTTTAGCTCACCAATTTATCATGCATGTGTTTTAAATGTTTTTAAAAGGTGCATTTTCATCATAGAAAGAAATCTTACATCATAGAAAGCCACCAAAATATAGGATGTCAACTGCTTTTAGGTTCAAAAAGCAGACTTTTTTCTTGATCAGTGGGGTAGGTTTTTTTAAAAATAATTTTGTTAAGTGAAAGTAAAGTTAGGGGATGGTTTACATAGACAAAATTGGGAATTTATTAAAACTAATGAGAGTGGAATTTCTTTCTTAAAAAGGTTTTGTACCTATATCTTGTAACACACGAGATTTTTAAATCTCCTAAATTGTTAAAGGCCTATGAGGTATTAAAGTACAAGAATGTAGATCAGGGAAGTTAAAAATTAAATCTGAATTTCATGATATTTTTTCTGTTGAAGCATGAACAATATAATTTTTTAAACACACTTTTATACCATGTTATACTTAATAAAAGAAAAGAAAATCTACACAGTGCTATTTAATAATGTCCAGAGGCAGAAAAAAAGAAATGTAGTGCATTTTTCTCCCACTTATAAAAAAAAACAAAAAAGAACAAAAACAAATGGAAGGGAAAGCTTGCTTATGAAGACAGAAATGTAGGGAATGAATTTATCTATGAATGTCCAGGCTTGGCTGAAAAAAGACCATGGCAGAATCAAATCTTTTAATAGAGTGATTTTATTTTTTCCCTAAATATTGCTCCATGACATCCCTAGTAAAAGCTGTTGTTTCATATGTGCTTTTATGTCCTTTAAGAATCTCTCCAGAAATTAACTATGCACCTATGACATAAGGTCCCTGTAAAGCATGGCAGGTCAACTTTATGACTTAACAATCTGTTAGCATTTGAATTAATAATTTTGGTTGCAGAATAATTTCTTCGGTTTTATACTTGTTTTCAGGAGGCAAAATATGTAGGTTAAGGGAGAGCGTTAACCTTTCAGAAGGGAGGGACTGTGGGAAGGTATTCGAATTAATAATTTTGGTTGCAGGATAATTTCTTTGGTTTTATACTTGTTTTCAGGAGGCAAAATATGTAGGTTAAGGGAGAGCGTTAACCTTTCAGAAGGGAGGGACTGTGGGAATGAGCTTTTATTGCTCTTATCTTCCTCTTGTTTTCTTATGGGCTGGTCTCAAGTATTACTCCCCATCCGCAGTTCTTGATCTGCGGGCAAAATAATCCTAAAAAAAAAAAAAAAAAGAAAAGAAAAAAAAAAAAAAGAGGGTGTTTTGACCTCTCATTTATCTGTATTCACAAGATGCTGTCACTGGACTGTTGAAAAGCCACAAGAGAAGGGTAGGATGGTGGCGGCAGAGGGGGAGACAGGGGAGGGAGTGGGAAGAGAGGAGTCAGGGCAGAAAGGTAAGGAGTCAGTCGACAGAGCCTGTTAATTTTGAGATAGCTGTCTGACTGGCTTTGTTTTGAGAGTGTAGACTTTCTCACTGTTAAGTCACCAAATTATTTTTCTTTTTTTGCCCACCTTAGACCGTGGACTGATGAGGGCCCCCAGAAGAGTAAATTAGAATTTGATGGCTGTGGTAACAGAGAGGCTGAAAAGTTAGCGAGGTTGTTAAAATAAGCCTTTCCTCCCATGCACTGCCATACGCGCCAGCACCAAGTGTTCATGACAGGAGTGAGAAAATAAGTGAGATAAAATTCCGATTAGATCAGCTTAACTCAGTGATGAAGGTGATGTACTAAACACCAAGAAAAAGGAGTGAGAGCTGTAAGCTGCTGTAAGACAAACTCCTAGAATAATATACGGATAGTGACATCGAAAAAATCTTGTGGGTTTTTTATTCTCCTCCTGGTTAAAGAGGAGTCGTTTTCCTGACATGTTTTCCATTCACAGTCCCCTCAGGTTTTAACAAGGTTTTCAACTTGTGTCAGAATTAATTCTGAGAGTGACAGCTTCTGGTATATACAATCAAATGTCAATAAAATGTTGTGAAGGTATCTGTTATACAGTCAGAGGAGTATAGAAGGTCATATGAGTAAATAACCAAAAAAAAAAAGATATTTAAATATTTAAATTAAAATTCTCTTAAAAGATCGCTCAATTAAGAAATGTGTAAACATAAAAAATAGAGGATGACAAAGCTGACCATATGAAATATCACTATCAGATCTGATATTCTTTTAGCAATATCTTAGGGTTAGTTCCCTTCCTCTGGCTACACACAATTTACATTATTAAGCACTTAAAGGGACATGAATAGTTATCTAATGCAGATCTGACTCTGCAGAAGAAAACACCTCTCACATAGTCGGGGTCCCCAATCTTTTCAGAGATAAAGGGGTCATCTGAGGTAAATTTGGACAGTGTAAATATTTTATGACGGTATTCTGCTGGTAGAAAGGTCCATTAGAATGTAATAAAAACTGTTTTGGGGCTTCTTGTAATTAGGCCTGAGTCTTTAGCACATAAATAATGAAAAAAGAAAAAAAAAACCAAGAATTCATGGGCTTTGTTGTATGTTGTGCCTAGGACAGAGATTTAAGTCTCCTAAGAAGAAAAGACAAGATGATTTCTCTCTATGGAATATGTTTGCTGCCTATTATTTATACAGAGCTACTCTTGGTCTGCAGCAGGAATCAAGAAAACGATATTTATACTGTAAGTCTTAAGTTCTCGGATACTGGGAGGCAGTATTTGGCACAGAGATCCTACAGACTTTTCTGGATTAGGCTTCAGCTTGTGATTGTAAGAGTCTGGCCCTGACGATCCCAGTGGGCCAAGTGTGGGTCACTAGCTGTGTCTCTAAAAGCTTTTGATCAATTTTCAATAAGAATGGTGATAGTGAAGATGGAACAGAGGCACCATAGCTGTGGGAACGTGGAAAAGGAAATTACAACAGCTGAAGTGGAAACCAAAATTTGATTTACTCAATCTGGGGGAATTAGATAATCTCTTTGTAATACTGCGTGAACTCACACATGAAGTTACAGATCCAGCAGCAGAACTTTTTAATAAATCTGTTAGATCAGGGAAAGTATAACTGGAAAACAATCAACATAATATACATTTACAAAACAGAAACAAAGAATGGTCTACATAACCAGATGGTATGTTAGTAATGTCCAAGGCTTTAGAATACTTCAAGAATGATTAAAAGTGTAGAGGTAAATGAAAACAGAATGTGGTATAGTTACGCGTCTTGCATTTTACCAAAACAATACAGTGTCTTTTTTAGATGACTGACTTCCTAAGACAAGGAGATCAAAATCAGTGTAATTTCTTAGAACTCCAGTAAAGAATTTTATATAACTTCATGGAAAGAATTTGATCAGTTAAGAAAGAGACAATTCAGTTAATTTAGGAATTGTCAGACTTTAGTGACACTCTCTATAAAGATGTCTTTATTCAAAAATTCATTGAGTGGTTCCACTAGTGATTTTGACAAAAAAAGTTGGAGTATGCAATGATTTTTACTAACAGAGTTAGAAAATGTTGTTAATGCAGAGAAGTTAGAAAATTATGTTAGTCTCATGAAGGATTGAATAATCCTGAGTACACAAAAATGCCTGTGTAATGAATGTAATATACAATAGTGAAAAATTGAGCACTGATGAACTAAGAGGAATTTCTGCTAAGATGAACTAACTGAAACAAATGAGAAGGTGAGTGATTTTGGAGAACTAATTGATCATAAGAAGAAAATGTGCCTGCATCATGAAGTTTCATGAAGCTAGGAAATGTGAAAAAAAAAAACCAGCTGTAATCTTTGGTGTTATCTTGTGAAATATTTCCAGTAGATCTGACACAGTAATGCCATTATCAGAGAGCTTTTTAAGCAAGGGGAATTTCAGGAGAGCCTCCCAGTCTGGCATAGCAGTGCACTATTCTGCTTATCTATCTTTAGATTGATTCAAGCTGGAATGGGAGCAGAGGAAAGCTACCAGCAGATCAAAGTAATGAAGAGTCAAGAATGTAAGAGAAGGCAAAAAAGCTTGGCTTGTTTTTTAGTGCAGGGAAATGACAGATGAGAAAGGATATTTTCCCCTATCAATAAAGAGAGAAAAGCTGTGTATACTGAAGGATGCAGTTGGTATCAAAATACTTGGGTGTAAAATGGCTGGTAATTCAGGTAAGATGGAAGGTTCTTAATCATCAGAAGATTTCTAGCTCAGTCTTATATTATTAATGGGTGTTAAAACACATCGGTGGTTTCAAGATGGAACTTGGTAAATGTAATAAGGAGAATAATGTGCGATTACATACATATTATGTCTATATGTACGGCCTGGAAAATGGAATTAATTATTCACCCATCATTCCTGTATTTCCTCAAAAACTGGCTGAATCATAAGCCCTTTAGCTTAACAAAAAAAATTGTAATGTCTTTTCTTTTTGCTCTCCAGATCTATTTTGTTCTCAGACATGTCTTCCAAAGTTTGAGGGCTGCAATCCTACTTTATTTTCTGATAAAATTCCTATTTCTCAAATAATAACACGTACTTCAGCAACAGTGTCTAAGAATTAGAAATCTGGCTTAGAATAACAACACCCCAAAACCCAGCGAATTCCACACAGTCAGAAGAGCCAAGAGGCTTCAGTCAGGCAGTTCTCCCCTGAGACCTTCTGATGACAAGGAAGAGACAGCTCACAGAGAGCTTTCTTTATGCCTCTCCACAAATCCCTGACGTGCACACGTTTTGCACACTTGTGTTCGATCCTGTTTCCCCCTCCCCCATGTCAAGACGGATTATGTAGCAACAAGTAAATGCTCGGGGAAGGATGCTCTGGGATTTGGAAAGGCATCCGTCCATGGTGCAATGAATGAGGATGGAACTCTTCAGCCTGGCAAAAGATGAATAAGGAAGGATATCATAGGTATGCATGAAATATAGGGAAGATGAATATGGACCAATTGCTTACTGTTTCTTCCAGTAAAAAGAAAAAAAAAAAAAAGAGGATGTTAAATGAAGTATGAAATATAGGGAAGATGAATATGGATCAATTGCTTACTGTTACTTCCAGTAAAAAGAAAAAAAGAGAGGATGTTAGATGAAGCTAGAACATGACAGGTTCTACATGAAGGAGGCTGGTTTACCAGGAGCGTGCAGTCAAGCTGTGTAACTCCTTGTCTCATGACGCTGCCAGGACTGGCTCAGAAAACGTCTGAGCTGTCTGCTGCTGGAGATGAGCCGAGTATCCTGAAGAAGTATCATTAAAGCTTGACCTGATCTTACACTTTCCTACTCTTCTCTGCTGCCAGCATCAGCCAGGTGAGGTGGAGAATAAGTTTGACCTGATTCTTTTCATATATTAACTCTGGTAATAGTTGGAAAGGGTAGTTAAGCTTTGGAGCTTGTGGAGAAAACATACTCTTGTCTGGTCCACATCAGCTTTGTGTACTGATATGACCATAGGTCTTATGCAAGCTATGCATCAAGGAAAAAAAAAGGATTATTTCCTTTCTGACTGCTCCACAAGCAGCCAGCTGAAGCTGCCTGAAGATCCGGCAAGAAGTGAGCAACACAGTCTCTTTTCAAAATTGTGTTGATAAATTCAACAATTGGTCTAGAAAAGGGTATTTCAACAGGGTCTGGAGTGATGAACAACCAAAGTTTCTTCTTATTTCCAATACGCTGCCAGTCTTTGTTAAAATGGCATCCTTCACAAACGTGCTCACCAGCATACGGTCTCAGCTGCTCCCTTCCCTGACAGAATCAGTTCCAATTCTTGCTTTTCCTGCCCCTCAAGCCTCACAAAACCAAGTTAGGAGGGAGCTGCACTGCAGCTAATTGGAAGGAAATGAAGGAGATTTAATTCGTCCTCTTATTTCATTGCAAATAGAATTGTTCCAGTCAGCTTCTCGCATGCAATGCTGGTGAATACGTGTGACAGAGCAGGTTGAGCCTTTAACTGGTGATTATTCACAAGAAACAGAAGACTTGGCTTGCGTTTCGGAGGGCAGGCTGTGCTGCCAGGGCTTTGTAGGAAGAGAAAAAAAATTGAACTCTTTACTTGCAAGTTGAACATACTTTATGTGGAAATTATAGGGAGATAATTTGTGTGAAATCCCATGCCATGGTGTTCAGAAAAAAACCACAATTTAAATTAATTAGGAGAAAGCTGACTGTACTTTTGCCTTATTCTCTTTAATGGTAACACTCTTGATGTTTTCTCAGTATTTTTAAGCTATAGGATTTATGACGCACTCAGGTTTTGTTTTGGGTTTTTTTTTTGGCATTACATGAGTAGGAAGAGTTTGATCTTCTTTATCTCCTTTTTCTTTTCATCTTTTCTGTCTTGCACTCAGGTTTTGTTTCAGGGTTTTTTTTGGCGTTACATGAGTAGGAAGAATTTGATCTTCTGTATCTCCTTTTTCTTTTCATCTTTTCTGTCTACCAAACAATATAAAATGGCGACTCAGTGGAAAGATATTTATTTATGACATATCTTCCCATAGGTCCAACAAAAGTAGTTTCAATAGCATTTGACAGTTTTGACTTTGAAGATGGCCATTATCTGCAAGAAGTGGAGACAGGTCACTTTGTTAAGTGTCTTTGAGAAATTTCAAAAGAAGATGCAAGCTTCACATCCTTATTTTAGCCTTCAAATACCAGACACAGATTGCCATCCATTTACTTGAAGCCATAGCTGGCAATTTATGTGGAAAGGTTCCCCTTTTTTTGTCATAACATTTGCAGTTGCCAAGAGGTACACCTGTTAGTTTGCTTGATCCTTGGAGCATAGAAGTTGATTTCCCATGCATGTTTAAAAAATCATCAGCTTGAAGACCAAAACTAATCAGGCAACTCTTTTGGTTCCAGTGCACCAAGCCTTCATGGCTATCTGCTATACAACTGTTTTTAACCGGGACATTTATCCAGCGTAGAAATTGGGAGCTACTGTAAAACTCTTCTATCAATAGCAATGTTTGAAATATGTGCCTTGGCCTCCTGCTGTTCGAGCATTGCAAATTGTCAAATTATATGTGACAGACTGATCATGATTTGTCTTCTTCCTGACAGGGAAAAGTGTTTTTCCTCACCCTGGGGGAAAAAAAGCATTCAACTACATTGAGAGATTGTTCTAATCCCATTTAGCTGGTATTTTGCAAAACGTTAGTTTATTTTAACAGGCAGCTATAAATTTCCCCCAAGATAGTAGTCTATAATTAATGTAGGTCTTTTCCATATTAATACAGTGTTGTATAAATTTTATAAAAAATCTGTGATTGCAGAGCCTACCTGATCACTTGTATTAATGAATGCTTTATCAATTAAGCTAGAGGAAAATTAAAATATATTTTATGGTTATCACCTGTGCTGGTGTAATACAAAGAGAAAGCCACTCAGCGAGAGCTACACAATACCTTGCTTCACCTATGGAGGAACATGGTTGTATAGGAGGAACCTATGCTTGTCCATGGTGGAAAATACTTGTGGTGTGAACAGTGCATTCCAGTGCAAACATATTGAACACTGGGGATAACTGCACTGGAGGTATATTTGGGTACTGCAGTTGCATACATGCAACATAGGCACTGCTTCTTAGGCACGGTTATTCATGACATAATGACTGTGTTATAGCTGTTAGAAAATATTCTCCTCTTTTCATCACAGCGTAGGATAGACAACATCTGTTGAAAAGACCTTAAAATAGAGCTGGTGCGAGGTGTAAAAAGCTTTTAGAAAAAGAAAACAGGAACAAAGAAACTGCACGGACAATTTTTCAAACAAATATAATCATTTTCACACTGGTTATACAGTGGAACCAATAAATAGGGGTCCAATAAAAAAAAAATAGCCAGCTCAAAACCTCATTACCCACTGCTGCTGGCATGTAGCACGAAAAGAAGTAGGTAGGATGGAACAATATTAAAAATAGTCCCTTTAAATTTTTGTTAAAAAACACCTGTCCAGGATCAAATTTTTAGATTACTCATTGAATTATCTAAGCGTACTATTTCCTGACATCTTAATTAGATAATTATATCTTAATTATTCATTGTCCATAATCCACAGCTGCCCGTAGATGAAATGCAGCAATTGTGGCTAATTGCGTATTCCATAATGAATCTTGAATGCGAATCAACAGTTCTCTGCTTCAAATTGACCAACGTAAGAGTAATTTGCAACATGACTAATATCTAAAGTTTCTGATTCTAAAAACTCTTCAACATACTTGTCATTTCTGACAACACTGGGATGCACTTCTTAGATCTGTTTTACAGGTAACCCATCATTTAGACTAATCTATGTTTTTTTCTATATCTATAAAGATGGGTGTACTTACATATAAGAAATAATGCAAAAAAAAGAAAGGTAAAAATGGGAATGAAAATCTCATAGAAATTTGAGAACAGTATTCGTAATGGAACTGATGTAATTTAGACCATTCTTGTCAATAGTATCACCCTTTTTACACCCCCTTAAATGAGTATTTATAATCTCATGGAAATTTGAGAACAGTGTTAGTAATGGAACTGATGTAATTTAGACCAACATTTTTGCCAATAGTATCGTCCTTTTTACACCCCCTTAAATGAGTATTTATAATGATTATACTACAAATATAGTATACTGCGATGACTATATATAATATTTTGAGAATTCAAATCCATAATTGTCTCTGCTTTGCTTGCTCTAGACATGGCTGTTTATCTTCATTACCTGGTCATTTGTAGGCTACTTTCATCAATTTTCCCTTTCAGCATATTTTTTGAAACTCTCCTTGTGTCACCAAGCTTCCTTTTACAATTTCTGCAGTCTAAAAATTCACATTTGACCTGTCTACCTATGCCATCATCCTTGACGTGCTAGAGACACATACCATCAATTGGGTTGGTGTAAGAGGGTCCACCACCTCCCCACCTGAGCGTTTCCCAAACTGCATTACACCCCTACAGTAGAGAGTTGCTTATAAACCTTGCTGTCATTTTTCAGCCTTGCTGTTGGGTCTATCACTTGAAAAGGGGGTTTGATGAGACGATGCAAAGACAGTTGTGGGAAACCCAACCACCCCACTGGGGAAGCACTCAGAAATGTTGCTGCATTTCTGACACCTGCATCCGCTAGTCATCGGCAGAGGAAGGCTCCGCTTGGCTGGGCTCAGCCTGACCACACGTAACCAGAAGTCAGCTTTGCTGTCATTTGGAGCACCGCTTGTTAGGCTCTTTTCAAAGCTCAGTGCTGAAAAGTAATAGAACTGTCAGTAGAGCAATAGCATGTTCTACAAGGAAAATTCATTTGACCAAGCATAAAGGAAAAGTATTTTTCATAGAATCATCATAGAATGGTTTGGGTTGGAAGATTATCCAGTTCCAACCCCCCTGCCCTGGGCAGGGACACCTCCCACCAGACCAGGTTGCTCCAAGCCCCATCCAGCCTGGCCTTGAACCCCTCCAGGGATGGGGCAGCCACAGCTTCTCTGGGCAACCTTTTCCAGTGTCTCACCACCCTCACAGCAAAGAATTTCTTCCTAACTATCCACTCTAACTCTCCCCTCTTTCAGTTTAAAACCCTTCCCCTCATCCTATGGCTCCCCTCTCTGATCCAGAGTCCCTCCCCATCTCTCCTGGAGCCCCTTTGGGGACCAGAAGGGACTCTAAGTTCTCCCCGGAGCCTTCTCTTCTCCGGACTGAACAACAACAACTCTCTCAGCCAGTCTTCATAGCAGAGATGCTCAGCCCTCTGAGCATCTTCATGGTCCTCTTCTGGACCCGTTCCAACAGGTCTTCTGAGCATCTTCGTGGTGCTCTTCTGGACCCATTCCAACAGGTCCTTGTCCTTCAAATTTTGTCCTTTTAAATTATAATGCATATAACCTTTAATAGTTCCTATTTTGTCCTTTTACATTATAATGCATATAACCTTTAATAGTTCCTGTACAACAGCAGTTACAACCGATCTATTGTGTAAAATTAACTTGCTGCCCTTATTCATATCCTGTTACCAGTGTTTGCTCTTCTTGTAAAGAGTGCAAAATGCTGCTCTGATCAGATGGTTCAGGTCCCCACCTGCTGTGAAAGACTTCTCAGGTGGAGACTGAGCTCTATATTAACCAGACTGTTCTCTTTTGGAAAAAATCCCAGCTACTTGTTTGGAATTATTTTAAGTGTCCATCAGGCCCACAGATTACCACTATGGGCCAGACTGTAGTTTGATTTAAAGAAAGAGTAATGTCAAAAGCCTGCAAATTTATAAACATACCTCATGTAAACTCTCCGTTGAGAGAACTTCTCAGGTGATAGGGAAAAAAGTCCTCTTCAAATGGAAAACGTTGTTTGTTCTATTTCAGGGCAGGTGGTAGGGGATGCTCTTGAGGAGATAAAAAATGGCTTTTATTTCCTTCCTCTATGCAGAAGATCAAAAGAGAAGTAGGCGACTGCCAGACTTAATGAGCCATGCTGAAGGGCTGCATCCTGACGGAATTAATGCATCATTTATAAAGTACTTCGTAGGAAAATGATTTAGCGAATCACATATCACTTTGATGTCTTGTAACACTCCTGCCTATTAATATTTATGCGATGAATTTAGCAGTTACAAATGACAAAATCATGCACGCCAGTGGCTGGAAGAACACGTTGTGGGATCCGCCAGTGTGGAATGGTTACAAACACAAGAGTTGGGAAGAATCAGGACACTCTGCAGGTTGTGGGACGAGTCCCTGACTAGGACTCAAATAAATGTCACTCAGTATGGTCCAGAGATGGAGATGTCAAGGTCCCTGGAAGGCTACGTTGCTGCTTTTGGATGATGCTGCTCTGCTCACTCCAGTTGGGGCCTAAAGCCTCTGAGAAGACACCTATTAAGTCTACTCTTGCCAGAAACACAGGGCCCTGCAATGCAGATCTGCCACAGCAGGAAACAAGGAACTAAATGATGTATTTCCACTAGACCTCTCTACAGGACAATGAGTGCTCCCAAAACACCTGTGCAGAGGGGGCTGCATGGGTCCTGTTTCCAAAGACAGTGCTTTCTTCAGTGACTGCTTCTTGGGCCTTCTATTGCATTGTAGGAAGATGCAAAATGTCTGAAACAGGATGTAGGATGAGGGAATAAACACAGAACTACAACAATTGTTTCTTGTAATGGTCAGAGGAGCCAATTATGCTGATGGTAAGTTTTTCCTCAGCAAAGATAAAGAACACCTCCTTATGTCAGTAAAAATGAAAGTGTGATAGCGTACCACCTTTTTTCAGTAGGGATGTTGGGTCTTCTGTAAGCATACCAAGTTGCTTAGTCCCATATACCAATGGAGGTGGGCTTGTTCTAGTGCAAGGTCTGTAGGATAATAAACAGAATAGTAGTTTTCAATCTTTTCCTTAAAACACGTGACTCCAGAGTGCTCAGACCTGGGCCTCAAGTTTTTCAGGTCTTGCAGTGGCTCAGATATTTTCCTCTGATTTCCATCAAGATCTAGGAACTCTGGCCTCTGGCTTAACATCTTCAAGCATAATTTGTCAAGCAAGCAATGAATATAACCTCAGCCAAATAATTCCTTAACCATAGTCACATTGCTCTTAAAAAGGCACAAATGAGTCAGAGGACTCTGGAAAAACATAAAAGCCCTGAGGCAGAGCCTTGCTTGACCTATTCTTCATCTTTCCATAACTAGCATTTCAGGCTGGGCAAAGTTCCTCTTCCTCTGTCTCCCCCAGCAAATTTTTATCAAGCAATGGTGTTCTTAAAGTGGCACCTTCTAAACATAGTCTCTCTTCTCCATCTTTTGTTTCCATGTATCCAGATGCAGACCTGTAGGTATACAAGCTCTACTGTTTGGTGCAGTAATTAAATGCAAGTGGTAGATTCCCAGAGTCTCTGTAGGACTTTGTCATTCACTGTAGCTCTCTAAAGCATTCTTCCTGGGCAGAAAAGCTGTCTGAAGTATTTCACAGCACCCTGCTTCGACTTCAAATGGACAGGAGTCCAGCTCATAACAGAAAGAAGTTAAGTTTCTACTTGGAGTCAGAAATATCCTAGTCCATCACAGAAGAAATCGGGCACTGGTTTGTGTCTGGATTTACAGGGCATCGTTGATGTTTGTTCTTGAACCCACGGCTCTTCACCAAGATGCTCAGTTTTGTACAAAACTTAGCTAGAACTAAATCTACCCACGATCCTAGTGTGACAAGTTCCCAAACTCAGTTTTGGTAGCACTGGAATCAGTAGCATCAGGAATAACTGAAAAAGGACTCTTCTCTCATTGGTTTTGTACTTTCATCAGGAATAACTGAAGAAGGACTCTTCTCTCATTGGTTTTGTACTTTGCCCAAGGATAGAATAGTATGACCTTCCTTCTCCTCTCTTAGTGAATATGGGGGTTTATATCTTCCTTGGAAGTATCTAGTTGCTGTTGGAGACAGCTTAAAAATAATTTTTTTCATTTCCCATGATCTACACTACATTCCCTAGGAAAAAGGGGAAAGAAAGCTCTCATACAAAAAACTCTAGGTTGTTCGCTACAAAACCACATGGAGATAATCCTTTTGACCTCCTCTGGCAGCCTGCTCTTTACAGATGCTGCCATTTTCTATACTTCTGAAACACTTGGTCTTTCAACAAGTTAAAGTCTCACTTGGTTTGCCTGCACACTCTAATGGAAAGATAAATATGACTTCTCTTTTGCCTTAGTCTGTAGCATAAAAATAGACAAGATCATTGGGATTTATGTGGGCAAATGTGGCTGGCTTCTGGTACTAGATTGTTAAATGATATTTAGGATCACTAAGAACAAATACATACATTTAAAATCTAATTAAGTACTTATTTTTGAAGGCCAAACATAAGAAGTGATAATTAAAATAATTTTTTACATTTTTTTACTTACATCATTTGCCATTTCAGAGGGAACAGTTACTGTGCAGATATAAATTTGTCTCGTCATGCAATTGCATTACAAGTACAGGAAAATACTAAGATTTAAAGACTGTATGGTCTGACAAATTTTCCGTAGGTTCTGAGGAACTAAGAGCATCTGCACAGAATCCTACTGATTAGTGGTACATTAGACTTCCACAAGTAAACCCAATTCAGGGAGAAAGAATTTAACTTAAGCATTCAGTTTTCATTCTGTTTGATGTAACTAGAATTTCTGATGAGCTTATTTGCTTTTGCACGTGCTTTTGGTGGTTTACATGGGACCTGAATTTCATTTAAAGCACCGAGGGGAGGAACAAGGCTCTGAAATGCCCCAACCCACAACCAAAATGTGCATCTAAAGATCCAGAAATGTAAGAAAACCTGTAAATTTTTGATTTAAGTATCAAGCCCAGTCCAGACCTAAGGAACAATGGGAAAGCTACTCTGGCTATTCTTTACTGTTATATGGGATGCTGGCTGGTAACTCTTTTCTCTGACTATTTTCTAATTAGGAATTCAGTTCAGAAGCGATCAATGCAGAGGTAAATAATGCTGAATGAGTGAAGAACTGCTTGGTAGGCCTTTATTATTCCCACACAGAGCCTCTGGATAACCCAGACGGTACAAAATTACTGTATTTCAGTATTCTTAATGAGAGGAAACAAGGCATGAATTGCCATTACCTGAGTCATGTTACAGATATTTTAGAGATACATTAAGCACAACGTCCTCTACAGAGATTAATGATGAAATGGACAAAGGGCTCTTTTCCTCAGGGCACATAAATATGACTGGGATGCATGAATTACGTCTGCTATTTGGATCTCAACTTCCCAGATAAAGATTGTTTTTTTCAGGCTGTATCACAAGAATACTGATCTTAGATTCAGTGGGCTATAGCTATTACTGGAGAGCACAGAGACTGCTTTAACAGATAGAGCTGTAAATCTGTGATCAATAATGGAAGATATAGCTCAATTTATGACAATTTCTTTTATTTCCCTGATACTTATCTTATTCCACTGCAGCCAGGGAAATCCCATTCAACTATTTTGGCAGATGGCAGGGCAGGAGAAGTATTTCTAGTCCCCATAAGTGATTGAAAAATGCTATTATTTAACAGGATTTAGAGAAAAATAGCCATGTCTATTTAGATATGGTCTTTTATATAACTTAATTTCAGCAAAATCAGAATGACCATAGTTTATTCAGAATGTCTTCATCATGTCATATTTCCCAGAAGAATCAGTAAAGAAATAAACTTGTTTTACAATGTAATACAAAAGTTTAACCTGCTATGATATGACTAAGTGGAGAAGGATTTTGAGAACTTAATTTCAAGCACTGGTTGTTCACCACATTTATTAAAAGCTCTTCACACTTCAATAAACTTTGCACGTTGTGGCTTTCATTCATTTTCTCCTTGACAAGTCGAATGGAAATATGTAATGCAGCTATTGGATATTTATCTTCACTTTTTTTAGTTTTCCTTTATCCAAAACAAGTATTATTGGCTTTTATTAAGACTTATAAGTGAAAAAATTCTAATAGTGCAATTCAGGCAACACAGGAGTATGACACGTGTCTCTGAATTCATTTGGAGATAAAGTACTTAAAACTGAGAGTTATTTAAAAATCTGTTTTATGTTAAAAATCATTTTTCCAGACCACAGTCATTTAATTATTACATTCAGTGTATTACCTCTAAGTAGTAAAATTGTTCTTCTTTCACAGAAGACATTTCTCAAAACTAAATTGCTCTTTTGTTAAAATTGTTCTGGCTAAAAAACAAAGCTCTTTAAAAAATCTTGAACTGGTACATAAGTTCACTCTTGAAAAAGGGGGTAAGAAAAATACATGGCTGAGAAGCACGTAGCTTTTGCATTCTGTATGAAACTAAATTATGGTTTTCCATTTCCTTATAACTGTATATTTATTTTGTTTTCTGAGCAGAGTGGTATTTTTCATGCAAAATTTTAGTGATCATTTTTAGAGAGCTGCTTTCATTTTGCCGAATAATGGCAGTAATTACAAATCTACTTAGTAAATAATGCATGTAATTGAATTTGATGCTGGGGCAGTTAGAAGACCTCACGAAGATAATAAATATTTCTGTGGGAAACACAGGATGTGAAATCTAGTTTGTTTAGGTTTCACCTAGCAGAGAATGGGACACATTTATTTCGCTGTTCCTTTTGCTGAGATGAATGCAGAAGAGACGTGCTCACATTAAGGTGTACCCGGTCATTCGTGAGAAATAAAAAGTTGAATCTTACTCACACCTTTTCTCCTGCTTCCCACAGACTCTCCTGTACAGGTCAGCAGCAACAAGAAGCTGTTGTTTTGTAAGAAGTCAATGGGAGGCATCCAAAGTGAGAATCCTAGAAGATTATCTATCTTCACAAGTTTATTTTTGATATTAACATTATTTTGTTAAGGACAAAATGGAACTTTTCCAGTATTTTTAAGGTTGTTTTATTTAATTAACCAAGCATATAACTGTCTGACCTGACACCAAGAAATGGAGCTGTTCCTGTGTCAAATTTTCTTCCAGAATGGAGTAAATTCTGTGGAGATTCAGTAAAACACGCATCACATCTGGGGCCAAATTCAGAGGGAGTGTCAACTGGTGTAAACTATGTTTTGTTAAATTTTCTATGGTGTCTTATATCGATAAAATCTCAACCTCAAAAAGAAAGATTAAAAACACATGAGGAAGCATAAATTAAAGGGTGTGGGTCTCATATTCACTTACTCTTAAGGTGATTTACTTCTTAAGTCACTTTGGCAAGAGAAAGATGCCTGAAGGCATGTGGAAGTGCCCCTCACAATTTTCCCTTATGCAGTGGGATTTCTCAGTCAGGACAGAACTGAAAGAGTCAGCATCAGGCTGACACCCAACGTGAGGCACAGCAACAGGTAATGGCTACATTGGTATGTGGCCGGACTGGTCTTGGCTTGTAAAAGAGCCACAAGGAACAGAGCACAAACCCAAGCAACGCTGAGGATATCACAGCTTTTCCTACAAGCAGGATAGCCCCACAAGATAGATCAAACTGAAGCAGTTTTAACTTCTCTAACATGCCTTTACAGCTAATCACATAAGCATAATTTCCACTTCCCATCTTACAGGCTGGTTTGGGATTCAGCTCACTTCATCAGAAGGTGCTTCAGCCCACCTTGTTATCCTTCCTCTTGGCCAGGCCCTAAGGCCGCAGCAACTTGGGAGAACAAGTCCTGTGAGGAGCAGCTGGGGGAGCTGGGGGTGTTCAGCCTGGAGAAAAAGAGGCTGAGGGGAGACCTTCTCACTCTCTCCAACTCCCTGAAAGGAGGTTGTAAAGTCAGGGGCGGGTCGGTCTCTTCTTTCAAGTAACAGACAATAGGACAAGAGGAAATGGCCTCAGGTTGCACCAGGGGAGGTTTAGATTGGATATTAGGAAACAATTTTACACTGAAAGGGTTATTAAGCATTGGAACAGGTTGCCCAGGGAAGTGGTTGAGTCACCATCGGTGAAGGTATTTAAAAGACAGGTAGACACAGTGCTCAGAGATGTGGTTTAGTGATGTTTTTTATCAGAGTTAGGTTGATGGTCGGACTCAATGATCTGAAAAGTCCCTTCCAACCCAGACAATTCTATGATTCTATCCTAAGCTATGGTCTTATCCACACAGGAGGCAAAGGAGATTCCTTGAGCATATGACTAAGCTTCAGGCATTTTATCGCTCCTGTCAGATTCCTCTGAGCACTTAGAGACATGAAGAAATCTGAGCTTACAGCTTGTCCTTTGTATTACAGTTGCTGGAAGGCAGGGAAATAAAAAGGTGGGAATGACGCATCTTTTTCTACCCAACCAGCTTGTTTGAATTTTGGGCAAGATCTTCAGTCCCACTACGTTGCAGAGAACTGCCACTCCAACTGGTTTTGTTGTAAAGAAAGGGGGGAGGACTTACAGGCCCATTATGATGTAATTTCCAAGTAAATTATCAAAAAATTTAGAATCATAGAATGGTTTGAGTTGGAGGGGAACTTCAAGGTCATCTAGCTCCAAGCCCCCTGCCATAGGCAGAGTCATCTTCCACTAGACCAGGTTGTTCAAAGACAAAGCTTTGCTCTGTCTTTCTATCACCAGCTAAGGATATCTGGGATCATTTCTGCATCTTGGTGGCAGAGTGCCATGAAGTCTGTGTCTCTTGCTATGACACGCAGTGCTCGTGATAGCACAAAGCTTTGCTCTGTCCTTCAATCACCAGCTAAGGATATCTGGGATCATTTCTGCATCTTGGTGGCAGAGTGCCATGAAGTCTGTGTATCTCGCCATGACACACAGTGCTCGTGATAGCTTCTGCAACAAGACCACATCAACCTATCTCCTTGTGAGGTTACTTTCTTGGGAAAATAAGGCCAATAAATGTTCACAATCACACAGGGCTGACTTTGAAAAACAGTGCTTGATTTTAAACTGGAATGCTTCATATTTCTAGTCCTTAAAGTAGAGTAAACAACAAATCCAATGTGCATATTTGTCACCTGAAACTTCCTGTCTTCTGTTTTTTCACAAAGCAGTCATCCCATACCTTCCTTTTGGGAGGCTAGCTCAGTGTTTGTCTCAAAAAGCTCCTTGCTGTTGTCCTCAATCCTACCTATTGCTGCATCAAGGTTGATTAGAAACTTTGTTCCTTGTTTACACTTGCAGTCACACTAAGTTTACATGAGCTGATCCTTCTGATATAGAGAGGAAAACGGTGCTGGTCTCTGCATCTTGGTGGCAGAGTGCCATGAAGTCTGTGTCTCTTGCTATGACACGCAGTGCTCGTGATAGCTTCTGCATCTAGACCACATCAACCTATCTCCTTGTGAGGTTACTTTCTTGGGAAAATGAGTCCAATAAATGTTCACAATCACACAGGGCTGACTTTGAAAAACAGTGCTTGATTTTAAACTGGAATGCTTCATATTTCTAGTCCTTAAAGTAGAGTAAACAACAAATCCAATGTGCATATTTGTCACCTGAAACTTCCTGTCTTCTGTTTTTTCACAAAGCAGTCATCCCATACCTTCCTTTTGGGAGGCTAGCTCAGTGTTTGTCTCAAAAAGCTCCTTGCTGTTGTCCTCAATCCTACCTATTGCTGCATCAAGGTTGATTAGAAACTTTGTTCCTTGTTTACACTTGCAGTCACACTAAGTTTACATGAGCTGATCCTTCTGATAATCTCGCCATGACACACAGTGCTCGTGATAGCTTCTGCAACAAGACCACATCAACCTATCTCCTTGTGAGGTTACTTTCTTGGGAAAATAAGGCCAATAAATGTTCACAATCACTAAAAAAAATCCCTTTAATCCAGTTAGGTAGCCATGTAGAATTGAGTAGGGGAAATTAGAGCACACCCTTTATATAAAGGTGATGCAAGCAGTTATCATATTCTTCATAGCCCTGTTTAAGTCATGGAAACTATGTCCTTGCCATAGTATGTTCCCTGAATACTCTCATCATCCATTTGAGGATAGAGTTCATCAGCCTCTGATGTCTCCTCTGTTATTTCTCGTGAAAATCCATTTGGGTTAGTCTTCAGTATAGACCTATCTACCACTAATTCCAACCTTGTCGGTGCTAAAGAGATGCCATTTTGTGCTTCGTAACACAAGAGGAGCTCATTTACACAAAGCCACAGCATTTCCAATGGCCATAGTGCTCTAGTTGGAAGTTTAGTTATACAGCATATTGGTAAGTTACTAAAGAGGATCCAAAGGAATTTTTTTGCTCACTAGGCTCCAAACCCACACATTATTTGATTTTAAGTGAAAGAGCAGAACATAAAGAACAAAATTCATTCTTATTCTGGATTGCACTTTTCCTCAGAGTATTTTTCACAGTTTGAGAGCTGATTCTCACTATCTCAAACTTCTTGTCAATTTTATTTGTGGATCTATGTTGCGTTCCGTCATTCTAGGTTTAGCTCCAAGCCCCCTGCCATAGGCAGAGACATCTTCCACTAGACCAGGTTGCTCAAAGACAAAGCTTTGCTCTGTCCTTCAATCACCAGCTAAGGATATCTGGGATCATTTCTGCATCTTGGTGGCAGAGTGCCATGAAGTCTGTGTATCTCGCCATGACACACAGTGCTCGTGATAGCTTCTGCAACAAGACCACATCAACCTATCTCCTTGTGAGGTTACTTTCTTGGGAAAATAAGGCCAATAAATGTTCACAATCACACAGGGCTGACTTTGAAAAACAGTGCTTGATTTTAAACTGGAATGCTTCATATTTCTAGTCCTTAAAGTAGAGTAAACAACAAATCCAATGTGCATATTTGTCACCTGAAACTTCCTGTCTTCTGTTTTTTCACAAAGCAGTCATCCCATACCTTCCTTTTGGGAGGCTAGCTCAGTGTTTGTCTCAAAAAGCTCCTTGCTGTTGTCCTGCTGTAGATTCTTTCAGGATTACATGAACACTAACTGAGGCAGCTGCATCCCTGCTCTCTTTGGGTAGCTGTGTATTCCAGACAGATGAAAGATATTCTCCAAGTACTGTGTTCAGTAAAAAAGAAATTGAGCAACATTATCTCATCAAGTTATACACAACCCAGTTGTAAGTGTATTTTGTCTTGGAAAACTTGTTTTAGAATGAAATTGGAGACAATTAAGTCCACTAAAAGAATCCCTTCAATCCAGTCATGTAGCCATGTAGAATTGAGTAGGGGAAATTAGAGCACACCCTTTATATAAAGGTAATGCAAACAGTTATCATATTCTTCATAGCCCTGTTTAAGTCATGGAAACTATGTCCTTGTCATAGTATGTTCCCTGAATACTCTCATCATCCATTTGAGGATAGAGTTCATCAGCCTCTGATGTCTCCTCTGTTATTTCTTGTGACAATCCTGTCTGTGGCAAAAAGGAACACCACTGTTGATGGCTTTTTTTTTTCTACACTGACCTAGTAGCATCTCTAAATAAAAATTCATTTACCTTTTTGAAATTGAAGTTTTCTTTCATTTTGTTTAGATTAATCTATTTATTTTGATGTTTTTTTTTTTTTTTCTACACTGACCTAGTAGAATCTCTGAATCAAAATTCATTTATCTCTTTGAAATTGAAGTTTTTTTTCATTTTGTTTAGATTAATCTATTTATTTTCCTCCCTGACTTTTATGTCATAAATGTATTGACAATTTGTCTATCCTTATGAGAGGTGTGACACACAGAACAAAGAGCTGATTCTCACTATCTCAAACTTCTTGTCAATTTTATTTGTGGATCTATGTTGCGTTCCGTCATTCTAGATATTGTACTAACTGTAACTAAGGTACAGCATAAGTCATGGACAAAGTCAACAAAAGAAAATGATTTATCTTAGAAATGACAAATTTCAAAAGCTAATGGAAATTCCATGTTATCAGTGGGCACACAATTCAGGCTGAGAAAAGGAACATGTGCAAAATCTATACTGTTGAAGTTTTTTAAGTGGTCATATTTTATCCTAAGTAGCAGAAATATTTCTGAGGTACAATAATAACACAGCCATGACAAAGACAGTCCTATTAGACATAATGTTCCAATCCTAAAGGAACAGTGTCTTCTACCAATCTCTCCCTTAGCTCCTCCCTTATTCACTATCAAATTTGTACGTAGATATTACCTGCACAAGCTGGTGAACACAGTGTATGTTAAGTAAATGTCTCTGCTTATAGATGACTGATGGTGGAAAAGGGTTTTCTTAGATTATGTTGCTGTAGATTCTTTCAGGATTACATGAACACTAACTGAGGCAGCTGCATCCCTGCTCTCTTTGGGTAGCTGTGTATTCCAGACAGATGAAAGATATTCTCCAAGTACTGTGTTCAGTAAAAAAGAAATTGAGCAACATTATCTCATCAAGTTATACACAACCCAGTTGTAAGTGTATTTTGTCTTGGAAAACTTGTTTTAGAATGAAATTGGAGACAATTAAGTCCACTGTCAGCTAATTTTGCCAAGCTTTAACTCTTACCTTTTCTCTCAATAGGCTGAAAAGAACAGATTTACACAGTATCACTTGGATACTCTAATTCAAATAAATCTAAAACACTCCAGTATTTCACTTACACAGAAATCCATAATCACTTGGAAAGCTAAAATGAAGAATCACAGGTTGCAGTTCCTAGAAGTGAACTATTAAAGGCATGTACTATACTCAAATAGTAGATATAGCATAGTATAACAGTAATTATATTCCTAACAAGCCACTGTGTTGGCTTCTTCCTTGTCATGAAATTCCAACTTCAATGTAGCATGGCCTTGGCTTCACTTCCCAGCCTCTGGCTTCTCCAGAGAATTGTGTGAAGTCTTCTTCACACTCTTCAAGTTGAAATCAGGTAACATAGCTCAGTTGATCACAGAATCACAGAATCACAGAATTGTGGTGGTTGGAAGGGACCTCAGAGATCATCGAGTCCAACCACAAAAAAAAAAAAAAAAA
>NW_015090814.1:4134045-4161876 GCF_001431845.1 Calidris pugnax
CCCCCAGCTCCCTCAGCCTCTCCTCGTAAGACTTGTGCTCCAGACCCCTTTGTCTGTGGCAAAAAGGAACACCACTGTTGATGGCTTTTTTTTTTCTACACTGACCTAGTAGCATCTCTAAATAAAAATTCATTTACCTTTTTGAAATTGAAGTTTTCTTTCATTTTGTTTAGATTAATCTATTTATTTTCCTCCCTGACTTTTATGTCATAAATGTATTGACAATTTGTCTATCCTTATGAGAGGTGTGACACACAGAACAGCTATATTCTCTTTTTCCTAACTCAGCAAACTTTCTAGGTGGCAATTCTTCCCATTATCATAGCAGCATTTTTCATCCAAATGTCTAAACAGAGATAGTCACATGGATTTTATTCTCATTTTGCCTACATTAGGATGAATTCTAACACTCAGGAGATTAAAATTCTACCAAACAGAACTTTCAAGGAGAACACCATGCTTTTTCTAGGGCTATCTTTCTTGGTGTATTACACCTCCTGTTGATGTGAAAAGTGTACCCTTCCATTCCCATTGACAACATATTCCTAGCAAAAGATGATTAAGAAAAGCAAGCACTTTCTTTATAAAATATCAGTCTTCTATAACTACATCAAAAGCTGAAAGACTTCCAAAAACTGAAGGAAAAAGATTGTTTTCGTAAAGCTGAAGTATTACCAATTCTTCTCAATAACTCACATCTTCAGAAAAAAAAGAGTTCAGGGAACTTTAGTGAGTACCAACTTTCTGAAACTTCAGCAAGTTATTTTAAACAGGTCTCTTAGTTTCCTCCACTTTGCTGAGTATTGGGATATTTGAATCATTCAGTTTCTCTGACTGAGTTATTCTGCACACCACAATCTGGATTCTGCAGTATCAACAGCTCATCATGAAAGAGAGCCAATGCAGCACCAGGAAATAGCTAATGCAAGAGAAGAAACAGATTTGTTTAATTTTGCACACATATTCCTTAGAAATCAGTGATGATGGTAAAGAAAATTCAGAGCACTTATAAAGCTTTCCTGAAAAATGTTTGGATAAAATTAATTTCATATTTGTGAAGTTTTTCACAGACTGTTGAAAGCTTAGTAGTAACTGTTACCAAAACATTAATTTCAGTCAGTTTTACTGCACTCTACTTATTCCTAAAAGCATTTTTCAAAGAACAGATTTAAAAGATAGTCAACAGTCAAGTTTTGAAAGTAGCAGGAATCATTATCAAATTGGCATCTTTTAACAGTGCTATCTGAGATTGTGTTTCCTTCTCTTTAGAAATATGATTAACATCTGTATCCAAACTTATTAATGGTGAATCCTGGGTGTACGTGTATATGTTGTATACATGTGTACGTCTACAAGAGCAAATAATTTTGCATGACAATTACATGTGTGTGTATGTCTACAAGAGCAAATAATTTTGCATGACAAAATTTTTCACAGTTTGAGAGCTGGTCCTTACTATCTCAAACTTCTTGTCAATTTAATTTGTGGATCTATGTTGCGTTCCGTCATTCTAGATATTGCACTAACTGTAACTAAGGTACAGCGTAAGTCATGGACAAAGTCAACAAAAGCAAATGATTTATCTTAGAAATGACAAATTTCAAAAGCTAATGGAAATTCCAGTATCAGTGGAAATTATCAGTGGGCACACAATTCAGGCCGAGAAAAGGAACATATGCAAAATCTATACAGTTGAAGTTTTTTAAGTGGTCATATTTTATCCTAAGTAGCAGAAATATTTCTGAAGTACAATAATAACACAACCATGACAAAGACAGTCCTATTAGACATAATGTTCCAATCCTAAAGGAATAGTGTCTTCTACCAATCTCTCCCTTAGCTCCTCCCTTATTCACTATCAAATTTGTACGTAGATATTACCTGCACAAGCTGGTGAACACAGTGTATGTTAAGTAAATGTCTGTGCTCATAGGTGACTGATGGTGGAAAAGGGTTTTCTTAGATTATGTTTCTGTAGATTCTTTCAGGATTACAGTAGCACTAACTGAGGCAGCTCCATCCCTGTTCTCTTTGGGTAGCTGTGTATTCCAGACAGATGAAGGTTATTCTCCAAGTACTGTGTTCAGTAAAAAAGGAGTTGAGCAACTTTATCTCATCAAGTTCTACACAACCCAGTTATGACTGTATTTTGTCTTGGAAGACTTGATTGATATAAAATTGGAGACAATTAAGTCCACTATCAGCTAATTTTGCCAAGCTTTAACTCTTACATTTTCTCTCAATAGGCCAAAAAGAACAGATTTACAGAGTATCACTTGGATACTCTAATTCAAATAAATCTAAAACACTCCAGTATTTTACTTACAGAGAAATCCATAATCACTTGGAAAGCTAAAATGACGAATCACAGGTTACAGTTCCTAGAAATGAACTATTAAAGGCATGTACTATACTCAAATAGTAGATATAGCATAATATAACAGTAATTATATTCCTAACAAGCCACTGTGTTGGCTTCTTCCTTGTCATGAAATTCCAGCTTCAATGTAGCATGGCCTTGGCTTCACTTCCCAGCCTCTGGCTTCTCCAGAGAATTGTGTGAAGTCTTCTTCACACTCTTCAAGTGGAAATCAGGTAACATAGCTCAGTTGATGGTCTGTGGCAAAAAGGAACATCACTGTTGATGTTTTTTTTTTTTTTTCTTGTGATTTTAGAGAAGATTTGGGATGATCAGACCCTTACCTTTCTGTTTGGAAAATCCAAAATGCACAATTTTCTCCCAGGTAGACAGTCCTTCTCACAGCTGTGGAATGGAAATGTCATCTTTGCATGATTTCTCTCAACTTCCTGGAGTTTGTTTATTTTAAGTGTGTATATCATAAATGTAGTCCATGTCCCTTTTCTGTTCCTGAGCCTTCCCTAGAATAACACATGGCTAGCACTAACTTAAAAGAAGCTTTCTTCAGTCTAAAGTGAAGTAAAGCAGGAGAGAGATGTGCTCTGGAGTAATAAGGAAAACATGGAGACTGAAAAGTATTTAACATTACTTACTGCCATGTTTGCAACTGTCAAAGACC
Organism: Calidris pugnax; assembly: GCF_001431845.1. Taxonomy (NCBI): domain Eukaryota; kingdom Metazoa; phylum Chordata; class Aves; order Charadriiformes; family Scolopacidae; genus Calidris; species Calidris pugnax. The sequence goes on from NW_015090814.1 coordinate 4,137,084, forward strand.
ACTTGCAGGTGGAGGAGTTTTCTTCTGTGTTTAAAGATTTTATTGTCCACAAGAAAGACATGAAATATTTCCATGAAGGTGTCAAGGGACAGCAGGATGGTCGTTAATACATACAGAATGGGGAGGAGAAAAGGCGGCATCAGGAACGCTTGTCATGCCACAGTGCAATCATGGCCTGGAGTGAAGATCCCAACAGCAATAGGGAATACAGCAGATACTGGGTGCATGAGTTAACTCCTTTTCCTCCACCTTGGTCTCTTCTAAATGGCTGGCCTGCTATGCAGTGGGATGAAGATACACCTCTTTTGTAGCACTCTCCTAAATACTAAAGATTTTAAAGAAATGGGGAGAGGTACCAACGCTTTCTTATATGGTATCACAGAATCACAGAATCACATGGGGTTGGAAGGGACCTCTGGAGATCATCTAGTCCAACCCCCCTGCCAACACAGGTCCACCCAGAGCAGGTTGCACAGGAAAAGCAGGTGCAGTCAAGTAAAGTCTAGTTTTGACTGTTAAACACTGGGAATGTTTCAGATATGTTATCTCCAGGAAAGCTGTGCACCCCAAAAACCATCTTTAAGGTGTTTTGGCCTGGCCGACAGCTTCTGTGTGAGAAACAGAATTTCACAAAAACAAGCTTTTAGACTAAATAACAGCAAGCTACTTCATCCAAGAGAACTGTTTGACAGATATACTGAAAAACATTAGCCAAAGACTAACAATCCGGCAGTTCTATCAGAAAAGACAAGAAGAGATGAGTGAGCAGCTTTTACTCGCATCTTGCTGGCTTTTACCTTCTCTTAAAGACCAGAAAACAGCTAGACATGATCACGTCAAGCTCTAATGAGACAACTCTGTTTTTAAGGCATCGGCAATCAGCCGCTTTGGTGTCTAGTAGCTTTCATTATCAAACAGGTATTTCTTGTCCAGACCTTTGTATATGAGCTAAAATTGTGCTTTCATTTGCATGGTTTCTCAGTGCCTGCCAGTAATACTCTGGGAGACATGAGTGGCATCTGCCACATGGGTTTTTTTTCCTGTTATCATCTCCCCAGAGCAGAAATTGTTCATGAAGTAAAATTGTTTTGTCTGGTAGATTTTATTTCATCATATGTACATGCTGCAATGTGCTTGTGTTAAATAGAGCAAGGTCAAAGAAATGATGGCTCCTGGCTCCTGTGGGAGTTCATTTCACTGTCTGGCACCAGAGCTGAAAATCTCTTCTCCTGCAAAGACTCTTACCCTTGGGGTAAAAAGTTGTATTGCAATTAAGAGTCTGCCAACAACTTGAATGGGAATATACCTGTTCAGCAAGATGCAGCAATTTTTAATTTACCAATTTAATTCATTCTTGTTCTTCAATTAATAATCAACCATTTCTTTCATTATTTAAACAGAAGACATTCCATGAGGATTTTCTCTTTTTGATCAAAGCTTCTGACCACAGTGATGTGGTGAGATTTTACAGCTATCCAGGGCTGTCCTGCAGAGCTCACTGTACTTTTTTGTTGTTTTACAACTTCATATTGATTTTGCATTCCTCTCTACCCTTTTACAGGAGAAAAATATACCTCCTAAACTGAAAAGGCTGAAAGGACTAAAGAAGGAAAAAGCTCCAGGGTTCTAAAAAGATAGAGATGGATATAGGATGGAAAAGATAACTGAATAAATATAATTGTATTTGTCCTAATTTTTCCACCACTTTTTATCCTGAACTGACTTATACTGATTTACTTCTGCTTCTACAAAATGCCTTCTGTCAAGCTTACAGGAACAATATACAATCCAGACAGTCTTCACACTGTGAAGGATCCCACAATTCCATAACTCTATACACTCTTGTAGGGTTGTATGGGTAGGAGAGGGCTTGCCCATTTGATATCTCTCAAGGATAAGAAAAAACACTTTAAGAGACACAAAAAAGATAACACACATAACTTATATGTGAAACTCTTTTTACTCTTTTTAGCTGCCACTACTGAGGACTGTAACACTTAGAATATCTAATTGCTCAATCTGAAACAAACAAATAAATTGTGATTTTAGAGAAGATTTGGGATGATCAGACCCTTACCTTTCTGTTTGGAAAATCCAAAATGCACAATTTTCTCCCAGGTAGACAGTCCTTCTCACAGCTGTGGAATGGAAATGTCATCTTTGCATGATTTCTCTCAACTTCCTGGAGTTTGTTTATTTTAAGTGTGTATATCATAAATGTAGTCCATGTCCCTTTTCTGTTCCTGAGCCTTCCCTAGAATAACACATGGCTAGCACTAACTTAAAAGAAGCTTTCTTCAGTCTAAAGTGAAGTAAAGCAGGAGAGAGATGTGCTCTGGAGTAATAAGGAAAACATGGAGACTGAAAAGTATTTAACATTACTTACTGCCATGTTTGCAACTGTCAAAGACCACTTGCAGGTGGAGGAGTTTTCTTCTGTGTTTAAAGATTTTATTGTCCACAAGAAAGACATGAAATATTTCCATGAAGGTGTCAAGGGACAGCAGGATGGTCGTTAATACATACAGAATGGGGAGGAGAAAAGGCGGCATCAGGAACGCTTGTCATGCCACAGTGCAATCATGGCCTGGAGTGAAGATCCCAACAGCAATAGGGAATACAGCAGATACTGGGTGCATGAGTTAACTCCTTTTCCTCCACCTTGGTCTCTTCTAAATGGCTGGCCTGCTATGCAGTGGGATGAAGATACACCTCTTTTGTAGCACTCTCCTAAATACTAAAGATTTTAAAGAAATGGGGAGAGGTACCAACGCTTTCTTATATGGTATCACAGAATCACAGAATCACATGGGGTTGGAAGGGACCTCTGGAGATCATCTAGTCCAACCCCCCTGCCAACACAGGTCCACCCAGAGCAGGTTGCACAGGAAAAGCAGGTGCAGTCAAGTAAAGTCTAGTTTTGACTGTTAAACACTGGGAATGTTTCAGATATGTTATCTCCAGGAAAGCTGTGCACCCCAAAAACCATCTTTAAGGTGTTTTGGCCTGGCCGACAGCTTCTGTGTGGGAAACAGAATTTCACAAAAACAAGCCTTTAGACTAAATAACAGAAAGCTACTTCATCTGAGGAACTGTTTGACAGATATACTGAAAAACATTAGCCAAAGACTAACAATCCGGCAGTTCTATCAGAAAAGACAAGAAGAGATGAGTGAGCAGCTTTTACTCGCATCTTGCTGGCTTTTACCTTCTCTTAAAGACCAGAAAACAGCTAGACATGATCACGTCAAGCTCTAATGAGACAACTCTGTTTTTAAGGCATCGGCAATCAGCCGCTTTGGTGTCTAGTAGCTTTCATTATCAAACAGGTATTTCTTGTCCAGACCTTTGTATATGAGCTAAAATTGTGCTTTCATTTGCATGGTTTCTCAGTGCCTGCCAGTAATACTCTGGGAGACATGAGTGGCATCTGCCACATGGGTTTTTTTTCCTGTTATCATCTCCCCAGAGCAGAAATTGTTCATGAAGTAAAATTGTTTTGTCTGGTAGATTTTATTTCATCATATGTACATGCTGCAATGTGCTTGTGTTAAATAGAGCAAGGTCAAAGAAATGATGGCTCCTGGCTCCTGTGGGAGTTCATTTCACTGTCTGGCACCAGAGCTGAAAATCTCTTCTCCTGCAAAGACTCCTACCCTTGGGGTAAAAAGTTGTATTGCAATTAAGAGTCTGCCAACAACTTGAATGGGAATATACCTGTTCAGCAAGATGCAGCAATTTTTAATTTACCAATTTAATTCATTCTTGTTCTTCAATTAATAATCAACCATTTCTTTCATTATTTAAACAGAAGACATTCCATGAGGATTTTCTCTTTTTGATCAAAGCTTCTGACCACAGTGATGTGGTGAGATTTTACAGTTATCCAGGGCTGTCCTGCAGAACTCACTGTACTTTTTTGTTGTTTTACAACCTCACATTGATTTTGCATTCCTCTCTACCCTTTTACAGGAGAAAAATATACCTCCTAAACTGAAAAGGCTGAAAGGACTAAAGAAGGAAAAAGCTTCAGGGTTCTAAAAAGATAGAGATGGATACAGGATGAAAAAGATAACTGAATAAATATAATTGTATTTGTCCTAATTTTTCCACCACTTTTTATCCTGAACTGACTTATACTGATTTACTTCTGCTTCTACATGAATAAAGTAAAAGATTCATTTTCATCATGAAGTATTTACTGCAATCAGTAAAGATGGATATGATATCATTTTCTCTCAATAGGCCAAAAAGAACAGATTTACAGAGTATCACTTGGATACTCTAATTCAAATAAATCTAAAACACCAGGTGCAGTCAAGTAAAGTCTAGTTTTGACTGTTAAACACTGGGAATGTTTCAGATATGTTATCTCCAGGAAAGCTGTGCACCCCAAAAACCATCTTTAAGGTGTTTTGGCCTGGCCGACAGCTTCTGTGTGAGAAACAGAATTTCACAAAAACAAGCTTTTAGACTAAATAACAGCAAGCTACTTCATCCAAGAGAACTGTTTGACAGATATACTGAAAAACATTAGCCAAAGACTAACAATCCGGCAGTTCTATCAGAAAAGACAAGAAGAGATGAGTGAGCAGCTTTTACTCGCATCTTGCTGGCTTTTACCTTCTCTTAAAGACCAGAAAACAGCTAGACATGATCACGTCAAGCTCTAATGAGACAACTCTGTTTTTAAGGCATCGGCAATCAGCCGCTTTGGTGTCTAGTAGCTTTCATTATCAAACAGGTATTTCTTGTCCAGACCTTTGTATATGAGCTAAAATTGTGCTTTCATTTGCATGGTTTCTCAGTGCCTGCCAGTAATACTCTGGGAGACATGAGTGGCATCTGCCACATGGGTTTTTTTTCCTGTTATCATCTCCCCAGAGCAGAAATTGTTCATGAAGTAAAATTGTTTTGTCTGGTAGATTTTATTTCATCATATGTACATGCTGCAATGTGCTTGTGTTAAATAGAGCAAGGTCAAAGAAATGATGGCTCCTGGCTCCTGTGGGAGTTCATTTCACTGTCTGGCACCAGAGCTGAAAATCTCTTCTCCTGCAAAGACTCTTACCCTTGGGGTAAAAAGTTGTATTGCAATTAAGAGTCTGCCAACAACTTGAATGGGAATATACCTGTTCAGCAAGATGCAGCAATTTTTAATTTACCAATTTAATTCATTCTTGTTCTTCAATTAATAATCAACCATTTCTTTCATTATTTAAACAGAAGACATTCCATGAGGATTTTCTCTTTTTGATCAAAGCTTCTGACCACAGTGATGTGGTGAGATTTTACAGCTATCCAGGGCTGTCCTGCAGAGCTCACTGTACTTTTTTGTTGTTTTACAACTTCATATTGATTTTGCATTCCTCTCTACCCTTTTACAGGAGAAAAATATACCTCCTAAACTGAAAAGGCTGAAAGGACTAAAGAAGGAAAAAGCTTCAGGGTTCTAAAAAGATAGAGATGGATACAGGATGAAAAAGATAACTGAATAAATATAATTGTATTTGTCCTAATTTTTCCACCACTTTTTATCCTGAACTGACTTATACTGATTTACTTCTGCTTCTACATGAATAAAGTAAAAGATTCATTTTCATCATGAAGTATTTACTGCAATCAGTAAAGATGGATATGATATCTTATTAAGACAATTGCATAATTATGTTGAAGAATTAAGGAATCACTAAAACTCAGAGAGAAACAACAGAGCAGGTATTGTTATTGGATCCAAAGGGCTGCAACTGTGGAGAAATATTGGGACAGAAAGACATTAGAGTCACCTTTCAGCTAATGAAAGCTGAGCAATTTCCTAACGAAAAAAAAAAAAAGAAGAAACAGAATTTCACAAAAACAAGCTTTTAGACTAAATAACAGCAAGCTACTTCATCCAAGAGAACTGTTTGACAGATATACTGAAAAACATTAGCCAAAGACTAACAATCCGGCAGTTCTATCAGAAAAGACAAGAAGAGATGAGTGAGCAGCTTTTACTCGCATCTTGCTGGCTTTTACCTTCTCTTAAAGACCAGAAAACAGCTAGACATGATCACGTCAAGCTCTAATGAGACAACTCTGTTTTTAAGGCATCGGCAATCAGCCGCTTTGGTGTCTAGTAGCTTTCATTATCAAACAGGTATTTCTTGTCCAGACCTTTGTATATGAGCTAAAATTGTGCTTTCATTTGCATGGTTTCTCAGTGCCTGCCAGTAATACTCTGGGAGACATGAGTGGCATCTGCCACATGGGTTTTTTTTCCTGTTATCATCTCCCCAGAGCAGAAATTGTTCATGAAGTAAAATTGTTTTGTCTGGTAGATTTTATTTCATCATATGTACATGCTGCAATGTGCTTGTGTTAAATAGAGCAAGGTCAAAGAAATGATGGCTCCTGGCTCCTGTGGGAGTTCATTTCACTGTCTGGCACCAGAGCTGAAAATCTCTTCTCCTGCAAAGACTCTTACCCTTGGGGTAAAAAGTTGTATTGCAATTAAGAGTCTGCCAACAACTTGAATGGGAATATACCTGTTCAGCAAGATGCAGCAATTTTTAATTTACCAATTTAATTCATTCTTGTTCTTCAATTAATAATCAACCATTTCTTTCATTATTTAAACAGAAGACATTCCATGAGGATTTTCTCTTTTTGATCAAAGCTTCTGACCACAGTGATGTGGTGAGATTTTACAGCTATCCAGGGCTGTCCTGCAGAGCTCACTGTACTTTTTTGTTGTTTTACAACTTCATATTGATTTTGCATTCCTCTCTACCCTTTTACAGGAGAAAAATATACCTCCTAAACTGAAAAGGCTGAAAGGACTAAAGAAGGAAAAAGCTCCAGGGTTCTAAAAAGATAGAGATGGATATAGGATGGAAAAGATAACTGAATAAATATAATTGTATTTGTCCTAATTTTTCCACCACTTTTTATCCTGAACTGACTTATACTGATTTACTTCTGCTTCTACATGAATTAAGTAAAAGATTCATTTTCATCATGAAGTATTTACTGCAATCAGTAAAGATGGATATGATATCTTATTAAGACAATTGCATAATTATGTTGAAGAATTAAGGAATCACTAAAACTCAGAGAGAAACAACAGAGCAGGTATTGTTATTGGATCCAAAGGGCTGCAACTGTGGAGAAATATTGGGACAGAAAGACATTAGAGTCACCTTTCAGCTAATGAAAGCTGAGCAATTTCCTAACGAAAAAAAAAAAAAGAAAAAAAAAAGTGTTAATCAGAAAATGTAAGTTAATCTATGAGACTTGCAGTTCTCAGCAAAGTATTAGCAAACTGTGCACACTTAATTGTCTCCTCGATGTTATAGGTTTTCCAAAGTACAATTTCAGCCCTCTGGATGCAGGCAGCACACTGGTGTAGGAAGCATTTACCTAAATGAAGACATGCTCCTGTATCACCTCTGCTTCCCTCCTTACTTCTTACCTTACAGCCAGACTGAGTAAGAAACTAAACACCGTGCTGTCTTCTGTGCCAGCCCTTTAGAAAGAACCTCCACAGTCAAAACACGGGTGGATCACATCAAATACATTATACACATACCCCTTGCTCTATATGTGAAAAATATGGCAGAAGCATCAGATTTGCTTGGCACGGACAGAGGATGCTGTGATACTGTGTGATATCCCTTGATATGCACATCGTACAGAATCCCTCCAGCAAGGTAACAGGTGTCTAATCCAAACTGTGAATCACTTAGATCTAATCTTTTCTCACTCAGAGAAGTGGTTCTTGCTTCTATACTAAAGAAAAAAATTACACATTTCCTTTCTCTATATCTCTGAAATTATAACTTTGGACAGTGAAATAGAAATATACCACAGCCACGTACAAAATTGTTTAAAAAGCCTACTTTTCTTCCAAATATTTCAGTGTTTTATGGATTAATACTAATCACACACTTTTAGACTTTGGGATATGTAATTTTGGATAAATACCAATATTTTACTACCACTGTCTGTTAAGAGTTTTGATACAGGTCGCTTTAATGTAAGATCTAGGGAAAATAAAGTAACAAAGACTTAATTTTTCTAGGACTTTAGACTAGAGACATGTTATTCATTCACACATATATAAAACAGTAGTCATAGTATTCCTATAGCAGAAATCGGACCAAGATCAGACAGCTACCCTCATTTCAGTCATATGTAAGAAGTGATAGGCCTGTCAAAATATCAAGCCAGCTCATAGCCAAGAAATACAGACAGACTGTGAGTCTGCTCAGGAGGGAAAAGTGGTTGGGCAGAGACCTTTTCTGGCTGATACTATAGGTACGTGAAAGAGGAGGAAGACAAGAATAAGAGATATGAAAGAAACATGACAGAAAAAACATGAAAATTCCCAAACCACCATAGGTATTTTCATGTAGTGTTTTGAGAGATGCCCAGATAGTGAACATGGAAACACAGCTCCATGTAAAATGAGACACCATCTCTTAAGCACACAGTGAGGGGTTCAGCACCCTGTTGACATGCCATTGGCTTGGCTTTAGGCAGTTTGGGTGCTCTCAGGGACACCTGCACCCCAGAGATGTGGGCTGCCCGCAAGCATTTCTGCCAGTATTATGCCCCCTGCCCAGGAGTTGCCGGTGTACACTGGAGGCAAGCAGACCTGAAGTGATGCCACGCTTCTGGCTTCTTGGAGACTCCTCTTTAAGGCTGCTGTTGACAAAGCCAAAGACTCTGGTTACACGATCCTGGGGAAAAAACCCTTCAAACCCTTCTAGAGGAAGTATTGGTGTTGGGTGTTGATTGCCAGAGATTTGGTTCACATGATAAGAGTTTTTAAAAAGTAAAAATAGATGGACAAAATAAACTGAACTGGAAGCAAATGTGGCAGGAGGTTGGACTAGATGATTAGATGATCTCCAGAGGTACCTTCCAAACTCTATAATTCTGTGATTCTCTGTGATTCTGTGATTTTTGTAAGACAAGATAATCTGAGGCCAGGGAAAAAAACAGTGCGTGAATACCAGCGAGAGTGGCAGATATTTTGAGATACAATAAATTCTTTTTTCTACCATCTTTCAAAAGCAATAAGCAGTAATAATGTTTAACAGTCATGAATAAACTCTATACCTGTCTTATAATATTCATATGGTGCAAATCTGTCCACAAATACACAGCTTTAGAGGCTCACAAGGCTTATCTTGCTGTAAAACAAATTCATCTGAGGCCAGGGAAAAAAAATGGTGTGTGAATACCAGCAAGAATGGCAGATATTTTGAGATACAATAAACACTTTTTCCTACCATCTTTCAAAAACAATAAGCAGTAATAATGTTTAGTAGTCATGAATAAACTCTATACCTGTCATATAATATTCATATGGTGCAAGTCTGTCCACAAATATGCAGCTTTAGAGGCTCACAAGGCTTATCTTGCCTTGCTCCAGCTTTGCTGCTGCTGGTGGGTTAGCAGAAGACAAAGGGGTAGCATTTTCTGTCTGGTGATTTTAAGGCGTGTAATTAACCTGCTTCTATTTACTGGATATACAAGTGCTCCCGTGAGAGTGAACTGGGCTCCTTTGAGGGGTGTAACAAACAAACAAAATGGACTGGCTGTTTAATCAAGTAATTGCCCTAACGATGCCCTCCTAGGCACAAACATTGGTGGGTTTGAGAGAGAGCTTGAATGTTGTTGACTTTTGGTCATGTTACAAAGGCCATTTGTTTACTCAGATTTCTTCTCAGAGAAGAGCTGAATGGACAGAGTTATTTCCTCTGATCATGGAGGAGAGTTTTTGACATTCTGGATAATTTGATTATATTTTACTACTCTTAAGCTTTTCTTTTCTTAGTTTATTTAAAAAAAGAAGTAACTTTTAAGATGTATTCCAACTCACTAATCAAATAAAATAATTTTAAGACAAGTGTACAATTTTTCTGGGTTTAAGGATTTAGTCTATAAGAAAAATGCAAAGAAAAATTAAATATTAATTCCATGAGGTGCCTAATTTCAGATCATCATATGGTGTATGAAGGGCCAGATTTACAGGGAATTCACTGAGCCAACATAAACCCACAGCCAATTGTATTCAAAAGGAGAACCGAAATATTCCCAAGAGGAAAAAAAAAAAATATCACTTGCTAAAAAAATACTTATTAAATTATGAAATTAGCATGTTATCTTTAAAAAAAAGAACTTTCTTTCCAGGTTTTAAACAGCTATAATCATAACGTAAGCAGTCCTCAGCAATTACCCATCCATAACACTGCCCCAGCAGAAATGTAAACCTAGACAGATTAATTCTTTACACTAGCAGAATAAACATCACACTCCTATATCACCCTTCCTTCAACTCTGAAGACTGAAACTAGGTTTTTATGGCATAAAACTAGAAACTAGCAGGCAGATTCATAACAGACAATCTGGAAGAAAGAAGGTACAATGTCCCATTGTGCAAAGTTTATTAAACCCCTCACTCTGCTAATATGTTTCTAGTACACCTTTGACTGCACTTGCTTTCTGTAGCTACAATAAACAGCTCATAATCATCTAGTAATTAATGTTCATACACACTGATCCTTCTCCAGCTCATGAAACAAACCAGATAGCTCCTTTAGATAAGACTAATGAGATGAACATCAAAGCTATTCCCAAAGGTGCTTCTCCTCAGATGATCATTTTCTTTTTCCTCTTATTTGGCTGGAGTGTGTCATGTCCGCTCTTCCTCTATCAAGCTTTGAAGTGGCTGATATTTGTGGAACTATTCACAGTCTTAAAGTGGCCAACTGCTGAATGTCTGGGGGAATATCTGGCTCTGCATGTCAGTAAGAGTCAGACCTAGAGCTCTACCAGCTACTTGCCACATTTTTATTATTTAATTTCTAAGTGCTAGAGTGAAGTACCAAGCTGTCTGTGTTACCTTGTCATTATAGAACGACAGAATGGTTGGAGCTAGAAGGGTCCTTAAAGATTTCACCTTGTTCCAACTCCCCTGCCCTGGGCAGGGACACCTCCCACCAGACCAGGTTGCTCCAAGCCCCATCCAGCCTGGCCTTGAACCCCTCCAGGGATGGGGCAGCCACAGCTTCTCTGGGCAACCTCTTCCAGTGTCTCACCACCCTCACAGCAAAGAATTTCTTCCTGAGATCTCATCTCAATCTCCCCTCTTTCAGTTTAAAACCATTACCCTTTGTCTTATCAATCTTACTCTATTAGGACTGGGTCCATGCTCCCTTTTAATTGCCACTTCAGTATTTTCCAACTTGTAGCTGGTTGTCTCCTCAACTAAGAGACTAGTGTATATGACTGAGGGCTGAGTGATAAATCCACCTTCCTGGTAAATGGCTTAGCTAATGGTTCATCCAACCAGCTGAACACAGATGCAGCCAGCAGGGCAGAGCCAGGAAAATGTGGTGGTTTTAGGGGTTTTTTTTTTATAATGTGGTAATTTATTAATGATCACTGCTCACATTCAGGACTTACATAACTCATCGTCAGTATTATTAATACTAATACTAATAATACTAAAGTATTATTCACGAGTGCATATGAAGGGGGATATAAATATATATTGTCCTTGAATCCAGACTGAGCATAACTCACAGTGCAGTCTCCCAAAACTTGACCTCATCAACATTTTTGTCAGATAATGTGTTACAAATCAAACAATCCAAACTGGCTGCTTGCCATTGTTTGTGGACAGTTAAAAACAAATAAAAAATATCGAATTAAAACTTCCTGTAACTTTTTTAAGTGGAGATTTTTCCTGAGCATACTCACACATAGCAGCAGTCTCTGTTTGAGGGTCCGCCATTGGCATAAGGATTGAAGTTATGGTCTTTTCTGCCTATCCTGGACGGCTGTCCAACAGGGAATAAGCTGGGAAATTGTATTACACATTTGCTAAAAGTTTATGGATGAAGTCCAGTGGTTCTCCTGACATTCCCTCTTTTACTAAACCAAGTGATGGTGGCCAAGGTTATGCATAAGCTGTTCATGAGGTCATATAATAGTTGCTCTGTTACTCTCAGATGTTACAGGAATCACAGTTCATTCTGTCCTTTTTGTAATGCATTTTGTAATAGTTTAATGGTGAAGGCTCTGTGTCTGACCAAATTTCACGCGGGCATGGGAGAGTTATAAAAAAATATCACCGTCATTTGTAGTGGAAAAACACAGTACAATGTCCTTTGTGTACAGTGTCTGTTCCTTCTCTCAAGGAGACTGAATGATATATATGTCTCATCATCCCTATTTTTCTTAATTTGTTTATATTTATCTCTATTTTAGTACTTGCTGACTGTTCTATTTCAGCAGCAGCTCTTAAATGAAAATACAGTATCTCGGTATCATGTGAAAGTTTTCATGAAATGATACCTATGTTTGTATTGCTCAGGGAGGTGTTAAAAGAAGGGGATGATTATTGTTGCTTATAATGGGGTACATTCCAGAGGCTAAGAGGAGGCAAAAGGTTTTATATTTTATTTTATTTTATTCTATGTTATTATTTTTTTCCAGAGGGGAGTTTGGTCACCACTCCAACAAACCTACTGCCTTGTTCAAAACCTTGGCAAGAACTTCAAGGGGTTTTTCCAGCTGCATCTGATCGAACCTTACCATGAAGAGCAGAGATGAATAGACTTTCTGGGATTATGAGTGTCTGCCTCCTTTATTTTCTACTGGACTACACAAACTGCCCTTCACGCTGGCTGGTTTTCAAGCACGGAAAGACCAGGTGTGCATTAATCTATGGGTGAAATGTATTTTATTGGATTTAAGTGTTTTGTTTATATAAACAGAACTAAAAGATCTAGCAAGGAAAATAAACAAATACTGCATTTTCTTAAATTATCTTGACATGAGAATTTAGTGTACCCAAGAGAGGCTTTGTTTACTTCCTTTTACAAACACATTCCTTTGAAGTCAGCAGAACTAAAGGTATTTGATTTGTGTCCGATATTCCCGGAATAATACGTCCAGTTGCAGCAATCTTTTTTACATAATTTCTTTTAAACACGCTAATGATTCGCGTTCATTGCTCTCATTTATGTTTTATGATGACATTTCAGAAGTTGTGTTGTTCAGAGTCCCATACTCAGGCTCACAAGGATGCAGAGGCAGTGCAAATTGGCACCACCATTATGTCTGCCAGGAAAAGGCATGTTTGCATAGCACATATAAACTTATTTACAGTCAACAAAGCAATATAATGAGAGGTGTCCACCCAGTTGGGTAGGATACTCAAAAAATACCTTTACATAATGAAAAGGGAACTGTGTCAGGCAGAAGTCCATTTGCATAGGAGGCAAGGTTACGAAATGTGTTATTGTCTTAATTAAATCCATTTGCAGGACTGGAGGCTCAGGATGTCCTAAAGGCAGATGCAGAAACTCGACTTAATTCTGACAGCCTCCAGGGGCAACACTGAAGCCCAGATGAGGCAGGAGGGTGTCTGAGGGTGTCGGGGTATTTCAGACACAAGCCTTCTCTGCTTTCTTTAGTTCAATAGTTGCTCAGCTCCCTGAGCCTCCCATATCACCACCCTCTTCTCACAATAATCTTGGGTTTCCACTATGGGCATGTGTTACTGCATTCAATGTACTCTTGTATTCCCTATGTAAGATTCCACTGAGTCTACCATAATCTGTAAGACCCATATTTCTGTATCACCTAAGAGTAGTTTAAATACATTGACAGCATTATGAACGGTACGATGTCAAAATGTCCTTTTTACCCATTGATTCAAATACCTCAGACTCATAGCTTAAAGGGCAGTGAGAAGGGATATGGGGATTTAATTTTCAATAAAGAGTATAGAGAGAAGGAGGCAAGCACTAGACAAGATGAAGATTTTGTTAGTACTGTTCATTACTAGATCTGAGGGTCCAACTTAAACTTAGCTCAAGAAAAAGGAGTTCATTCATGAAGTTCACTGGCTTAGAATCAAACACGAAAAACATAATCTTATTTTTCAGTCTACTAGCCTATTGAATTGAAACAGCTCAAAAAACAAATCAACAGTGAGTGTAAATGAGACTTTGGTTCAGAGACACATGAAACTAAAATCTAAGAAAGTCTAAACATTTTGGGCTAGCCAAAGTTTCATGTTTACCTTTAGAGCATGGCCAACATCCTTAAATGTTGTGGTTTATGATATGACAAAGTGTTATGTGGGTCCAATAACATTGGAGGTGCCAGAGATATCAGTAACAGAGCTAACATGTTCTGTCTGTTAGCTTTTTGCCATTTACAACTACTGTAGACTACTTACAACAAAATCTGAAGGCATTGTTACTGTACTAATACTGGACTATTTACTGTAGAAGGGGAGGTAATTAACTACAATTAATTTGCTGCATCCAAGGTTGCTTCACGAGAAAAATCCTACTAAGGTGCTAAAGATAGCACCAAAAACTGTCTTCTTCATGTTCCTGAACAAATATGATTTGTCCAACGGGCATGTTCCTGGTGCACAGATTTGTCTCGGATGTTTTCTCTGCCTCTGGGGTATGAACCACTTTCTGGAGGGTGCCCTACATTCTTCAACAAAACAGTCTGGATGGTCAAGTTGTGTTTTAAGATCTGTGAGACTTTGATACACAGCAAGTGTGAGGAAATCTTGGTGTTTATGGTCCAGTGCCAAGAATTAGATCTTTTTCAATCACAGAGTTATGGCTGCTGACATCAGAGTCACTGACAGTTAAAGGAAACAATTACATCTGGCATAACCAGAAAAGATGATCATTACTGTTTTGATATTACGAGTTTGGGTTGTTGTTGTGTAGTTGCTATTTATATCCTGTAATTTTTGTGTTTCCATTCTGGTTAAGCACACCTTCTCTCAAACAATAATGGAACGTTTTGTTTCTGAGTCAAATATTGAGAATAAAATTGAAACTGAAGGAAAGTTCTAAACCAAAATGAATTGATAGTTGAAAAACTGGAAAAAAATAATTAAGAAATGACAACAGAAACCAGTGAGATCAGACTCAGTGATTAAATTGATATTCCTTCACTGCAAAAAATCTGATATACTGGGACAATTTCCTAAAATATTTCAGATTGAGCTAATTTTTGTTTCTAGAAAATAATATAATAACAAAAGAATTTTGGCACAACTTTTGGCCAACTTCTATCACTAATCTTCTTCTGAATCAGCACAAATTAAGTCCTCAAGACCAGAAACTCTATCCCAAATGATCGTGGTTTGAGGAGAAAGTTAATGTTTGCAGGTGGGTCCTAGATAAATTAAACTGATAACTCCAGTTGTGCTGGAAGACAATACGGATCAGTTGATGTGAGGTTTTTTTTCCTCTATTTTACTTAACAGTAAAAGATAGGCAGATCTCAGAAAGGAACAACACAGCTTGGTGGAAGATGCCAGAGTGCAATTTATGATAATAAGAAACATTAGCACCTCTCCTATGAAGACAGGCTGAGACAGCTGGGGTTGTTCAGCCTGGAGAAGGCTCCAGAGAGACCATAGAGCCCCTTCCAGTCCCTGAAGGGGCTACAGGGGAGATGGGGAGACACTCTTGATCAGGGACTGGAGTAATAGGACAATTGGGAATGTTTTTAAAAAGAAAGAGGGGAGATTTAGATGAGATCTCAGGAAGTAATTCTTTACTGTGAGGGTGGTGAAGCACTGGAAGAGGTTGCCCAAAGAAGCTGTGGCTGCCCCATCCCTGGAGGGGTTCAAGGCCAGGCTGGATGGGGTTTTATTTATTCATTAAATTGCATTGTGGTTAGCTAATGACATCTAGTTCTTCTTCAGCCTTCATGTCTTCCAGGAAACTTGTACATAGCAGCTATAATTCATAAAGGAATAAATGAGTCTTAGTAGTCTCTTGGTATTTTATATCTCAAGGAGAAGAGAAGTGAATCTGGTGTTACAACGCTGCAGAATTCCCCCATGAGGTGTCAGACACCCAGATCTAATAAATCATATAGTTCTGTTGTTAACAGGATTTCTCTCCTTTCTGCTTCTCCAAAACATATAGTGTCTGTTGTCCAAAATAGCACTTGGATTCTGGTCCCCTAACTTTCAAGAATTCTATCTTAAACAATTTGAGTTTTTTTCTGGATACTTGAGCATTTTCACATTTTTCAACGTAGATACAAAGATATTTGAGGACACTACCCTGCTAGATGACGGTGACTTTCATGAGCATAAAATTGGTATTTAGAAAGACTGGGTGACCTTTATGGCTAATTTTTACTGGATAAATTTCAGAAGTTTCTTTGGAGAGACGGGTCTTGATAAATGTTACTTTCTTTTTCTTCTGTGCTTTTCTTTGTGGGTGTTTTATGCTTTTTCATTGCTTTACAACACTTTAAAACCTTTTAAGGTTTCACTTTGGATTCATACCTCCAGAAAATGTTTTACATTTTCCTTTTCTTCCCAATCATAACTACTAGCTGAAGCCAGCAAAAAAAAATTCTATATAAATAGTAAATATGCTAATTAACATTTGCCCTTGAGGGAAAAACATGTTTTTAAAGCCATCCAAACACCATTCTGTGGCCAGCTCACAATTCCAGAGTTCAGTGGATCCAGCTTTCATGGGATAATGCAGAAGTTATTTCAGAAAAGCTTAAACTGTGCTTTTATAGATCCTTTACTACTTATATTTTGCTGATTACGTATGTTTACTACTATATAGCATGAACAGAAAAAGGAATAAATCTCTATGATAATAGATTACTCTCTGAATGGGAAATTGTTGAACTTTCTGTACTTTTTATAAGTCAATCAAAAAGTCTTTCTCTGGCAGAGGGTGGATTGCTCATACTCTTTTATTGCTGTCTCACTGATATCAAACAGTATGGAGTTATACGAAATGATGTTATGCAGTGAGAGACAAGGATTTATTAAGTGGCTATGTATGAGAAACAGGAAATGATATAGCTTCATAAATATCTGTGATCTTGTTCCCTGACTGGAACACTTTCTGAACCTCGCTTTCTGTGGTTCTACCCGCTGTTGCATCTCGTGATGAGCTGAAAGAAACCTTGATAAATATTACCGCAAAACACTATTATCTCAATATTTTCCATTCCATTTGAAAGCGGTTTTCCATTTTTATGTTCTAACTTTACAAAAAAAATCCTAGGGTTCAGTCACTAACTTTCAGATGATAAACATAATTCTTTGTGTTCATGAAGCTAAACAGAGGTCATGATTATTGTGCAATTAGTCACAGACTGCACATAATAAGTAAGAATTCAAAGTCCACATTTCATCTGAAGCTGTGAGGAGTTTCTCATGGGTATTTTTGGGGGGTGATTTTATTTATCTATGATTAGCTTGTGCTTGTGTGATTCTGCAGTTGTATAAACACACAAAACTCCCTGTACAAAGTAGGGACCTGCTCCTCTTTTTTATCTCCCTCCATCTGTTCTGCTCACCTGAGGAGGACAGCTTAGGAATAGTGCTTTCTTTTCATGGTGATTTGTAGATATCCCAAGATAGTTTTAATGTCTTCTTTGGACACTAGCAAAAAATAATAGTTAAAAGCACCACAACACCACCACCCCCCAACTTATTAGCGAGATATTTAATTTGTTTTATTTGGCGAGCAGTTCACATTCCGAGCTTGCACGAAAATTTGCTTGCTGTAGCTGAGTGGGTGAGTGAGTAAAAGAGCAGGAAATTTTTTGTTTTTAAAATCTGGGATGAAATACAGATCAAACAATGTTTAGTGCAATATTAATTCTTTAGACTGAGGCATGCTAGAAATGGTTGTTTTGAGCTGTGGTTAGGAAGGAGGAGGAATCCAGAAGCAGTCAGCTAGGAGCAAAGAAGTTACCTGTGAGCAATAGAAAGACTGGAAAGAAGATGGGCACATTTAAAGGATATCAGATTTAACTGGGATGAAATAACAGCAAGTCCATTTGCATAGGAGGCAAGGTTACGAAATGTGTTATTGTCTTAATTAAATCCATTTGCAGGACTGGAGGCTCAGGATGTCCTAAGGGCAAATGCAGAAACTCGACTTAATTCTGACAGCCTCCAGGGGCAACACTGAAGCCCAGATGAGGCAGGAGGGTGTCTGAGGGTGTCGGGGTATTTCAGACACAAGCCTTCTCTGCTTTCTTTAGTTCAATAGTTGCTCAGCTCCCTGAGCCTCCCATATCACCACCCTCTTCTCACAATAATCTTGGGTTTCCACTATGGGCATGTGTTACTGCATTCAATGTACTCTTGTATTCCCTATGTAAGATTCCACTGAGTCTACCATAATCTGTAAGACCCATATTTCTGTATCACCTAAGAGTAGTTTAAATACATTGACAGCATTATGAACGGTACGATGTCAAAATGTCCTTTTTACCCATTGATTCAAATACCTCAGACTCATAGCTTAAAGGGCAGTGAGAAGGGATATGGGGATTTAATTTTCAATAAAGAGTATAGAGAGAAGGAGGCAAGCACTAGACAAGATGAAGATTTTGTTAGTACTGTTCATTACTAGATCTGAGGGTCCAACTTAAACTTAGCTCAAGAAAAAGGAGTTCATTCATGAAGTTCACTGGCTTAGAATCAAACACGAAAAACATAATCTTATTTTTCAGTCTACTAGCCTATTGAATTGAAACAGCTCAAAAAACAAATCAACAGTGAGTGTAAATGAGACTTTGGTTCAGAGACACATGAAACTAAAATCTAAGAAAGTCTAAACATTTTGTGCTAGCCAAAGTTTCATGTTTACCTTTAGAGCATGGCCAACATCCTTAAATGTTGTGGTTTATGATATGACAAAGTGTTATGTGGGTCCAATAACATTGGAGGTGCCAGAGATATCAGTAACAGAGCTAACATGTTCTGTCTGTTAGCTTTTTGCCATTTACAACTACTGTAGACTACTTACAACAAAATCTGAAGGCATTGTTACTGTACTAATACTGGACTATTTACTGTAGAAGGGGAGGTAATTAACTACAATTAATTTGCTGCATCCAAGGTTGCTTCACGAGAAAAATCCTACTAAGGTGCTAAAGATAGCACCAAAAACTGTCTTCTTCATGTTCCTGAACAAATATGATTTGTCCAACGGGCATGTTCCTGGTGCACAGATTTGTCTCGGATGTTTTCTCTGCCTCTGGGGTATGAACCACTTTCTGGAGGGTGCCCTACATTCTTCAACAAAACAGTCTGGATGGTCAAGTTGTGTTTTAAGATCTGTGAGACTTTGATACACAGCAAGTGTGAGGAAATCTTGGTGTTTATGGTCCAGTGCCAAGAATTAGATCTTTTTCAATCACAGAGTTATGGCTGCTGACATCAGAGTCACTGACAGTTAAAGGAAACAATTACATCTGGCATAACCAGAAAAGATGATCATTACTGTTTTGATATTACGAGTTTGGGTTGTTGTTGTGTAGTTGCTATTTATATCCTGTAATTTTTGTGTTTCCATTCTGGTTAAGCACACCTTCTCTCAAACAATAATGGAACGTTTTGTTTCTGAGTCAAATATTGAGAATAAAATTGAAACTGAAGGAAAGTTCTAAACCAAAATGAATTGATAGTTGAAAAACTGGAAAAAAATAATTAAGAAATGACAACAGAAACCAGTGAGATCAGACTCAGTGATTAAATTGATATTCCTTCACTGCAAAAAATCTGATATACTGGGACAATTTCCTAAAATATTTCAGATTGAGCTAATTTTTGTTTCTAGAAAATAATATAATAACAAAAGAATTTTGGCACAACTTTTGGCCAACTTCTATCACTAATCTTCTTCTGAATCAGCACAAATTAAGTCCTCAAGACCAGAAACTCTATCCCAAATGATCGTGGTTTGAGGAGAAAGTTAATGTTTGCAGGTGGGTCCTAGATAAATTAAACTGATAACTCCAGTTGTGCTGGAAGACAATACGGATCAGTTGATGTGAGGTTTTTTTTCCTCTATTTTACTTAACAGTAAAAGATAGGCAGATCTCAGAAAGGAACAACACAGCTTGGTGGAAGATGCCAGAGTGCAATTTATGATAATAAGAAACATTAGCACCTCTCCTATGAAGACAGGCTGAGACAGCTGGGGTTGTTCAGCCTGGAGAAGGCTCCAGAGAGACCATAGAGCCCCTTCCAGTCCCTGAAGGGGCTACAGGGGAGATGGGGAGACACTCTTGATCAGGGACTGGAGTAATAGGACAATTGGGAATGTTTTTAAAAAGAAAGAGGGGAGATTTAGATGAGATCTCAGGAAGTAATTCTTTACTGTGAGGGTGGTGAAGCACTGGAAGAGGTTGCCCAAAGAAGCTGTGGCTGCCCCATCCCTGGAGGGGTTCAAGGCCAGGCTGGATGGGGCTTGGAGCAACCTGGTCTGGTGGGAGGTGTCCCTGCCCAGGGCAGGGGGTTGGAACTTGATGACCTTTAAGGTGCCTTTGAACCCAAACCATTCTATGATAACTCCAATCAAGGGGGGCTGAATCCAAAGTGGCACCAACATTGTGAAACTTCTTCATAGCTGCAAATAAGTATCCTTGTCAAAGGAGTGGGTATGTAACCCCTTGCCAAACTCCTATAATGTTTGATTCTTTTAAGGGCAAACCTGCTTAAAAGAGAGATGCTCAGTTCAAAAAGCTTGTGGAGACAGTTTGGTTTAATGACCTTTGGGCCATATTTAAACACATTGATGAAGCCTCACGTGGAGTCTTCTGCTGTACTGTTCCCAATCCTTGGAAAATGCAAAATTTCAGTCTCTAAGCCTCTTAATTTGGTACTTTTCATGAGATGCATACTGACTTTAGGAAGAAAAAAGTAAAAGTAATAGAAACTTTTAGGCAATAAAAATAATTGCTGTTCAAGCAAGAATTTTAGAGTCAGTTACCCTTGAAAACATGTCCCTGATCATTTAGTTTTTGGCTTTAAACCATGTAGGTACTTTGCAAATTGTTAGAGGTTTTTATGCACTGGGGCAATTCCAAATGAACCTATTTCCTCTGTTAAAACTAAAGAAAAAAGTCTTGGCACAAAAATTAAAGTTGTTGACACTTATAGGTAAAAAATGTGAGTAGTTATTTGAAGTAATGAGCAATTTCTTATATGTAAAAGGCTTAAGCTGCTGTTGCAATAATTTTCTATGTTTTACTTTCCAGTAGAACTGTTTATAATAAGGATGTTTCAGATATTCAGTGCAGATTGTATTACTATGTTCACCAGTTACTCAGGAGAAGTGAGTTCCTTGTGTCTTCTCCAAAGTCATCAATCACTAACCTTAAACACTTAAGCGTTTCCTAGAGATCTTAGCAATGCTCCAGTTCTAATGCCCCATTTAAAATGACAGGAACATTTAAGATCTGATAAACACTGGAGAAACACAGGAAGCACAAATAATCTGGGATTTACAGATGCTACTAGATTATAGATGACAAAAAGCACAATTTAGAGAAAGCCACGGGTAGATTCTCTTTAACTGTCACTTCTTTGGTGATCTCCATGGCTTGCTTTCCTCCTAGTGTTTCTCTTTTAGCAGTGTACTTCACACTTATCATCTAAATTAAGTTCTTTGAGAGCTGTTTTTTTTCTATACATTTACAGAGCGGCTGTTAAAAAATATTTTAATTCCCTATACTGCCTTCACAATCCAATTTAAGTGTTACTGATGCTACATCAGCACATTGTAATAAACTAGTCATTTTTGTCATCCTAAAGTTATGTACTAATACAAGCTAAAAACCTGCACAAAACTCCTTTCTATCTACATTCCTGTGTGTTGAATTCTAACACCCTCCAACCTGCCAAGGAAACACTCACCTGAAACCTAAACCAGAGGCCTCCTCATTCCTTTTTTTGTTGTTTTTTAAAATTTATTTATTTATTAAATTGTATTTTGGTTAGCTAATGACATCTAGTTCTTTTTCAGCCTTCATGTCTTCCAGGAAACTTGTACATAGCAACTATAATTCGTAAAGGAATAAATGAGTCCTAGTAGTCTCTTGGTATTTTATATCTCAAGGAGAAGAGAAGTGAATCTGGTGTTACAACGCTGCAGAATTCCCCCATGAGGTGTCAGACACCCAGATCTAATAAATCATATAGTTCTGTTGTTAACAGGATTTTTCTCCTTTCTGCTTCTCCAAAACATATAGTGTATATTGTCCAAAATAGCACTTGGATTCTGGTCCCCTAACTTTCAAGAATTCTATCTTAAACAATTTGAGTTTTTTTCTGGATACTTGAGCATTTTCACATTTTTCAACGTAGATACAAAGATATTTGAGGACACTACCCTGCTAGATGACGGTGACTTTCATGAGCATAAAATTGGTATTTAGAAAGACTGGGTGACCTTTATGGCTAATTTTTACTGGATAAATTTCAGAAGTTTCTTTGGAGAGACGGGTCTTGATAAATGTTACTTTCTTTTTCTTCTGTGCTTTTCTTTGTGGGTGTTTTATGCTTTTTCATTGCTTTACAACACTTTAAAACCTTTTAAGGTTTCACTTTGGATTCATACCTCCAGAAAATGTTTTACATTTTCCTTTTCTTCCCAATCATAACTACTAGCTGAAGCCAGCAAAAAAAAATTCTATATAAATAGTAAATATGCTAATTAACATTTGCCCTTGAGGGAAAAACATGTTTTTAAAGCCATCCAAACACCATTCTGTGGCCAGCTCACAATTCCAGAGTTCAGTGGATCCAGCTTTCATGGGATAATGCAGAAGTTATTTCAGAAAAGCTTAAACTGTGCTTTTATAGATCCTTTACTACTTATATTTTGCTGATTATGTATGTTTACTACTATATAGCATGAACAGAAAAAGGAATAAATCTCTATGATAATAGATTACTCTCTGAATGGGAAATTGTTGAACTTTCTGTACTTTTTATAAGTCAATCAAAAAGTCTTTCTCTGGCAGAGGGTGGATTGCTCATACTCTTTTATTGCTGTCTCACTGATATCAAACAGTATGGAGTTATACGAAATGATGTTATGCAGTGAGAGACAAGGATTTATTAAGTGGCTATGTATGAGAAACAGGAAATGATATAGCTTCATAAATATCTGTGATCTTGTTCCCTGACTGGAACACTTTCTGAACCTCGCTTTCTGTGGTTCTACCCGCTGTTGCATCTCGTGATGAGCTGAAAGAAACCTTGATAAATATTACCGCAAAACACTATTATCTCAATATTTTCCATTCCATTTGAAAGCGGTTTTCCATTTTTATGTTCTAACTTTACAAAAAAAATCCTAGGGTTCAGTCACTAACTTTCAGATGATAAACATAATTCTTTGTGTTCATGAAGCTAAACAGAGGTCATGATTATTGTGCAATTAGTCACAGACTGCACATAATAAGTAAGAATTCAAAGTCCACATTTCATCTGAAGCTGTGAGGAGTTTCTCATGGGTATTTTTGGGGGGTGATTTTATTTATCTATGATTAGCTTGTGCTTGTGTGATTCTGCAGTTGTATAAACACACAAAACTCCCTGTACAAAGTAGGGACCTGCTCCTCTTTTTTATCTCCCTCCATCTGTTCTGCTCACCTGAGGAGGACAGCTTAGGAATAGTGCTTTCTTTTCATGGTGATTTGTAGATATCCCAAGATAGTTTTAATGTCTTCTTTGGACACTAGCAAAAAATAATAGTTAAAAGCACCACAACACCACCACCCCCCAACTTATTAGCGAGATATTTAATTTGTTTTATTTGGCGAGCAGTTCACATTCCGAGCTTGCACGAAAATTTGCTTGCTGTAGCTGAGTGGGTGAGTGAGTAAAAGAGCAGGAAATTTTTTGTTTTTAAAATCTGGGATGAAATACAGATCAAACAATGTTTAGTGCAATATTAATTCTTTAGACTGAGGCATGCTAGAAATGGTTGTTTTGAGCTGTGGTTAGGAAGGAGGAGGAATCCAGAAGCAGTCAGCTAGGAGCAAAGAAGTTACCTGTGAGCAATAGAAAGACTGGAAAGAAGATGGGCACATTTAAAGGATATCAGATTTAACTGGGATGAAATAACAGCTGTCCAGAATCACTATCAGGAAAACTGCTCCCATAACAGAGCTGTCCATCTCTTTGCCAGCACAGGGCAAAGATGGGATGACTGGTTTCCACACAAAAATTTAGAAGCCTTTTCAGAATTACAAAACCTCAGTCATCTTCCTGGGAAGTGCAACCCAAACAAGGTTATGCAGGGGTCCATTGAGCAAGACCCTTGTTTCTGTAGCTAACATCAAATGCTGTCTGTAATGGAGAACCTTGTGGTAGATAGCAAAGGACCAAATAACATAGTTTAGGAAAAATTTCTTCCTATAGACATTAGGCTAAAGTTTAGAGTCTGGTTTCAAGCAGCAGTTGTATTTCCTAGTGAGTAGGCTTGGTTTTTCCCATTCTTTTGTGCTTAGGTCAGGAAGTCTTTAATCCCTACTTCTCTTTTGAATTCTCTCAAGTTTTTTACCATAATAGTACCTTGTAGTGACAAGGTCTTGTGGTTGACGTTTTGACATATAGAAATGTAATTGGTCTTACTGATTTTGAGTTTTCTTTTATTTGCATTCAAAGGATGCCCTCTTCTTCCATGGAAATAGGAACTCTCTTGGCTCTATCTGCCTTCATTTAACCATTCATTATTTTGAATGTCTCCAACTGAGCCTCTCCTATTTCTCTCCTGTCTAAATAAAGAAGTCCCAGGCTGTTTCAATCACACTTCATATGGAAGTTTTTCTGCAACTCAGAATTCTCTTATCAGGCACTTCTATTAATAGAGAATTAGAGAACTGGAAATTTAAACTAGGACTAAACTTTGTGCCTGGATTCCTGCTTATAAAATGATGCAAAAAAGAATCCCAACTTGCT
>NW_015090814.1:4162018-4273296 GCF_001431845.1 Calidris pugnax
GCCAGATTTACAGGGAATTCACTGAGCCAACATAAACCCACAGCCAATTGTATTCAAAAGGAGAACCGAAATATTCCCAAGAGGAAAAAAAAAAAATATCACTTGCTAAAAAAATACTTATTAAATTATGAAATTAGCATGTTATCTTTAAAAAAAAGAACTTTCTTTCCAGGTTTTAAACAGCTATAATCATAACGTAAGCAGTCCTCAGCAATTACCCATCCATAACACTGCCCCAGCAGAAATGTAAACCTAGACAGATTAATTCTTTACACTAGCAGAATAAACATCACACTCCTATATCACCCTTCCTTCAACTCTGAAGACTGAAACTAGGTTTTTATGGCATAAAACTAGAAACTAGCAGGCAGATTCATAACAGACAATCTGGAAGAAAGAAGGTACAATGTCCCATTGTGCAAAGTTTATTAAACCCCTCACTCTGCTAATATGTTTCTAGTACACCTTTGACTGCACTTGCTTTCTGTAGCTACAATAAACAGCTCATAATCATCTAGTAATTAATGTTCATACACACTGATCCTTCTCCAGCTCATGAAACAAACCAGATAGCTCCTTTAGATAAGACTAATGAGATGAACATCAAAGCTATTCCCAAAGGTGCTTCTCCTCAGATGATCATTTTCTTTTTCCTCTTATTTGGCTGGAGTGTGTCATGTCCACTCTTCCTCTATCAAGCTTTGAAGTGGCTGATATTTGTGGAACTATTCACAGTCTTAAAGTGGCCAACTGCTGAATGTCTGGGGGAATATCTGGCTCTGTATGTCAGTAAGAGTCAGACCTAGAGCTCTACCAGCTACTTGCCACATTTTTATTATTTAATTTCTAAGTGCTAGAGTGAAGTACCAAGCTGTCTGTGTTACCTTGTCATTATAGAACGACAGAATGGTTGGAGCTAGAAGGGTCCTTAAAGATTTCACCTTGTTCCAACTCCCCTGCCCTGGTCAGGGACACCTCCCACCAGACCAGGTTGCTCCAAGCCCCATCCAGCCTGGCCTTGAACCCCTCCAGGGATGGGGCAGCCACAGCTTCTCTGGGCAACCTCTTCCAGTGTCTCACCACCCTCACAGCAAAGAATTTCTTCCTGAAATCTCATTTCAATCTCCCCTCTTTCAGTTTAAAACCATTACCCTTTGTCTTATCAATCTTACTCTATTAGGACTGGGTCCATGCTCCCTTTTAATTGCCACTTCAGTATTTTCCAACTTGTAGCTGGTTGTCTCCTCAACTAAGAGACTAGTGTATATGACTGAGGGCTGAGTGATAAATCCACCTTCCTGGTAAATGGCTTAGCTAATGGTTCATCCAACCAGCTGAACACAGATGCAGCCAGCAGGGCAGAGCCAGGAAAATGTGGTGGTTTTAGGGGTTTTTTTTTTATAATGTGGTAATTTATTAATGATCACTGCTCACATTCAGGACTTACATAACTCATCGTCAGTATTATTAATACTAATACTAATAATACTAAAGTATTATTCACGAGTGCATATGAAGGGGGATATAAATATATATTGTCCTTGAATCCAGACTGAGCATAACTCACAGTGCAGTCTCCCAAAACTTGACCTCATCAACATTTTTGTCAGATAATGTGTTACAAATCAAACAATCCAAACTGGCTGCTTGCCATTGTTTGTGGACAGTTAAAAACAAATAAAAAATATCGAATTAAAACTTCCTGTAACTTTTTTAAGTGGAGATTTTTCCTGAGCATACTCACACATAGCAGCAGTCTCTGTTTGAGGGTCCGCCATTGGCATAAGGATTGAAGTTATGGTCTTTTCTGCCTATCCTGGACGGCTGTCCAACAGGGAATAAGCTGGGAAATTGTATTACACATTTGCTAAAAGTTTATGGATGAAGTCCAGTGGTTCTCCTGACATTCCCTCTTTTACTAAACCAAGTGATGGTGGCCAAGGTTATGCATAAGCTGTTCATGAGGTCATATAATAGTTGCTCTGTTACTCTCAGATGTTACAGGAATCACAGTTCATTCTGTCCTTTTTGTAATGCATTTTGTAATAGTTTAATGGTGAAGGCTCTGTGTCTGACCAAATTTCACGCGGGCATGGGAGAGTTATAAAAAAATATCACCGTCATTTGTAGTGGAAAAACACAGTACAATGTCCTTTGTGTACAGTGTCTGTTCCTTCTCTCAAGGAGACTGAATGATATATATGTCTCATCATCCCTATTTTTCTTAATTTGTTTATATTTATCTCTATTTTAGTACTTGCTGACTGTTCTATTTCAGCAGCAGCTCTTAAATGAAAATACAGTATCTCGGTATCATGTGAAAGTTTTCATGAAATGATACCTATGTTTGTATTGCTCAGGGAGGTGTTAAAAGAAGGGGATGATTATTGTTGCTTATAATGGGGTACATTCCAGAGGCTAAGAGGAGGCAAAAGGTTTTATATTTTATTTTATTTTATTCTATGTTATTATTTTTTTCCAGAGGGGAGTTTGGTCACCACTCCAACAAACCTACTGCCTTGTTCAAAACCTTGGCAAGAACTTCAAGGGGTTTTTCCAGCTGCATCTGATCGAACCTTACCATGAAGAGCAGAGATGAATAGACTTTCTGGGATTATGAGTGTCTGCCTCCTTTATTTTCTACTGGACTACACAAACTGCCCTTCACGCTGGCTGGTTTTCAAGCACGGAAAGACCAGGTGTGCATTAATCTATGGGTGAAATGTATTTTATTGGATTTAAGTGTTTTGTTTATATAAACAGAACTAAAAGATCTAGCAAGGAAAATAAACAAATACTGCATTTTCTTAAATTATCTTGACATGAGAATTTAGTGTACCCAAGAGAGGCTTTGTTTACTTCCTTTTACAAACACATTCCTTTGAAGTCAGCAGAACTAAAGGTATTTGATTTGTGTCCGATATTCCCGGAATAATACGTCCAGTTGCAGCAATCTTTTTTACATAATTTCTTTTAAACACGCTAATGATTCGCGTTCATTGCTCTCATTTATGTTTTATGATGACATTTCAGAAGTTGTGTTGTTCAGAGTCCCATACTCAGGCTCACAAGGATGCAGAGGCAGTGCAAATTGGCACCACCATTATGTCTGCCAGGAAAAGGCATGTTTGCATAGCACATATAAACTTATTTACAGTCAACAAAGCAATATAATGAGAGGTGTCCACCCAGTTGGGTAGGATACTCAAAAAATACCTTTACATAATGAAAAGGGAACTGTGTCAGGCAGAAGTCCATTTGCATAGGAGGCAAGGTTACGAAATGTGTTATTGTCTTAATTAAATCCATTTGCAGGACTGGAGGCTCAGGATGTCCTAAGGGCAAATGCAGAAACTCGACTTAATTCTGACAGCCTCCAGGGGCAACACTGAAGCCCAGATGAGGCAGGAGGGTGTCTGAGGGTGTCGGGGTATTTCAGACACAAGCCTTCTCTGCTTTCTTTAGTTCAATAGTTGCTCAGCTCCCTGAGCCTCCCATATCACCACCCTCTTCTCACAATAATCTTGGGTTTCCACTATGGGCATGTGTTACTGCATTCAATGTACTCTTGTATTCCCTATGTAAGATTCCACTGAGTCTACCATAATCTGTAAGACCCATATTTCTGTATCACCTAAGAGTAGTTTAAATACATTGACAGCATTATGAACGGTACGATGTCAAAATGTCCTTTTTACCCATTGATTCAAATACCTCAGACTCATAGCTTAAAGGGCAGTGAGAAGGGATATGGGGATTTAATTTTCAATAAAGAGTATAGAGAGAAGGAGGCAAGCACTAGACAAGATGAAGATTTTGTTAGTACTGTTCATTACTAGATCTGAGGGTCCAACTTAAACTTAGCTCAAGAAAAAGGAGTTCATTCATGAAGTTCACTGGCTTAGAATCAAACACGAAAAACATAATCTTATTTTTCAGTCTACTAGCCTATTGAATTGAAACAGCTCAAAAAACAAATCAACAGTGAGTGTAAATGAGACTTTGGTTCAGAGACACATGAAACTAAAATCTAAGAAAGTCTAAACATTTTGTGCTAGCCAAAGTTTCATGTTTACCTTTAGAGCATGGCCAACATCCTTAAATGTTGTGGTTTATGATATGACAAAGTGTTATGTGGGTCCAATAACATTGGAGGTGCCAGAGATATCAGTAACAGAGCTAACATGTTCTGTCTGTTAGCTTTTTGCCATTTACAACTACTGTAGACTACTTACAACAAAATCTGAAGGCATTGTTACTGTACTAATACTGGACTATTTACTGTAGAAGGGGAGGTAATTAACTACAATTAATTTGCTGCATCCAAGGTTGCTTCACGAGAAAAATCCTACTAAGGTGCTAAAGATAGCACCAAAAACTGTCTTCTTCATGTTCCTGAACAAATATGATTTGTCCAACGGGCATGTTCCTGGTGCACAGATTTGTCTCGGATGTTTTCTCTGCCTCTGGGGTATGAACCACTTTCTGGAGGGTGCCCTACATTCTTCAACAAAACAGTCTGGATGGTCAAGTTGTGTTTTAAGATCTGTGAGACTTTGATACACAGCAAGTGTGAGGAAATCTTGGTGTTTATGGTCCAGTGCCAAGAATTAGATCTTTTTCAATCACAGAGTTATGGCTGCTGACATCAGAGTCACTGACAGTTAAAGGAAACAATTACATCTGGCATAACCAGAAAAGATGATCATTACTGTTTTGATATTACGAGTTTGGGTTGTTGTTGTGTAGTTGCTATTTATATCCTGTAATTTTTGTGTTTCCATTCTGGTTAAGCACACCTTCTCTCAAACAATAATGGAACGTTTTGTTTCTGAGTCAAATATTGAGAATAAAATTGAAACTGAAGGAAAGTTCTAAACCAAAATGAATTGATAGTTGAAAAACTGGAAAAAAATAATTAAGAAATGACAACAGAAACCAGTGAGATCAGACTCAGTGATTAAATTGATATTCCTTCACTGCAAAAAATCTGATATACTGGGACAATTTCCTAAAATATTTCAGATTGAGCTAATTTTTGTTTCTAGAAAATAATATAATAACAAAAGAATTTTGGCACAACTTTTGGCCAACTTCTATCACTAATCTTCTTCTGAATCAGCACAAATTAAGTCCTCAAGACCAGAAACTCTATCCCAAATGATCGTGGTTTGAGGAGAAAGTTAATGTTTGCAGGTGGGTCCTAGATAAATTAAACTGATAACTCCAGTTGTGCTGGAAGACAATACGGATCAGTTGATGTGAGGTTTTTTTTCCTCTATTTTACTTAACAGTAAAAGATAGGCAGATCTCAGAAAGGAACAACACAGCTTGGTGGAAGATGCCAGAGTGCAATTTATGATAATAAGAAACATTAGCACCTCTCCTATGAAGACAGGCTGAGACAGCTGGGGTTGTTCAGCCTGGAGAAGGCTCCAGAGAGACCATAGAGCCCCTTCCAGTCCCTGAAGGGGCTACAGGGGAGATGGGGAGACACTCTTGATCAGGGACTGGAGTAATAGGACAATTGGGAATGTTTTTAAAAAGAAAGAGGGGAGATTTAGATGAGATCTCAGGAAGTAATTCTTTACTGTGAGGGTGGTGAAGCACTGGAAGAGGTTGCCCAAAGAAGCTGTGGCTGCCCCATCCCTGGAGGGGTTCAAGGCCAGGCTGGATGGGGCTTGGAGCAACCTGGTCTGGTGGGAGGTGTCCCTGCCCAGGGCAGGGGGTTGGAACTTGATGACCTTTAAGGTGCCTTTGAACCCAAACCATTCTATGATAACTCCAATCAAGGGGGGCTGAATCCAAAGTGGCACCAACATTGTGAAACTTCTTCATAGCTGCAAATAAGTATCCTTGTCAAAGGAGTGGGTATGTAACCCCTTGCCAAACTCCTATAATGTTTGATTCTTTTAAGGGCAAACCTGCTTAAAAGAGAGATGCTCAGTTCAAAAAGCTTGTGGAGACAGTTTGGTTTAATGACCTTTGGGCCATATTTAAACACATTGATGAAGCCTCACGTGGAGTCTTCTGCTGTACTGTTCCCAATCCTTGGAAAATGCAAAATTTCAGTCTCTAAGCCTCTTAATTTGGTACTTTTCATGAGATGCATACTGACTTTAGGAAGAAAAAAGTAAAAGTAATAGAAACTTTTAGGCAATAAAAATAATTGCTGTTCAAGCAAGAATTTTAGAGTCAGTTACCCTTGAAAACATGTCCCTGATCATTTAGTTTTTGGCTTTAAACCATGTAGGTACTTTGCAAATTGTTAGAGGTTTTTATGCACTGGGGCAATTCCAAATGAACCTATTTCCTCTGTTAAAACTAAAGAAAAAAGTCTTGGCACAAAAATTAAAGTTGTTGACACTTATAGGTAAAAAATGTGAGTAGTTATTTGAAGTAATGAGCAATTTCTTATATGTAAAAGGCTTAAGCTGCTGTTGCAATAATTTTCTATGTTTTACTTTCCAGTAGAACTGTTTATAATAAGGATGTTTCAGATATTCAGTGCAGATTGTATTACTATGTTCACCAGTTACTCAGGAGAAGTGAGTTCCTTGTGTCTTCTCCAAAGTCATCAATCACTAACCTTAAACACTTAAGCGTTTCCTAGAGATCTTAGCAATGCTCCAGTTCTAATGCCCCATTTAAAATGACAGGAACATTTAAGATCTGATAAACACTGGAGAAACACAGGAAGCACAAATAATCTGGGATTTACAGATGCTACTAGATTATAGATGACAAAAAGCACAATTTAGAGAAAGCCACGGGTAGATTCTCTTTAACTGTCACTTCTTTGGTGATCTCCATGGCTTGCTTTCCTCCTAGTGTTTCTCTTTTAGCAGTGTACTTCACACTTATCATCTAAATTAAGTTCTTTGAGAGCTGTTTTTTTTCTATACATTTACAGAGCGGCTGTTAAAAAATATTTTAATTCCCTATACTGCCTTCACAATCCAATTTAAGTGTTACTGATGCTACATCAGCACATTGTAATAAACTAGTCATTTTTGTCATCCTAAAGTTATGTACTAATACAAGCTAAAAACCTGCACAAAACTCCTTTCTATCTACATTCCTGTGTGTTGAATTCTAACACCCTCCAACCTGCCAAGGAAGCACTCACCTGAAACCTAAACCAGAGGCCTCCTCATTCCTTTTTTTGTTGTTTTTTAAAATTTATTTATTTATTAAATTGTATTTTGGTTAGCTAATGACATCTAGTTCTTTTTCAGCCTTCATGTCTTCCAGGAAACTTGTACATAGCAACTATAATTCGTAAAGGAATAAATGAGTCCTAGTAGTCTCTTGGTATTTTATATCTCAAGGAGAAGAGAGGTGAATCTGGTGTTACAACGCTACAGAATTCCCCCATGAGGTGTCAGACACCCAGATCTAATAAATCATATAGTTCTGTTGTTAACAGGATTTTTCTCCTTTCTGCTTCTCCAAAACATATAGTGTATATTGTCCAAAATAGCACTTGGATTCTGGTCCCCTAACTTTCAAGAATTCTATCTTAAACAATTTGGGTTTTTTTCTGGATACTTGAGCATTTTCACATTTTTCAACGTAGATACAAAGATATTTGAGGACACTACCCTGCTAGATGACGGTGACTTTCATGAGCATAAAATTGGTATTTAGAAAGACTGGGTGACCTTTATGGCTAATTTTTACTGGATAAATTTCAGAAGTTTCTTTGGAGAGACGGGTCTTGATAAATGTTACTTTCTTTTTCTTCTGTGCTTTTCTTTGTGGGTGTTTTATGCTTTTTCATTGCTTTACAACACTTTAAAACCTTTTAAGGTTTCACTTTGGATTCATACCTCCAGAAAATGTTTTACATTTTCCTTTTCTTCCCAATCATAACTACTAGCTGAAGCCAGCAAAAAAAAATTCTATATAAATAGTAAATATGCTAATTAACATTTGCCCTTGAGGGAAAAACATGTTTTTAAAGCCATCCAAACACCATTCTGTGGCCAGCTCACAATTCCAGAGTTCAGTGGATCCAGCTTTCATGGGATAATGCAGAAGTTATTTCAGAAAAGCTTAAACTGTGCTTTTATAGATCCTTTACTACTTATATTTTGCTGATTATGTATGTTTACTACTATATAGCATGAACAGAAAAAGGAATAAATCTCTATGATAATAGATTACTCTCTGAATGGGAAATTGTTGAACTTTCTGTACTTTTTATAAGTCAATCAAAAAGTCTTTCTCTGGCAGAGGGTGGATTGCTCATACTCTTTTATTGCTGTCTCACTGATATCAAACAGTATGGAGTTATACGAAATGATGCTATGCAGTGAGAGACAAGGATTTATTAAGTGGCTATGTATGAGAAACAGGAAATGATATAGCTTCATAAATATCTGTGATCTTGTTCCCTGACTGGAACACTTTCTGAACCTCGCTTTCTGTGGTTCTACCCGCTGTTGCATCTCGTGATGAGCTGAAAGAAACCTTGATAAATATTACCGCAAAACACTATTATCTCAATATTTTCCATTCCATTTGAAAGCGGTTTTCCATTTTTATGTTCTAACTTTACAAAAAAAATCCTAGGGTTCAGTCACTAACTTTCAGATGATAAACATAATTCTTTGTGTTCATGAAGCTAAACAGAGGTCATGATTATTGTGCAATTAGTCACAGACTGCACATAATAAGTAAGAATTCAAAGTCCACATTTCATCTGAAGCTGTGAGGAGTTTCTCATGGGTATTTTTGGGGGGTGATTTTATCAAATATTTACTTACAAGCCTGTGTGTAGATTTTGTTGTTTACTTACAATTTTATTCCCTTTTTTGCCTTTTTTCCTCTGTATCTGACAGCTTCTGCAGTCCCCATTCACACCCACAGTCCACTTTGGGGCAGAAGCTAAAAGGTAAAAACTAATCTCAAGGGATGAACTTTCTCTTCCCTTTTCTGTTTCCTAACTGCCGTAACAACATCGGTGTTTGACAGGTGACATCAGTGTTTCATCGCTCTCCACCCCAAAGATTACCTGGGAGGTCTGTACAGTCGTTACCACTCCTCCTTTCCTACCCTGACCAGCTCTGTGCTCAGCAGGGGATGTAGTCAGTAGATAGTTGCTGGAACGTGGCATTTCCAAACAGGATACGTATGGTCTGCTATCTCTGTGAGGTCTCCGTATCCTATCCTATTTCAAGGGGTTTTTTTCACCCTGTTATTGGCATTAGCGTTGCTCACGAACACTTTAGAAGAAACGTTGTTATGATAAGGCTTTAATATGTCACTTCTTGTTTTATCAAGATCATACAAGATCAACAGAAAAAATTCAGTCACAGAAGTTAAACATAACCTCAGTGTACAATCCAAAATGGAAGTCCTAAACCGCAGAGGAGTTTACAAGACAAGAATGAGGTTACAATTTAATACGGATATAATCCACACTGTTGCAATGAGCAATGTACTTCTGAAATTCCTTGGGGACCGAGTCTACGTTTTTCTAAAATACTCAGCAGATTTTCCTTTGACCTGGTGCCTCATGAACCCAGTCAGTGACGCTAACCAAATACCACCAGGAAAATATCATCGCAGCAAGTTTGTAAGTACTCTGCTAGCAATTTCCTTCAACAGGAGTTGAAGCATTCTTACAGCAAAGAAGAGGTGGACATGTTTCGCGGCAGAGCCAAGATTTTATTTTTTCCCTAATGTCTGCCAAACCATTCAAAACAAAAGGAGGCAGCTGGCAAGGCTTCAAAAGGAGTTTTGTGGATGAAGTAACTCAAGCTGCACTGCTTTACCTGGCTAAGCTCTTGGAGACCAACAAAGATAAAACATACAGCTTTTGGGTCAGCCAGGAGCCTCTTTGCAAAACTACAGATGGAAAGTTGCCTGGTCATTGTAATGTAACAAGGTATTCAAAGATGATTAAACAGTACGTTGTCCTTTAATTTTGGACACGCATTTCTTTAAGATATAAATCAAAAGTGTGCTTTAGATTTGACAAGGAATATCTTAGGACAAATCAAATGAATACTTACTCTACATGGATATTTCCTTGGTATGAGGGCTTTTTATCAATTTCTTGTGTGTTTCATATATCCTACAGTTATTCTAAAGTATTGAAACTGCTAACTCAAAAAAGCACGTATCTACATAATCAAGAGCAGTACTGGCCAGTTTCTCTTTTTCTCGATGAAAAATGTTGACATTTGATTGTTTTCCAGGTTGAACCAAAAAGGCCTCTCTAACAGTTTTGAGGCAAAACCAAGGTACAGATGTCACAAATGGATTAAATATCCTGCCAGAGAGGTATAATGGTGAAATACCAATTGGATCTGGGCGTATTTAACTATATTTTCTAGGCATGTAAAAGGAGAAAAATCATTAAGATATTAAAAACAAAAAAAAAAAGTGACCTTATGGTCATTTGGCTTATGGTAATTTGTCAACTTCGCCTGTCGTTTGTAGCAATGTCTCAGGACAGGGAGGGTTGCAGAGGAAGGAGCCTAAAGGGGATTGTGTTCCAGCTTCAGCAATGGCACAGGGTAAGGGCATTGAACAGGTATTAACAGAAGGACCAGGCCACAAAAATTCTCAGGCCTTCTTAAGGGCCACATCAAGAACACAGCTAAAATCAGGAAAAAATTTACACTTGTTTAACAGATAGAAAGAACTAATAGATGAAATCAAAGGAAAATATTTTGGAACAACAGGCAAAGTAATACCCTACAACAGCTGAAGGAATGCTCCAGGGCCAGAGAAAGTACAGCAGCAAAGTACAGATGCCTGTATATGCAAACATACATACTGCAAGCATGCACACACACATACATGTGCCCACACATTGCTTTTTTTCTCCTTATTGTCCCCTGTGGTCATTTCAGTAACTTTGCAGGCTTAATAATGAAAAGCCTTCTGTTACAAGGTCTGGAAATTTGGCCATCTGTACTTGATTTCTTCTAGATGGTATTTCTGTGGAAGAATGACAAGGTGAAGCTATAAAATCAGTTAATCTTATTTATAAATTCCGCTGTGCCATATCTGTAATCTGCAAAATCGACCCAAAAGAGCATTACAATGAAGTAACAGATGATTTTCCCATCATAAATTAATGCAAACTTCACCCAACACCAAACCTATTTCAAACTTTGTTTCATTCTTATAAAGAATTTTGTCTTTCATTATGTTACAGCTACGTACCCTAAACCCACTTGGAAAAAACAGATTCAGTGTTTCCACCAGCCCTTTCCCCTGTCAAATACTCCATAATTACAGCTAAAAGCTAGAAATAACTAAAGCTGTTTTTAATCCCCTGAAGCCATTTTATGGCAGGGAGGTAGGGAAAGGGTAGTTGATGAGCAGCTTCTTGACCATCAGGCTGGGGAGGCTTTCACAGGCTGCCTCTCTCTCTTGGGAATGGAATAAGTAGGGATTGTAAAATGCTGTCTTAAACGTGTGTCCATACACAATGTGCTCTGTCATATTCAGCAGATTGCCCACAGCATATAAGTAAATTCTTAAGATTTAGTAATAAATAGTTAGGGGATTGACTAGTTCCTCTGGAAAAAAAAAAAAAAAAAAAAGAAAAAACATGCGGAAAAAAAACTTAGTAATAAATAGTTAGGGGATTGACTAGTTCCTCTGAAAAAAAAAAAAAAAAAAAAGAAAAGACATGCTGAAAAATAACTGAGCAGCATTTTTTATTCGATAACCTTGCTTATAGGCTCTTTTAGCACCACATAAATCCAGCCATCGCATAGGATTATTGGGCAGCATGAGTGTTAGAGGATGGGCAGGCTGGTACTGAAAAATAGAGTCTTAAGAAAGGCTTTATAAGATTTATGGAAGGAAAGGCTGACACCAGCAGAGAACTCTACGTGTCCTTTGACTAGTAGGAAAGGACAAAGTGTGTCAAGATATTTTGCATCTTTCCCACCAGCCTTGGGAGAGGACTGGCGGGTCTGTTTCATTCAGTCATTCCTCAGCTCCTCCTTGTGCCCAGCCCTACCGTCTCCAATGACATAATTGAAATCCAAGAAGAGTCAACTGTCGGGGACATCGACTTGGGGGTATTTTACACTCCCTTAAATAGAGATCGAGAGCAGGGACTCAGAGTCGATTGAAGCGAAAATGGAAAACTCTGCAGCTCTTAACATTTTTTTCCAGGGTTGGGAGAAGGGAGAGGGTTTTAAAAGCAGCGTGGCCTTCTGCCAAGGCCAGAGATGTGTTTCAGAGTCACGGGACGACCTGGTATGATGCTGAGAAGTATTTGGTGAAGCTCACAGGATGGCACCACAGCAGGTGCTGTGGTTGGGAGGCAGACATGATAGACAGGAGGCTTTGCACTTGTAAGCCAAATAGGAATTGGAGATTGACTGTTACTCAGCAGCAGCCTGTCAATGTCAAGGTGGAAAAAAAAAGCCACCCAAAGTCATATGGGCTATTTTCACCCAACAGTGTGGGATGTCCTCTGGAGTGCTTTTGGAACGGGTCAAAATTCATATAAAACTGTCACAATTATCTGATTAACTTCTAGCCAAAACCTTCCACATAAAAAAATTAAAGATGAAAGTATATACATCTTCAGAAGTGAAGAGCTTCACAGACCAAGGGCATATGCTTTGCACACATGCATGATGTTTCATTATGCTTTAATCAGCATTATATTAGGTTTATTGGAAAAATCATATAAACATGTCTGAAAGGCTTTTAAAAGATGCTTGTCCTTTAGCTTTAGAAAGTGAGGATGGTTTAGAACTATTTTAATGAAACAGGAAAGATTAGAAAGTCTAGGGGTGGCCTGGACCTTTTTAAATGGGTGCCTTTTTGACCATACTGAACATTTTACAAAACCTTGCTGTGATCGCGTGTTCACATTGGGGATGATGGTTCATACTGGATGTGTTTTAAACTTTTCTAGCTTTTTTCTGCATGCTCTCCTCAAAATTAAGGGGTCCAGTGAAGAATGGCAGCATTAGAATGATGTAGGTGGAAAATCAAGCTCCCAACCGTGTAAGGGTGACGCTGATCGTTAAGGCAGCGATGCTGTGCATCAATATTGTGCTAATGACTATATGTGAGTTGTATATATGAATAACTGCTCTTCAGAAAGATTTAGCTTACTGGGGGACAATGATCCCTCCGAAGTCCTATAAGTCAGGAAATAGCTGTAGCTCAGCTTCCCTCCCAAGGTATCAGAGGAAAACCATGTCTGGGGGAGCTGGGGAAAGAGAATATTTCTTTGATTTACAGCCAGTGTTTGCTGAAGTATATTGGTCCCCAGTATGGGGAAATTTTTCTCTCTTATTTTCAGACAGCATTAATTTATTTTGCTGTTATAAAAGTCCAACCTTCATGAAAAAGATATTGCTCAGTACTTACAGCAACAACTCTCCCAATAAGCCTGATACGGGCAAAAGTTTTCACTGAGAGAGCGACTATTGTAACTTTGATCTCCACTGGAGACTCTACAAACAAACTCCTCAGGTTTCAAATTTACTGGCAGTCTGGCACATCACTGCCATAAACACTAGGACAAAGAGAAAATATTTTTTATATGTCTGCATATAGAAGGGTATTAATTATAAATAATGAGTTGAGACTGCCTGCAGAACAGCTGTGGTGCTTTTAATGAATATTGTCTTCCAATGGCTGAAATAAAATGTCAAGACTGGTGAAGATTTGCAATTGGAAAAGCTATATAAGCTATTTATAAAAGCAAATCAACTGTAAAAACATATTTGCTAAACGTTTCTGGCTTCTATAGTGCAGCTGTACACTGAATTTCTTAGTAAAACATCTATCCCCATCACTGGTATAACCTCCCAGAAGTAATGTACGTGCAGTTTACTTGGTGAAGATTAGAGCTGATTGGAGTTCTCTTCTGAAGCTGGAGAATGGCTTCAGACTTTCTATAAAGCTAAACCAAACAATATCGACCATGCTGATGATTTTGAAGCGATGCATTTAGGGGGTGGTAGGGCTTGTACTTTACCAAAGGTTTTTCCCAAAGGTGATTAGGACAAAACGGTAATTCTATCCAATTCTATCCAACGATTCTACCATTGGATCCAATCATTCTATCCAATTCTATCCAATGATTCTACCATTGGATCCAATCATTCTATTCAATTCTATCCATTCTATCCAATGATTCTATCATTCTGCATGCAGGTGGTGGGCAGGACATGGATGGGGAATGACCACTTTGGGGCGGCAGCCAAGGGAGACTACGGCCCTGTGAAACCTTTCTGTAACCTGCTAGGGGACAACCTGAACTCTCCCTGGTTTCTTTGGGAGAAGCTGCTTTGGAAGAAACGTCTCCTTGTTTTGGGCTTCCTCAGCAGGCCCTGGCTGGTCACTTTACCACCTCGCCTCTGCACCAGGATGTAGGATGCTGGGAGTGCCACCATGCCTGCTCTGCACTGCCCTGCCTCCACCAGGGACCAGGGGGAGCCCCAGGGGGGTCATGACTCACAGTGGAAGGGCACAAAGTCCCATGGAGAGTGAGAGAAGCCGCAGCAGAAGTTTGCCTGCTCAGAGCTTTGTGGTCGGGGCTGCAGTTCAGCTCCATCACCCGATGACCCTGTTGTGATCGTCCTCCCCCTGGCTCTCCGCCACCCTCCCTGGCCTGGATCCCGCCTCCCTGTCCCACAACCCCAACGACAAGTGAGTCCTCTGGATTCTTCCTCAGCATCCCTCGTGGTTTGGGGGAAAGCCCTTGGGATGTGTCCCTCTGCCACAGCATCCGCCGCAGCAGCGTTCCCTCCTGGGGACGTCGTGTGCTTGGCAACCAAATTGGGCTTGTTCCAGCATGCAGTTGTTAATACATTTCTCAATGAAATTCCCAGGCAAAACCCATAAACAAACAAAAAAAAAATATCCCCAAAGATGTTAGCTTCTTGTTATTAATCACCCAACTAAAACTTATCTTAAAATAATGCTTATTACAAGGATGAGCTTGAAATAATGCTTAAAAGCGAGGGGATGGGAAGGAGAGGGAACACTGAGGGCGTTTTAAAGAATTGGATGAAATCATTTTCATTGTGGAGTAAATTAAATGTTTCTGGCTTTTTTTTTTTTAGGTTAGTTTGTTTGTTTCTTTTCCCAGTAAGTCACCAACAGATATTTTATGAAGTTAGCCACAGTTCAACGCTCTGCTTGTTGGAAAATATTTTTTTTTTGTGTTGTTTCACAGCGGATAAAACATTGAGGAGTGCAGTAAACATTTTAAACTTAGAACTGCAACAGATACAGTAAATCACATGTTGTTTGCCTGTTTGTCAGAGCAGGAATCCCCGGAGCTGCGGCAAGTTCAGTCCCCGCAGCAAGTTCACCTTGGGACAATTCCCCAGA
This sequence comes from Calidris pugnax, assembly GCF_001431845.1. Taxonomy (NCBI): domain Eukaryota; kingdom Metazoa; phylum Chordata; class Aves; order Charadriiformes; family Scolopacidae; genus Calidris; species Calidris pugnax. Next base: position 4,177,358 of record NW_015090814.1, read on the forward strand.
GCCTCTCTGGCTTTTGTAAGGGGCCTTTTATGGTTCATTGTATTTTCCCTGTGACACACAGTCTGCAGCACTGGCTGATAGGTAGAGGTGGCCAGATTTTAGGCACCTGACTTGTGCCAAATGCAGGAGGTGGGTGAAAGTAAGATATGTGGCTGGGTTCCTCAGTGGTTGATGGAAACAACACACAAATCCAAGTGTGACTCTTTTCTTCCAGATCTAGTTCTGGAGGTGGCTCACCCTCCCTGATGGTTATACAGGGAACCTATGGCAGGCACTGCAGTTTGATGTCCTAACTCGGGTGACATCTACCCCAGCTTTTGTGACTCAGTGTCCCCTACAGACAGTGGCTATTGCTGGGGTGCTAAGCATCTCCTGATATAAGAGCTGGCAGCTGGAAGACACCATTCAGCTGGGGAGAGCTGCAGCTGTCCCACTTCTAGATGGTAAATAGAATTAAAAAGAAGTTGAAAACTCCCATTCCTGTCTCTTTATGTTATTTATTTATGGATTTTTTTGTTACCTCTCAGCTGAGTTCATGAACTCAGTTACTGTAGCTATTACAGAAATATTAGCTGGCCACTGGTGGGATGGGAGGTGGCCCGCAGTGTGGATGGGAGGGATGTGGTCTCCTTTAGGATGCGGTTCACGAAATGGAAAAGTTTGTGTAAAGGGAGTTGTCCCTGTTCTGCGCTTTTTTGAACAGGTGCCCACATTACAGACACCACCACAATTGGCAGTATGAGCAGAGAGGTTAATAAATTGGCTGATCCCAGCTATTCTTTCCAAATATCCTTGTCCTCTGAAATGCAGCAGCCCTGCTCAGGGACAATAGCTCAGTGAGATGGTGGCCCGCCTGCCCTGGCACCTCTTCTGTGTGTAAAAGAATTTTAGCATTTCCTTCATTTTCTATGTTAGAAACCTTTGTGTAGGTTAAAAGATTTCTTCATCCTTAAGCTTCTTTCATATATTTTTGCATTTTGGCTTATAATAATTAAGACATAGAGGGGCATCTCATCACCCAGTTTTAAACGACCTTTCCAGGTTTGCCCATAAACTGAGGTTGAGTCACACCACAGGGATGGGGGAAGAAGGAACGGTTCTGTGACAAAGCCAATTTAATGCAGCCCTATCTGTGTAAAGCAGAGACTGGCAGGAGCAAGCGCCTCAGAGTCTAAGCTTGTTAATTAATTAAGTTATTAGCAAACTTTTAAAGCAAGCTGTACACTCAGGAAATGAAATGGCTGTAAAAGGATAGTCGGAGCGTGATCTTGTTTCATTCCACAACTCAAACAAATTGCAGGCTCCTTTCACTGGTGTTCGTACCCAGTGAAACTGGAAGTTTCATCCCAGTTTGCTTACAGTGTGGAAAGCATTAATTCTAACACAGACTTGTTGTTTCCATTCATTTAAGCAGAATGTTTGTACAATTTGTTTTGAAATTAGCTACTACTTAAATGCATATAAACATACTGGTTTAAGCGTGCTATTGGGTAGAACCCTGAGTGGTTTACAGACTGGAAAAACAGTCCTATCTAACCTTTCTGGCTAGCTGACCATAAAAATGATAGCATTTTCTGTTCAATCTGAGTACATCCACTGCTAGTGGAACATCTTTTTACATGCTAATAGCGAGTGCTAATGCCATTTATGTCTAATGTAGTATTGCTTTTCTTGCTTGCTTGCCAGAGACAGACATGCCAGAACCATGAAGGCCATTTATATTCACATTTTCCTTACCCCGACTACACTCTGCTCCACCTGTTCTAAGTACAGACATGTTGCTGAGACACACGGGATTCAGTGATGCTTTTGGGGTTGGTGATGTCCGCCTTTATGTTTTTTTCTGTGCTTGGTGTCACACAGACAGCACTGCAGCTGGAAAGAGATAAGAGTGGAGAATGGCTCGAAACCACTGGTATGATATCATCTATAGAGAAAAGAACTGTCAGGAATTTGCCAGGTGCCAGTTCTAGCACCCGTTGTAGGTGTCAGCTTTCCTGCTCTTTAAGGTGGCGTCCAGATTTGTGTTGGACTTTCAGATTCAGTAATAATAGTAACCATGATAGATGTCTCTCCTGCTCTTCTAAAGGCCAAGCATCACTGTCATTTTCCAGACGGAGATGTATTTCTTTTCAGGTTGAATTATTGCAACTCATTTTGTCACAGTTATGGAAGGTAGAGCCAAAATCATTAATTATGGACGAGAGAACTAATACAAATGAACTTAGGGTGAACACACCCGTAGCAGGACTTTGAAGGTTTTCTTTTCTGCTGTTCCTTAAGCAATACTTCCACTGCTTCTACTGCATGGGAAATATCTCACTAGTTTTACAGAATTTTAGTTTGCACTTTTTTGGGACAATTCAAATAAAATATGAATTCACACCTTTAAAAAAGAATAAACACATTTAAGACTTTTTTATTTTTTATTTTCTTAGTATAGAGCACAACATACACGTTTCATAAATGTTAGCAAGTGTGCATGATCTTACAGCTCGGTGGAAAACGGAGACAGGATATTAGGCATAAACAGGGAGGTCACACAGCACCGGAAAGAACTGGCAGACACGGCACCAGCCAGAGGAAGGAACCAGCTGATACTGGAAGCAACTGCTGAAATCAGTATCTATCTATATACATTTCAGGCATGAGCAGTATTCAGAGTCATGTGAAGGCAGTCGATGTGATATTTCGGAGAAAAGGGCATCAAGGACGAATTAAGGACACTTCAGAGAATTTACTGTAACAATTTTCTCTCTTTTTTTTTTCTTTTATAAAAAGATCTGCCAGTTAAACTTAGACCACAATAAATCCCAAAATATCTTAGACAGAGTCAGAAGCGATCGGATGAGCTATACTTCCAAAATACAGGTCTCGAGGCTAGTGGATGCCAAGCAGGGAAACAAGAAAGCATAAAATTATATGACTGCAGCGAAGGTGCCAACACACCTAGGGAGGTCATAATTTAGCTGTCTGGCTTCCAAGAATACACATTTGAGGAGCACATGGTTTCTCGTTTCAAGACAGGCATCAAAGTAGCAGCTCTGATATATTAGCAGAGGCGCAGACTGAGGATGTCAATAAACGCGGCAGCCTTTCAGGAGATGCGTTTCTCCAGTGTTGGCACGCTGATTAATGCGCTAATTAAAAGGGAATGTAGGGAGCAGGAGCCATGGCCGTCGCGTTTCCCCCCCGCCCACAGCCCCACCATGGCTGGGGGCTGGCAGAGCACCCCGCAGCACTCCCTGCTCCAGCTGACAGAAGGAGTTTTTCTGGCATGGCCACACCGCCTTCCCCAAGTCATGTTAAGAGGAGCCAATATAAGCTCTCCCCTTCTGGCAAAGCTGTGCCTGCACCAGGAGGAGTTCTGCAAACATAGCAGTATCTGCTGGGGGAACGTGAATTTTTCACGCCGGGGAACTGACACAGCTATGTTGGCAAAACATGATAATTTAGAACAGGCCTAGGAGAAAAAAAAAAAAAAAAAAAAAAAAACGTTTATCGCCCCATCCTCAGCCATTTGTAAAGCATTAGAGAGCCCTAAATACTCAACTTTCTGATTATCGTTCTACTTTACAGAGATTCTGATTTCAGTGAGAGGGGTAATGTGTTATGTTTGTGAAAAATACACTGATTCCTAATTTGTAGCAATTTAGTAGAATCATAGAATGCGTTGGGTTGGAAGGGACGTTTAAAGGTCATCTAGTCCAACGCCCCTGCAATGAGCAGGGACTTTTTTAGCTAGATTAGGTTGCTCAGAGCCTCACCAAGACTGACCTTGAATGTCTCCAGGGATGGGGCCTCTACCACCTCTCTGGGCAACCTGTTCCAGTGTCTCACCACCCTCATTCTAAAGACTTTTCCTAATGTCTAGTCTAAACCTACCCTGTTCTAGTTTAAAACCATTGCCCCTCATCCTGTCACTCCACTGTCTGATCGAGAGTCCCTCCCCATCTCTCCTGTAGCCCCTTTAGGTACTGGAAGGCCTCTATAGGTACTAAGGTGCCTAGTAGTTTTGCTGACAGCATCTACAGAATTTATAAAATATATAAATAACCAAATACAATTTGACTGCTCTACAGAAGTGTAATATGTCAGGAAACTTACTGCATCTTCTGTTGGGTTGGAATCCGTCTCTCCAATCCTCAGCTGGGCTCAACTGGGAGGACAGTGTGTACAGCCATGGTTCCTGGGACCATCTGACCTAACCGTGTGTGAGTCTTCCTTTTCAGAGTTACGGTCAGCACCTGTAGTGAACCAAAACTGGGATTTTTTCCAAAAGAAAGAATTTTTTCTGTGAAGTAATCTTATCAAAGTAAGCGAAGTAGTAAAATTGTTTTTGCAAGGCAACCACGGGGACGTTTGTGCAAGGCCCGGGTAGGCCTAGTTTAATGGGGCACCTTTAATCTGGAAAATTAAGCCTATCTCCTTGCAGTCTGTAGCTGTCTCTTATCACCAGTGACTCCCAGTTTCCACAGAACATCAGGAACAGGGAGGCAAATGTGAGTGTTTGCGTTTGCATTTCCCCTTGTTGTGGCGTCAAAGGTTACCACCAGCTTGCTGGAGGTTACCCTCTCTCCCACCAGCTGGATGAGATGTGGCTGGGAGGATTATCTACCCCACGTCAGCCAGAAAGAGACGGGTTAAGCAATAATTCACTGTTTAAACAGGCTTTAACTAAGTTGGCTCGTTTTAAGCAGCAATTCCAGCAATAGCTCAGCCAGAAAATCAGGAGTGGGAGGGTGTGTTTAACCTCTAGGAAGAGGGTGGTGACAAGTAGCTGGCTGAGGGCTGCGTATGGAAACCGCCTCTAGTGGCACAGCAGCAGCCAGAGAAGAAAGTATGACTACACTGACGGTTAATGCAGCTGGCGGCTTGCTACTGGCTTTATCTGGATGGAAATCCTCTAGACCCCTCACTTGAGATCGGCCTACAGCTCTAACAAGGGGGCAGGGGGTGGAATTCCCAATATTCATGGGGTATCTCGTCTCTTTCGCACGAAAAAGAGAAGGCAAGAAACTTTCTTAATCAAAAGTAAGGGCAAATGTAGGCAGGATATCAAAAGGCGTCTCTGGCAGTGAAATCCATTAGCCTTGAAGTAATCTCCTAAGGGAACTGAAGGCATTCCCATCGCTTGGGATATTTAAAATGAGGTCAGACAAAACACTAGGAAGTGTACAATGTGGGACAATCCAGAATCAGCAGGGAGAGGGATTAAACAGTCTTAATAAGCCTTTAACATAGATGCTGTGATTTCAGTGCCAAGAATTCACATGTCCCCCTACTCTCTCTCCTCCCTGCAGCTGCCATAATGGGAGATAATGAAATCACTGTAAATGTGGGCAATTAACTATTCTAATAGAATTTAATAATGTAATGGTCGTACATTATTCTTCCTCTGAGTCTCAACTAAGACTCCTCTACAGTAGATTTACGTTGACTTTTAGTAGAACTGTTACACTCTGTGGCACAGAGACGTAGTAAGATTACTTTGTGTTTCTAATACTTGGCTTAGGTTTCAGAGAGTGATTTTGTTTTTAGCTTAACCTATCTTTTCATCCCCTCCCTAAATTTCAAAATTCCTAAGTTGTTTATCTAAAACTTCCGCCTTTTACTTCTGTGTTTAATCACTCGGTACTATTATCCCACACCCTTCTAAATCTATAGTCTTTTGAGAGTGTAGAACAGCCAAAGGGTTCATTTTAGCAAGATAAATAGGTAAAAGATGTCCATTGTAGCACAGAGATGAGTTAGTATTTATATCCCTGTTCTGTAAATGTTAGGTCACCGCTGAAGTATTCACATCAACAACGGATTGTTTATAAACACTGTCTGAGAAGAATTTATTGTTTCACAAATACCACTGTTTGCTGTGATCTCTGATAATTTTTTCACATTTTCCTGGTGTGTCAATTTGATAGTGTGTCCTTAGGTCCAGACGACTGCTTGAATCATGTTCACACTGGAACAGGGTGTACTTTGTTTAGTTTCACTGGGGGAAAAGCCACTACACTGTGGTTTAGAGGTCCTACCAGTAGAGATAACTCTGTGAAACCACACTTCATGGTGCAAGTAAGAATGACTTACAATGACTTGCAATTGACACGACATTTGGAATCCTTTCATTTTATGTTCTGATGGAATTCCTATGAAGAATTACTTTCTTTCTGCATCTCCAAAAAGCCAAAGCCACAGTGCAAAAGAATGAGGTTTCAATAACATGTTTCATTCTGTGGTTTCTTTGTGTAATTTTGCGTGATAAGTGTTGTGTCTGTAAATCACTTCTAGTCAGTTTTGGTCTTTTGAATATTTAACAAATTCTTTAAGTCACACATGACACTCAACTTGGTGGAAAATTATCTTCAGATAGCTGGGAATTCACAGCTAGAGTAAGAATCTGATGTAGAAAAATGATGTTTTATAATAGAGACGTACTTATCATTCTGTGGAGTTACAGCTGCTAACATGAATGATAGATACAGCAGTGGGGAAGGAATATAATGATTGAAAAGTGAAGTGGGCTCCATTTTCTTCTTCACACCCCAGTGGTGCTTACAGAGACAGATTCTATTCTGTACCATCATTTTCAGTGGGACTGAGCAGATGGTTACCTGCAAAACCTTTAAATGGTACACACATAAATCTAGAAGAAACCCTCACCATAATTCCGTGATCCAGATTGAATTTTCAGTATATAACATCATTAGATAGAAAGCTCTATGCTTGGTAATTGATTTTTTTAATGTCTTGAGAATTAATTTTCACCAGGAAAGTTTATGGTAGCATTTTTACAAATGAAGTAAACAACTATATTATGCTGTGGGAGCTGGATCCTGGCATAGCTATCCATCTTAAAAGAACTCATTCTTCTCAAACGTATTCAATTTTAACCTAACTTTTTGGATGACAAAGCATTGCTGAAAGGATGTGAGAAACTTATTTTGTTACTTGCCAATATTTTATTACTATTGATTCGACATACAAATAGAGGTCAGTGAATTTAGAACAAGGATGAATTTAGCCTTTAAACTGCATCTATAACAATATGATTACCAGCCAATTTTTCCCTTGCACCTTAAAACTCAGTATAAGTTGATATATTGACATGTGTAGTTGTTTTTAACTTGCTGCATCCTATTCTCTTGAAAAAGAGAAAAGAGGACACACGGCTCACAGTCATGCTAGTAAATTTAAAAGTCACAGAGAATGCTCTCTGGCACTGAAAAGGCTGGCACGGAGTATCCCACTTCTACCTGATTACATTGTTTTCTGAGCAGTGACCACCAGCAAACTGCCTGTCTCTGCGCCCTGCCAGCTCCCATGCTCTGCCCAATAACTGCTGGGAGAACTCAAGCTGGCCCAGGCTGAAAGCACTGCAGGACTGTTCTTACCATTTAATGGGATGAGTTTGTGCATACCATTGTATCCCATTTTTCCCATGTCCAAAGGGAGCTACGAACTAGCACCATGTTTTTAGGGTTGGTTTTGACACACTGGATGGAGGTCACAGAGACATCTCAAGCTCTTTTCTTTTTTTTTTTCTTTTGTTCTCTTGGTATTTCAGAAAAAACTGCTAAAGATAAAAAATTTAAGCCAAAACACACAGGTATTCCTTTGTGACATGCTCAATGCATAAAAACAATTACAAAGAGGCTTGCAGTGGTAACCTGTACCCTACTCCGGTTCAGATGACAACACTGCAAATGAGTTGATAGAAGGATAATCTTTTTTTAATGTAAATAGGCTGTTCTGCTTCTGCTAAGGTTCTCAGGCATGGAGGCAGAGGATTTTCTACTTCTCTTTGTAAAATAGAAGCTGTCTTTCCCCCGATAAATTAATTGCTAGAGATAATACATCAATGTTCAACACCAATTGGAGTTATCCTCTGAATTCAGTGAACTTAAGAAAGATTGACACTTGAGAAAATATTTTATGTCTCAGTGCTATTTCTTTGTCCTAAGACCCACTGCAGTGTTTCAAGGACAACATGAAGGTTTTGTGGTATCTGGGAAATCTCCTCACCTGAAGAGATGCTTCTGCCTTAGCCCTTTCCCACACCTACAGCACCAGCTCTGGGAACTGCCTTCATTAATATTGTTGTTACTGTTGTGCCATTGCAATTGTGCAGCAATTTACTCAGTAGACAAATGCTTTTGTGGTGCAAGTCAGGATCAGGCCTTTGGAAAACAACTCTTTGTGTTTAAAAATGTAGTGAAATGAACTTTAATGGGTTTCCAAATAGCTTGCCGATTCCTATTTTAATGAAATGTAGTTTAGCATTTAACTATTTGATATTGTTATTGTAGATGGGATAATAAAGTATTTCTAGCTTAAAATTGCGCTGTCTACACTACAATTTTCCCTGAGTTTTTAATATGAAAAATAAGACAAGAGCAGACACAGCTTGTGCGTCTTCTGGAGAAGAGCCCTTCTGTTGCCAAAGTTATGTGAATCCTTGGGAATTGCCATGAGTTCAGGTGGCTCCAGGGTATGGTGAAGAACCTGTCTGGGCACACATTTATTTCAGTTGGACGGTTTTGCTTACAAAGCTGGGATCCCAAAACATCCATCTGGAAAGCATACTGAAAGCTTAAGGAAGGATAAACAGTGTTCCTGATGATTCTGGGAGAAACCGTCTAAGGAAATTTGGTGAGATTCCAACTCATGTTTGTATTTCTTTAACCCTTTTTGTTTAAAATGCTGACTGGTTGACTGAGCCAGAAAAAAATCAGCTGGGGTACGCTAAGAAATTTCCTAGATATTTAATCTGAGTCACTCAGTTACATAGCAAAGCAATGAACTCAGACAAAGAAATAAGATAAAAGTGGGTTAAAGAACAAAATGAAGAAATTGGGTTTTAATCATAAAAAGTTCACTGTAACCATATGAATCGTGTGGAGAGTAGCTAGTGATATTTGCACATGAAGGATCTTCTAACTGTATGTGCCGTTAGAAGTGAGGTGATGTTACAGTGAGGTGATCGAAAATCACCCTCCACTGAAGGGAATCTTCACCTTGAAGAAGTCGCTTGCAGTGCCCAAGGGAGTAAGGCTGCTTTGGGCATTGTGTCTTTCCTGTTAATACGACATAACCAGCTGCTCATGTAGGGGGATTTTAGTATGACAGGACAGATTAGGTCTGCCTTGATGGGGCTATGGGTGGCAACATGCGCTGGCAGCCCAGAAAGCCAACTGCATCTTGGGCTACATCCCCAGCAGCATGGCCAGCAGGGCCAGGGGGGGATTCTGCCCCTCTGCTCTGCTGTGGGGACACCCCACCTAGAGAACTGTTCAGCTCTGGAGTCCTCAGTGCAGGAAGGACAGGGACCTCTTGGAACAGGTCCAGAGGAGGGTCATGAAGCTGCTCAGAGGGCTGGAGCGCTTCTGTGAGGACAGGCTGAGACAGTTGAGGGTGTTCATCCTGGAGAAAAGAAGGCTCCAGGGAGACCTTAGAGCCCCTTCCAGTCCCTAAAGGGGCTCCAGGAGAAATGAGGAGGGACTCTTGATCAGGGAGTGGCGTGACAGGACAAGGGTTAATGGTTTTAAACAGCAAGAGGGGAGATTGAGACGAGATCTCAGGAAGAAATTCTTTGCTGTGAGGGTGGTGAGACCCTGGGACAGGTTGCCCAGAGAAGCTGTGGCTGCCCCATCCCTGGAGGGGTTCAAGGCCAGGCTGGATGGGGCTTGGAGCAACCTGGTCTGGTGGGAGGTGTCCCTGCCCAGGGCAGGGGAGTTGGAACAGGATGATCTTTAAGGTCCCTTCCAACCTGAACCATGATTCTATGACTACGCAAAGAACAGACCCAGTCTGAGGGACTGGAAGGGTGTGCTAGGCTGCTCCTACGCTTGTGTCCCTGGCTGGCCTCCAATGCGTGGCTGTTCCATTCAAACACAAAGGGTATTTTGTCCTGGCAGCCCTGAAAACCTTGTCTGGGAGCTAAGAATCAACCCACTCCATCTCGTGCTCCGTATTCTTGTGAGTGATCTTTCTGCAGCCCACACTATAATCATACTTTATTTGCAGATCATTATGCTCTGCCACGCTTGAACAACAGTTATCTTCAATAGGATTTATATACATGTCTGTGTAAAAAATATAGCTTTCAGGTAATCTTCTTCCAATGTTAGGGATGTGAAAAGATGCTAAACCTATTGTTTTATTTTAGCTGTGCTGAGTGTAGAACAGGTAATTGAAGTATTAAAAACGTTTTCTCCTCCTATTAACAACATACAAATTTGAATACCTTAAGAGCAGAGTGATAATGGAAAAGGTGTCATTTTCATATAATCCATTCTTGGTTTAAATGTTCTCTTCATAAAGCTGGTTATTAGGTTTATTTTATTAAAAAAAAATTCTATGCATAAAAAAATAATTGAAGATGTAATATTAGGCTTTTTAATAGCTTTAAAACAATAAGATATGTTGAAAAATTAGTAGAAAAATAGCTAATTATGTCATCCATTTACTGAAATAATACTACTTTCAGTACAAGTAAAGAAAATCTTTATTTCACTGAAATCAGAGGGAAATTTTCTGTGACTTTTAAACTGCGCTGTGGCTTCCATCCTTTTTGAATGGTTTTCCTATTGCATTGCTCGAGTTTACATTCAAGAAGACTCCTAAAATTTTCCAGTTGAGTATATAAATATATATTTATTTATACGTGTGTGTGTCTGTGCAGAAACAGGCTCAAAGAGAGTTGTCTGCTTTGTTGGAGTGAGCCGTTGAGATGTCAGTGTTTGGCAGTGGATGCCGTGGAGTCACCTCTCATTGCAGTGTAGCTCCCTATCGCCACTGCCTGAGCAACTCCTGGCCAACAAAAGCTGGGCTGACGAGGAATGCTCCCAGCTTTGGTACCATGCTATATTGCTAAATTATCTAACAATCGATTTTGTGCCTCTCGGGGAAAAAGCTTCAGGCACAAGGATGAGGGTTTTGATAGCATCGCGCCAAATTGCTTCCACTCTCACCAAGGCTGAGGGAAGCATCACCCACGGCTTCAGAAGAGCAGGGCTCAGCAGTGCTGATCACACAAGTCACATCCTACTATTGGTTCTTTCTACTTATTCCAAAAGAGGGGAAAAAAAAAAAAAAAAAAACCTTGTTGACCTACGCATAACTTTCTTGGGCTTAATTTGCCAGCTGGTGAGTGTCACATGCTTAATTCAGGCAACGTAAATAGCAATCTCTTTAATAGTTAACATTTTCACTGACAACACAGTCGCTGAGCTCAGACAGCTGATCACTGCTGCTGTAAAGCTAAGGCCTTAAATATTATCGAACTAATACCCTTGTATGGTCACACTGGATACAGATTAGTGAAAGCCATAATCCTATTTAATTTAACACAGTCCTAGGGATTTTCCTCTACAAAGAATTTGGTCACATGCATACCGCATAATATTTTGCATAGTTCTTGAATATATGGCCCCTCTCTAGGAGCAGGGCTGTCTGCCAGTTTTAATGGCACTTATTAAATCCCATTGTACTCAACACCACAGTCCAGATGCAGGTATCTGCTAGGAAAAGCTCCATGGTTAGTAAGAATTTGTTGTGGCTCCCAGCTATGCCACAGCCCATTCTCTCAAGTCAGCTGTTTCGCCCTCTGAAGAGGAGGTTATCCCTCAGCAAAGTCAGAGATGACGAGGGACTACAATTAATTTTACCCACAGCGCAGCCCAGCCAAGTGCCTGTCGTCTAAGAACTCAGACGTATAAAAACTGACTGTGCTTGAACCGTCACGGATTCTGAGGTCTGTGGTTAAACAACTCATTCTGAGTCATAGGAAAGGCCTGATTTTTATGTGCTGAGCACAGTTAAGTCCATTTGCCTTCAACATGATGTGATATCTTTGACACAGCAGCGGATTAGACATGTAGAATTAGAGATACCCTGTGTACAATCATCTTTTTTCCATATATTTTTTTTCCCCCATGTAGAAATATTGTCTGAATGGAAAAAGGAGAGTTTGGCCTTCCGTCAAGGTCTTGTAGCTAACGTCATTGCTTATCACGGACCAGCTGTAGACTGGGAGGACCAAGTGCCAAGCATCTCACAGGTGTGTTGCAGACTTCACAAGGCACATATGGGTACAGCTCTGTCGGGTGACCCTGGGCAGAGATCTGGAGGAAAGGAATCTGGAGGTAAGGAGGCACCCTGAAAACAGTAAACTACATGGTCAGTCATGTGTTCAGACAACAGATATCAAATCCCAACGGGCTGAAACCACAGGATGCTCTGTCACCTAGTCAGAAGCTGGATTTCCATGCACAGCGTCAGTCCAGCTGATCTTCTGGGGCTCCCAGATCAAGTTTATTCCTGTTAAACCATGTTTGGAGCATTTTAGAGGCTTTCAGTTCTTATTGCAAAGAAACAATGCTGAAATTTTTATCAACAGACTGCTGGGTAGTGAAGCAAATCCAGACAGGGAGCAATCTTCTACCTTCATTTTCCTGACAATTTCCAGGCATGTTGGGACAAATACGTGGCCTGGGTGGTTTCCACGTGAGAGTGGCCCAGCTCTCCTCAGGAGCACTTGGTAGGTAAAGGCAGCTCAGGCACGGAGGCTTCTCCTCCTTCTCTAGCACCACGCTGGAGGTAAAAGCCTTCCCCTCCAGGAAGCAAAGACAGTGGTTCAAGTTGGTTAGGTTTCCAGGTTATTTTCACTAACTTAGGCACCACATGAATGGCTGTTGGCTTAATGCACCGAGTAGTTATTAGTATTATTACTACTATTACTATTAATAATAAAATAGTGCTTCTTCCAAAAGTGCCTGAGGAGCAAGCTAAAGTAAGCTTCATCTTGCTAAGGTGCTCTGCAACATTGGGCTGTCATTCAAGAACACAATAAATCCTGCTTCAGGGCTCCCACTACTGGATCAAAAGCACCAAAGCCAAAATGCTGACGCTGTATGAAATAATTCTGCAAATTCAACTGGATTTTTAAACGCTGGCAATTTAGCTTTATATTGGTTGGTTTCATGCCAGCTTCAGTATCATCTTGCCCTGGCCATTCAATGTTGTACCAAACCAACCGCAACCTGGTTTCTCAGCACTGGCGCAGAGTCAGCAGATCAGGTGCTCCCAAAGTGCAGTTTTGTGACCTCTTCTGGGTCGTCTTTGTGACCTCTTCTGGGTCTTTCTTTTTTGTGACCGCTTCTTGTGGTTTCTCCTGAAGACCTTGCTACCTACACAGACAAGAGAACCATCAGAGAGGAGGTTGAATGGACAAGGGAAGGGGACAGAAAGATTACAGCAAGGCTCATTGCTCACTTTTGGAAGGACAGAGAAGAAGGAGTGAAAGATTGTAAGGACACACATGAAAAGGCAAGGGAGGGTGAGGGCACAGAAAAGCAAGGCGAAATAAGAAAAGGCAACTAGATGGGGAAGCTGTTAAAATATCTGGCAGAAAAAGAGGAGAGGGAAGAAAGAGACAATCAGAAGGAAACTGGAAAGCCTGGGCATAGCTGTGGAAAGTTGCTGTACAGCATGCATCCACTGCTAGGGTTCCTTTTGCTTTGCTCTGGATGTGACTGCAGCTTTTCAGATTCTCCTCTCTGGGTTTCGCCAGACACCTTCCTGGAAGAGGACCCAGAAAGTGCACTCCTCTTGCTCAGGGGTAGCAAAAGTACCTCGCTGAACCTCAGGAACCAGCCTCTGCCACTTCCAGAGCTGTAGTCCCTCGTTGGATCTACTCTTCTTGCTGGTCTTTTCTGGGTCTTACAAACCCTGCTGAGTGGAGGTAAAGAAGGCATAAAGGACAGCAGCTGCCTGAAGAGTTTGCTCATCACAAAAGGATGAGCCTCTCTGCCTCCTAAAACTGACACCTTAGCAGAAACGCAGAAGGTGATGACATTTAGCTCTCGTTACAAATCTTTACACGTATAGTTAAGACGTGTCAAATTTACTGCACTCAGTCATGCATAGCAGAGTTTGGCTTATTTACAGTATGTTTTCACATGTCATACATCTTTAAGCAGCCTGGACTGGTTTAACTTTTTTTCCATTGGTGGTTTCTGCATGCAGATTAGAAGAATTGTTAGTGCTTTGGCTTATCTAGTGTCACACCATGAAGAAATTATTGGCAGTAATAATCATTATTACGCCCTCCAGCTCCTTCAATCTGATTATAAAAGTTTAGATTAGTGACATGTGTTTTGGCTGCTGTGTTGAGATCCAACATCAGCCTTTTTTTTTCCCCAGTATTTCATGTGAAAACTAGAAGACAGCGATGTATTTGCATCTGTACTGAAGCCTACTATAGTAAGTAAGGTGATTCTAAATGGGTATGGCATCATTTGATATCAAGATCACTTGGCACCATCATACAGCTCTGTCATCTCTAATACCCCTGTTCTGGGCTTCCCTTACCTTACCTTCTTCCACTGCTTTCTGTCCCCAAATGGGAGTCTCCCCCTGAAGGAGCAGGGAGCAGGTCTGGAAATGAAACACACTCTTCCTTCAGCCTTTTCCCAGGTGCATTGTAGCAAAGAGCTGCCACAAATGTGAGGCATTTGGGTTGCAAAAGCAATGTTTGAAGACCACACTAACACTGTTGTTTTCTTTAAAGGAAACCCCTTGTGCTGTTCCTTAAAGTTGTTGGGATATTGCTCTCAATAACTGTGTTGGGGAAGATCCAAATCATACTCATAGAATCATTGAGCTTGGAAAAGACCTTTAAGATCATCAAGTCTAACCATTAACCCAACGCTGCCAAAACCTCCACTAAACCGTGTCCCTCAGCACCACATCCACCCGTCTTTTAAATACCTGCAGGGATGGTGACTCCACTTCCCTGGGCAGCCTGTTCCAATGCTTGACAACCCTTTCCATGAAGAAATTTTTCCTTATATCCAAACCTCCCCTGGCACAGCTTGAGGCTGTTTCCCCTCGTCCCGTTACCTCTTCCTTGGAAGAAGAGACCGACCCCCCCTGGCTAGGCCCTCCTTTCAGGGAGTTGGAGAGAGCGAGAAGGTCTCCCCTCAGCCTCCTTTTCTCCAGGCTGAACACCCCCAGCTCCCTCAGCTGCTCCTCACAAGACTTGTGCTCCAGACCCCTCACCAGCTCCGTTGCCCTTCTCTGGACCCGCTCCAGCACCTCAAGGTTTTTCTTGTTGCGGAGCAAATATTACAGTCCATACCTACAAGAAGCCACCTTTTCCTGCCTACTTTTTTTTCTCCTATTAACCTGCTGAAGGGAAAATCGATCTGGCAAACGAATCACTGTATACCTACCAGAATTGAAATATCTCTGATTTACAAAAAAGAAGAGAAAGAGCAAATATTACAGTCCGTACCTACAAGAAGCCACCTTTTCCTGCCTACTTTTTTTTCTCCTATTAACCCGCTGAAGGGAAAATCGATCTGGCAAACGAATCACAGTATATCTACCAGAGCTGAAATATCTCTGATTTACTAAAAAGAAGAGAAAGGTAGTGATCTAATTTAGAAAAACTTCAAAATCTTTTTGAACAGTTCTGAAAATCTGAGATACGTAAATCCAAAAAGAAAAATCTTTTAATAAGTAAATAATAAATGTTTTATTATACACATTACAAAACACACAGAATATTACACTGCAAATAATGTCTTCCGAACTTGTGATCTAATAGTAAGATCACTAGGCCATATTCTTTGTTTCCTTTCTGTTTTTGCAAATGCCTCAGTACATAAATGTTTCTCTACATTAACAAAAGAATTTGATTAACTAAAAATAGTAACAAAGCATTAGTTACAATTGGTATGAGTTGAGTGCCTCATAATTTTATTTTTTCTGAACGCTGAGGGAAATTATGAAATTATATTCCTTAAAATATATGTGGATTATTTTGTATTATCTAAACACTAATTTTACAACCCTGCTTCTATCAGAAATGAAACAGAAACTGCAAAAAGTTAAAACCAAAGGGGATCTGTAAGTTAAGAATAAGCTCAGAAGAAACTACTGTGATCAGGGTTATCTGTCATTGTGAGATAGATAGATATATATATACACACACACATATATATTGTTGTGAGATAGATAGATGTATATATACACACACACACACATATATATTCCTGTCCTCAAGATTTACATGGCTTTAGCGAAATTCCTACCCCTCGGTCCTTCTGGGTTTTGAGGAACTTGTTTTATGTGACAGCCCTTTACCTTCCCTGAGCTCCCGTGTGAGTTTTCAGAGCGGTGGACCAGGATTTGTAATTCTGTGGGCTTCCTCCCCTCGCCTCCCTCCTTCCCCCCGGGGCTTTCACGTTTTCTTCTAAGAAAGCCTACTTTATTCAATAAATCAAGCTTAGATTCAAATGTGCATCAAAACGTGCTGGCAAAGCTGAGAGTGCTAATAAAAGAGCCTGCGGGTGCCCGGGTCGGTGACGGTGTTCTCCGGGGGAGGACGGGGAACTGGTCAACCTCATGTACCACCGCGATGCACCGCTGCCGCCGAGGGAGAGTGCGTGGGGGGAGGAAGGCAAAGGGCTGCCTTCAACCTCTCCTGACTCCTGCTACAAATCCTGAAGAAACATCTGGTCTTTGCAGATCTGAAAAGGAAAGCTTTTCTTTTACATAAGAATACAAATTGGGAAACATATTTCTTTACAAGCCCTTGGAAATGAGTGTCACCCACCACATATATTACGTCCCTCAGCTGAACTAAATTGAAGCCAGATACATATTTCTCTTTGATGACTCCATCAAGGTATGTTTTAACTCCTCTCCCCAGTCCTTTAGCCTCTCAAAAGATACATGTGTAGATAAGGAAGCAGCCTCAAAACCATGCAAAGTAACAGCAGCCAAGCAAGTGGCTTTGAAAAGAAAAACCCAGATTTGTAGCTCTCTCTTCCTGCAAACAATTCCCTTTTCCAGTTATAAGTTTCACCTTCTAAAAAAACTTTCCTGGAAGAGGCTGAGGACACAGGGAGATAAACAGGATTTGAGAGCCCTCTGAAAGGGGGGGAATTTAATTCAAAACCAGGCACCTCGCTCAGGTGTACAAATGACCATGTAAAGCACCTCTACTTTGCCTGGTTACATCTCCGAGTTAGTAACTCAGATGGTTTTGGCATCTATGGGTGCTTGTCAAACACCCCAGTGGTGTCTGACAGGCTTGCTCTGCGGAGAGCCTGAGTGTTGTACAATTGTTTGTGTTAATGAGATTACTGTTACTTAAGAAATGCTTCTTATTCTTTATTACCCCTTACTGAGTGTCAAAGCCAGACTACCAGCTTATCTACATTTGGCAAATACTGTCAGGTCTAAGAACCAAAAACTGTTGTGAATTACACTTTGAAACTCTGGACCCAGTGAAAACACACCAGATCCCCTCATTCGAGGCCAAACTTAACCTTGCTTTTGCAAGTGCTCCCAAAGACGTCATCATTTCTTCAAAGAGAGATAAATGGGCCCTTAAAAGATCAGGAAGACTTGGATGAATCGGGAGAAAATGCACTTCCTCACCAATTCCCATCTCCATAGAAACTCCCCGACTCTGCTCTGTCTTCTGCCTCTACAGATTAGGCAGCCCCGTTTCCCAATAACAGACAGCAAAGTCTGACGCCTGCATTGTCTCGCAGAGGGGTATCTTGAAGAGCAGAATTTAAGGACAAAAAGAGAACTTTGCCAAGTGCTTAGCATCGCCTCCCCCAACTTTCAAATTCTTCCCGTTGCTTTTCAGGTTCCTAAGAAAATTTCTCATGAGAATCATCAGTATTTGCTGCCAGGGTACCCGTGATTCTGATGATGCTTTTGTCGACCACTTTTGCTTCAAAGGATGCAGCACCATCGAAAGACTCGTGCACGCTACCATAATTCATGTCACTTTTGGGGAAGACAGGGAATCGTCAGGAGCAGAGCATGGGATGCTGATTTAACCATAAAGCTTTATTTTCAAATTCATGGAATAGTTTGTGCATGAAGGGATGTGCTTTTTCAGCAGTTCAGATGAGCGGATAAGGATAGTACTTTTTTTTAATGAAGTGAAATGTACAAAAACACACATTCATTGATTATTGTTAGGAAAGGAAGAAGATACTAAACCGCAGTAGATAAACATCAGCATGCAAAGTTCTTTTGTTAATAAGAATAAATTGATAGATTTATAGAGTTTAAATTCTGGCAAGATCACTTGATTGTCTCATGAAACCTGTAAATCAAAGCCATTAAATCTCACAGTATTAGCTCTGAGCTGAATAGAGCTAGACAAAACATGTTGGTAAAGCAGTACATGTAACAAAAGATGCAATTCAGCTTGACAGAAGCTTTATAGCTTTGGGTCAAATCCTTAAGTTTTAAAAATAGAAGGAACAACTAAAATTGAAGTGCCATTTTCCCCCGTTTTTCAGCTTTGGCTAAGTGTACTGTGTTTTGTGTTGTCTGTGAAAATGGCATGTCTTCTTTGTTCTACACTTAGTCCATAACACACACATGGCAAAATCATACCCCTCAGAAAAATACCCAGTTTTGACATGAAGATTTCAAACAAGAAAAGTTTCTAAAATGTCTCTTGTTTCAGATGTTGATCACTCATTCTGTATAAAAACCCAAATGCATAATTTCTCTTATAAATATGTCCAGCTTCAGCTTTCATTCTTTATCATACCTTCTTGGTCCTCTATTTTCTTTTCATAAATGTACTTATGCACTGTAGTCAAGTGACTCTCAATTTTCTTTTTAATGGACTAAACCTGTCGAAATATTTAAGTCTCTCCTAGTAGGGTATTTTCTATGACTCTTGAAAAAATCTATGACTCTGCTTTTAAGAGCTCCAGTTTTTCCAACATATCTGCCTTTCTAATGAACTCATCTTTGCTGTAGAGAAAAATGAAGTTGTCACTCATTTTCCCTACATTTATACATCCATGGACTATATTAGCCCTTTGACCACAGCATAGCAGGGGAAACTTATGTTCTATTGCTTGCCTACGTTGACCCTAAATCATTTCAGAAAGGTTGCTTTTTCAAGATACCACTCTAAAGAAATTTCAAAATGCCATTTTAATGCATGCCCTAGGTTTCTAAGTCTGCAATAGCTAAATTCATATCAGTCTTTTTCTCTTTTGAAAAAATTGTCTTATTCAGCAGTTGAGATCACTTTTTACACGTGCTCTGTCATTATTAATACATGTCAACATTTGTGTTGTGTGCAAATTTTATCTGCAATACTTTGTATTTGACAATTCCTTTCACTTTAGGAACAAGAAAGTTACATACTGTAACTCCTTTTGACTCATATTTAATCCCAGTATTTCTGCTGCTGCTTCTTCATCCTTTTCCCCAATGCTCCATGTCCCTCTCGGAGATGAGTTCCCTGTCCCAGGCTCTCTGATTCATTGCTTATATTTTCCCCACGTTCTCATCTCCTCCACAAACTCTTTGTCTCAGCTGCATGTTCAACACAAATTCTCTTCCTTTTTTTCTTACGATGGTATTTCCAGATACCTTCCCTGACCTGTAGTTCAAAATACAATCTAGAAATAGTGTTGCTGGGATGAAAGATTAAAAGTTGTGCACTGGTCTCACGCTTCACCTACAAACACTTCCCCCTCACACCAAAGCCCCAGCGTTGGGCAATTTATGCTGTATTGATTCCAAAGAGGTAGATTACTGTCTGACAGCTATACCACATCCTTTATTAGCATCCAAAGTAGAGCTGGGATTTAGCTAATGAGGCTTAACTATCTCCTTTTGCAGCTGCTGGAAGAAGCAGTCACTTCTGAGGTGCAATTAATATCAGGGCTATGTCCTCTTGTCACACTTAAACACCTGAAGCACGTTGCCCTTGGAGAATCTGGGCCTTTGCCTGAAGACCATGTGGGCAGAGTTGTAATGATTTCTCTGTCTCTGCTCAGTTTTTTCAGCATAAAAAAAATACAGAGAGATGCGTGATTTTTACAGGTTAGAAGAAATTAATTGTTCATTTTGTCTTTGCCTATAGGACTTTTTCCCTACACTTTCTGTAATACTGAAATAACTAGGTAGCTATGCAATGTTATATGTATCAGGCACAAGATAAAGGATCCTGAGACATCCTGACCCTGACTCTAGGTATGTCCAGTGTCCCCAAACTAGAAGGTGTATGTAGTTGTTTCCAGCAGCAGCCATTGGACTCTCTTTTGTACTTACATATCTTTTAAGAGTTTCTCTCAGAGTGATCATATAGCGTAGGACAATGTCACAAACTTTCTTCCTTTGTGATTTAAGCATCCAAAGTAGAGCTGGGATTTAGCTAATGAGGCTTAACTATCTCCTTTTGCAGCTGCTGGAAGAAGCAGTCACTTCTGAGGTGCAATTAATATCAGGGCTGTGTCCTCTTGTCACACTTAAACACCTGAAGCACATTGTCCTTGGAGAATCTGGGCCTTTGCCTGAAGACCATGTGGGCAGAGTTGTAATGATTTCTCTGTCTCTGCTCTGTTTTTTCAGCATTAAAAAAATACGGAGAGACGCGTGATTTTTACAGGTTAGAAGAAATTAATTGTTCATTTTGTCTTTGCCTGTAGGACTTTTTCCCTACACTTTCTGTAATACTGAAATAACTAGGTAGCTATGCAATGTTATATGTATCAGGCACAAGATAAAGGATCCTGAGACATCCTGACCCTGACTCTAGGTATGTCCAGTGTCCCCAAACTAGAAGGTGTATGTAGTTGTTTCCAGCAGCAGCCATTGGACTCTCTTTTGTACTTACATATCTTTTAAGAGTTTCTCTCAGAGTGATCATATAGCGTAGGACAATGTCACAAACTTTCTTCCTTTGTGATTTATGAACAGCACAGGACAGAAAACATTATAAAGCTAATATGAATTATTATAATTGTCTGCTTGGCTCTCTTCTTCCTCCTCTTCACTACTTAACCTTTTAACATTACAAAACAGCTCTGGCATGAGCTGTCAGAAAGTGGAGCCCAAAGTCACTGCTGCACATGGGGCTGTCTGCACACGTTAATAAGGAATTTGCCACTACTGTTAGATACCCTTGTTCTCACTCTTTTTCTTTTTCAGCTTAGGGGACTCTGGGGTCACTAGATGTTATCATTTAAACCCAGTCATTCTTTGCACCATCCACCTGCATGCTCAGGGAATTCATGTGAACTTCAGCTTTGTTATTTCACTTGCACAGTCACGGGGCAGCCATGGCATTCCTTGCAACCAGGAGCAAACATGAGATTCATTGCTTCTACATAAAAGTACTGAGCTAGGTACATAATTGTAAGCCTGTCTTAGAAAGCAGTATTTTCTGAATCAGTCTTTCATTCCCTGTTTTGCTCCATGCAAGAATACTGAGATTATTTTTTTTTTAAGAAATGCTCACAGTAATCAGGGTGTCTTTATCCCTACCGTGCCCCCTACATAGATATCATGTCAGATTATCCCTTAAATCAGTGTTCTTTAAACAGCAGGGGACAAAACCAAAGTGCAAAAGGGAGTTGGAAGGAAACACCCTGCTCTCAAAGCTGGAACGTGCTCCTTCCTGGGGACAGAGGGAAAGTTGGAGGATATGGGAGGAGGACATGGCAGTGAGGGGGAACCCTTCTGACTAAGGCTGGTTGGGCAAGACAGACATATAACCTGAAGTATCTATTCAAGTGTTAGTTTTATGAGTGATTTTTTTTTTTTTTTTTCCTGGCTCTATTTTTCTCCCATTACCTAAGAGCGAATAAATGTTAATCTTTATCTCCTTGTACTACTCCCCCTTTACAAAAAGGGCAAGCCATGGAGGTGACATCAGTGCTGGGTTTTCTATAAATACAGCCAGGTTTTCAATGGAAAGTTTTGAACTGCTGGGCCCAGACTTCCATGGAAATGTGTGTAATCTTTGCCACAGGGATGGGCTAGTGCAGAGGGAAGAGCTGGTAGTATTCTTATCCAGGTCAAAGCACATCCAAGTGCCTGGTGTGATTCCAAACTGGATTTAGAGAAGGTATTAGGAGCTTCCATTGGCAATCCAAAGTGATAGATTACATCATTTCCACCCAAAATATCCCGATTTGAAAGGATTTTATAGTGAACTGCAGCACAGCTCTATAAAAATTGCACTCTTCTGTCTTTTTTTTTTTTATTTTTCAGCAACTTGTTCTTTTTCTCTGCTTTACTAGTGAAAATTCAAACTGTCCTGCTTCCCAGTTTAAGATGGCTTCAAATGGTTTTTAGCCTCTAGAGAAAGCTCAAACAGTAACCGTATATTGGTCTTTCCTCAGCTGATGCCTATCACTGCCCTTTCCTCATAGTGCTTCTCCTGTGCTCTCCAGGCCAGCTTTTTAATTTGTACTTAGAGCAGGCAGTTACCAGAAGAATTTCTCTTGGGGAACCTAATCTACAGTAGTTCAGCTACTTTGCTAAGAAAGGTTTTCTCAGGTGCCCTTTCAAGATACTTAGAAAAAAAGAAAGATTTGATTTGAAATTGTATTTTTCATAATTTTTTCTTCTTCTTTCCATTCCTGCTTTGGAGAAAATAGTCTTTAAGAGCTCATTGATACATATATGATGGTTATTTATCCCAGAAAACATTTAGCACCGAGTCAGTTATGTCTTTTGAAATATATTGAAAATGGTTGCAATGCACAACCAGAACTTGCTCTGAATATGTTACAAAAAGAGTTTCTTTTCTTTCCATGGACAATTGAAATGGAAATCTGTCTATTGACTGGTCAGGCACTTATACTATTTGTTAATGATTTTTTTTTAAGGGACACACTGGTGGTATTGATTTGCAGCTGAGGAGAGAAGCAGCTCCATTACTCTGTTTAAATGTGAGTGCCAAAAAGATGACTGTTAAAGGTACCAGAGGTGGGTTAGACACAGTCTGTTCATGACGGGCTTTCTCATATGTTACTGCTCCCAGAAAGCCAAACTAAATGCTATATGCCCGATTTCCCATGTGTTTTCATTCACCATGACAACTAGCAAAATGTGACCTTGACTTGTAAAACCACGTGTTGCCATCTGTAGTAAAAGAGAGGTAAAGATGAAAAACTCCTTAGCATTTTTTCTCCCAAAGGAAAGGTAGGAGTATTATGTGATTTCCTCTACCTTTGGACAATGTGGTAGGAAAATATTAGTTAATTAAAAATAAGACAGAAAGAAAAGAGGTGCATTTGTGATTAAGGCATGAAAAGTCAAAGTCAATGTTAAAGAATATTTTACTAGGTAGTTCTTAGGATTGTTCAAACATTTTCCATTGATACTATTTTTCTATGGAAAGTAGGTTTTGCACATTGTTTTGTGCCTGAAACATTTGCTTTTTATAAAATTGTCTCTACCTTTCTTTTTTCAAGGTTCTCAGGTGCTGAGTTAGAATCCATTTTCCAAATCAGGTTCACTGGAACTGCTGTTCAAGTCTCTTGTGTCCCATATGAACCAGGTTTACAGCCAAATCACAGTCACCTCCTGTGGGCAATCATAGGGACCCCCAAGATTCAAATTGCCTGGGAAGAGAGGAAAAAAAGAAGGAAACACCTTTGGGGTTTGGGCTGAAGGTAACCCCAAAATGCCTTTTTTTTCCTTTTTCTTTTTTTCTTTTTCCCCCTTAACATGTAATTGGGGAAGGCTTTCAAGAAAATTGAAGTTAATGCAGGGAAATTTTAAGGAAGTGAAAGGTTGGTAACTTCCCATTTTTTTTCCAGAGAGCCTACTAGAAAGCTGGAACCAATTTTCTGATCCTCCAGAGGATTTTAACATATATGTCCCATTTTCTAAAGCAAAGTCCCAGCCATCAAACATCAGAGACAGGTTGCTCGTAAGCGAAAAGTTTTCTACTTTGCTAAAACAATTATACTTGTCATATAGGGTGTTCTGGGGTAAACACCCCTCTGTATGAAATGGTCCCATCCTATATAATGCAAAAGACTCTGCGTTTCTGACACAAGGTGGGAGTGACTCAGGCTTGCCTCATGTCAGAAAAGGGCTCTACTATTCTGTTACCCTGAGCTGTCCAATTTTTAAGCCTTCTTAAATTGTAGTTTGAACACTCTCAGTTGAAACTGTGTAAGTTTTTGGCAAGTCTGTTTCCAAAGAATATTTTTAAATTTGAGTTGGACGTGTAATTGAAATAGACTGTTTTGGGCTGTTCAGACTATCAAATCCATTTAACCATGTCCTTAAGGATTTCCTGCCAGGTCCTGGCAACGTGGAAAAAGAAGGTGTTGTATTTGAATGAAAAAGAAACAAGGCTTGTATAGCTGAGCAGCAATGGGAAAACTAGAAAGAGATGGCAATAAGAATTTAAGAGGATTAAAGGGATTGACTGAAAAATAATACCGTAAGAGGAACTGGGATGGGAAGGGGATTTGGACCTAAGGTAACTGGAACTGACTGGGAAGAAGGATAGATAAGATGATGGGGAAGAGACAGAGGTCTGTGTGTGCCCCGGCACACCATTTTTGTGTGGATAAGAAAATTTTCTAGTTCTTCAGAGCCTTGCTTGTTTGCAGGCAGGACACAGCTCTTACACTCATGCTGGATGTGCTCCAGCTCGTGCAGATCCCATAGCAGCAAGCAGTTTTCCATGGGGAAGAGACAGAGGTCTGTGTGTGCCCCGGCACACCATTTTTGTGTGGATAAGAAAATTTTCTAGTTCTTCAGAGCCTTGCTTGTTTGCAGGCAGGACACAGCTCTTACACTCAGCTGCCCGTGCTGGATGTGCTCCAGCTTGTGCAGATCCCATAGCAGCAAGCAGTTTTCCATACCCACAAGTATCAGAAGTTATTGCGATGGCACTAAGCCTTTCAGCTCTGGGGATGTCAAGCAGAGGTTTCGATATGAGAACAGAAGGCAAGACTTCTCTTTTCAATCAGGAGTTTCATGAGTAAATTCCCAAGGTATTTTCTTTTTTTAAATACTGGCTTGGAAGAGTGTAATGTTGCAAAGCTAAGCAAAGAAAGGTGAAAAATGCTGGAAGGTGGCTCACCTGCAAAACTTTTTTCTCTGATGCACCATTCCTTGGAACCTGGCCTATACTATCCCATCTTCCTCCAATTCAATGGGCTCCTAGGGGCATCCACACGGAGTCACATTAACACTAGCCATCCACCCCATTGAGCTGTTAAGGATTGCTCTTTGAAGGCACTTACCTCTCTTCCTTAACTATTCAGGAGCTTGGTTCTCAACTGTAAGGTAGATGCTTAAGTTTGAAGGCATCCAGATGATCCTGACTACGCTGTTATCCCACAGGACAGCATCCTTCCACAGCACAGGAAGGACATGGACCCGTTGGAACGGGTCCAGCAGAGGGCCACAAAGATGCTCCGAGGGCTGGAGCCTCTCTGCTGTGAGGACAGGCTGAGAGAGTTGGGGTTGTTCAGCCTGGAGAAGAGAAGGCTCTGGGGAGACCTTATAGACCCTTCCAGCACCTAAAAGGGGCTCCAGGAGAGATGGGGAGGGACTCTGGATCAGGGAGGGGAGCCATAGGATGAGGGGGAAGGGCTTAAATCTGTAAGAGGGGAGATTGAGATGAGATCTGGGGAAGAAATTCTTTGCTGTGAGGGGGGTGAGACACTGGAAGAGGTTGCCCAGAGAAGCTACGGCTGCAACATCCCTGGAGGGGTTCAAGGCCAGGCTGGATGGGGCTTGGAGCAACCTGGTCTGGTGGGAGGTGTCCCTGCCCAGGGCAGGGGGTTGGAACTCCATGATCTTTAAGGTCCCTTCCAACCCAAACCAGTCTATGACTTTATGATTCTGTGATCATGACTATATAGAAAAACTAGACCTTTTCTGAGAAATAATCAGAGCTATTTGACAAAGACACTGCTGTTTGTGGGACTCTTCTGTTTGCTAAGGAAAAATTGGGTAGGAATGGAAGGAAGGGGAAAATGAACCTTGTTGTTAAATTTTAGGTTGGTCTGTGATTTGTGGCCATTCAATCAAGCTGAGTTTTTTCATACGGTCACTCATTTTTGGCATGCCTTTCTGGAGGGATGTGGGCAGATTTGTAGAGAAAAATATACTCATTTTTGGAGCTGAAGTAAACAAAGTTATTCATGCTGATGAAACTCTCCTTAATGTGAAGTACTCTCAAAAATTTCTGGTCTTTAAATTACATGCCCAAAATTCTTTTGGCCTTTTGACTTTAAGTTCCTCCTCTATGAAACGATGATAACACTTGCCTCTTGCAACTTGTCCCTGTCCTCAGAAACATGCTCTAAAAATAAACTCATTTTGTTCACAAAGCCTTTAGATACAACATTGTGAGTGGAGCTATGCAAAAGTTCTTGGGGAATTTAATAACTTTGTCTTTAGAGCAGGATATGAATTGTGTATAGTAAATAAGGCCTGCAGGCACAAATATTGCATAGCTGCTCATCATTTGAACTCTGCTCATCCTGTGCATTGAACGAGAAGAGAGGAATGGAGAAAAAAAAGCTAATTTTACTGTCTATATTTGCTTTTACTTAGACCATTTTACTCTTGATACTTCTCAGCTTCTGAAAGCTTGCCCTGCCAGTTCTCATGGACTTTTAAGATATATTTAACATGCAATTAGAAGAGTGTTCTTCAAATCAGCAGGGGGTTTGCTTCGTATGTAGATCCCAAATTGCTCCTGGCTACATCCATGTTTTGATTCTAGGCAGCTGAATAGGGTCCATAAATATATCTGTTCCTCAGAGTGGGCCTTTTCACTGCTCCCCCGTCTTGATGTCAGGGAATCTCAGCTGCTGTCAGTAAGAAAACCTGTGCTGATAAGAAAACCTTATTGTATTTTTTGGCACTGAAAGTAGATGCAATTCCTCATAGAACGGACTGCTTAAATTAAGACAAAATAGATTTTTGAGGAACATTTCTTTATTCCCTACTGTTTTTTATTTAGTATTTACAACTATTATATTTACTCCAAAGATTAACTTAAAGGTTTTTGCTTGGAGTGCCCTCTTGTCTCTGACTTACAGTGACCATTGTCCTGAAAACAGTACTGTTCATGGTGCATCCTCTCATAGGAAACAGAAGACCTATCATTCCTAAAACAAAGCAAAGAAATAAAACAAATATGCAGAATAAATCTTTCAAAAACATAACTCAAGCAGGTGAGATGTTATTTCATGTCATTCTTTATTATGTTCTCTTTAGATAGAAATCTTTGCATGCTCTGTGTAGCTATAAAATAGACAGTACTGACAAATAAGCTTGAGTATAGATTGCTTTCACTGGTCTTGCTTATTTTCCATCTTTTTTTTTAAGTAAGAGTCAAAGATATACTTTTCTTTGGTCCCTGAAGACGCAGGGAGAAGCCCTGTGCAGAAACAACTGGCTGATATGAGGAGGTGGATTGCCTGCCTGCCACAAGGGTAGCCAGAATGACCAGGGGCGAGTCCTGCCTGGGCTGGTGCAGAAACCACAAAAGAGTCAGTCGGGTTTACCTGTTCGAATTTGAAAAGATCTCCTCCAGTACAAGTTCTTATCTGAGGCATCCAAGTTTGCAGCCTGGTTTCCTGGAAACAGCTGCATCATGTCATGCGTCATCACACATGCACCTCTCTACTGAAGGCAGAGGAATTTCTGTTAAACTTAAGCCCCTGCTTATTATATACCAAGCCTACTAGAGCCAAAGCATATCTTCTTCCTGAAATCCCTTTTTTCCCAGTTGGCCATTTCAGGCGTCTTCAGAAAGAACCATCTGTAGTACAGATGCTGCAAGTTAAAGATCAAGTGGTAGACTTAATGCTGAATTTCACTTTTATGTTTAGACTTGTATGACCAGGTCTCATTCTCTAGTGGATTTATATGATTCTATTTCCCTCTTAAAAATATACTAGAGAAATGCTCACAGATCCTTAGACGTGATAGTATGAGTATACCACTATAATTAATGCCCTGCCCTACTCCCTCTTTTCTTTTTTTTTTTTCTTCTTTTTTTTTTTATTTTTTATTTTGAGTGTACGAGTCCTGTCGAGCTCGCAGATTGATTCAATTGCAAAGTTAGATTTCCCACTGTGATGGCAGTTTTCAAATCACTGGGCCTTTCTGCCTGTCCTGCCAGCCAAGGAACAATGGGTGCTAATTAAAACCCTGCTTAAAAGGTTCCCCTTTACTTCAGCGTTTGAGGCTTTCAGGGGGCAGACAGGGGAAGGATGCCTTGTTCTGTTTATGCATATGCAAGCACTTAGTGAGCTGGGGCTGGCTGTGGGTCGAGAAAACACTACAAAAGCCTGGTGCTTATAGGAAAGGGCTGGATTTCAACCTGATGAGGTTAGTTAACAGACTAGACTGAAGAGGGCCCAGCTGTATTTTCTTTCCAAAATTTGAGGCTTATTTCAAAATAGGGCTTGCTTTTTTATCATTTGCTTCTGCTGAAATCTTCACGTCTCTGTCTTCTTGTATTAGAGTAAGCAGTTCTCTTCAAGTGCAAGGTTAAGAAGTAATAGAGTTTCCTTTATTTTTACTAATAAGATTAAGATTTCAAACAACTGATTTTGCTAATCAATTGGGCTGCCTGTGCCAAAAAATATATATATATGGAATAACATGCTTTTTCTGCATAAAGGGTTAGTTTCTTTAGCCACTACCTTTGTTTGTTTTTTTAAATGGAAAAGATCCCATCAGACATTTCTGTTGCTCAGTGGTATAACCTAATTCTAAGAAACACGCAGACTTCTGCCATTTTCGAGGAGGAAAAATGAGAAATTAACTATACCTTAGAGATTTATTTGTAAATTTATATAAAATTGCTCAGCACCAGAATATGGCAGATAAAGAGTCAGCTTCATTATGTCAAGCAAATTCAATATGCTTTGGTTTTCAGCAAAAGCAAAGAACAGAAAACACAGCATTGCAAATAAACTCATCAATAAGCCACGCAGGTTTTTGTTTGATGTCATTTGTAACTGACAACTTGATCAATCTTATGTTGAATAGTCCCTTAGAAATAGGAGAGTAATAGGAGCAGAATCTGTCTCATGTCTTTTGTTGAACTGCAGTTCGCTTGGTGGCATTCACAAACCTGTCCTAGCCTTCTTCAGCTGTTTTTCTTGTATAAAACTATCTCACCCATTGAGATAGCAGAAAATATTTCATGGGACAAATTGCATGTCATTGATAGTGAATGGTCAAAATGAGCAATTCACAGATAACCTCATAGTCTGACAGGTATTATTCTAAACTTTTTTTTTTTCCAATCTCTATGAAGAATGAGTGCTTGTGTAGAAATCAGGAGTGCTTTGCAAATAACTCACCCACCAAAAAAGACTATTAATTAATCTTTTTCCCCTGTCTACAAACATTGACTAAGAGGTTATCCGTATAGCAATTTTAATTCAAGGAACCAATAAGATTTTTTCTAATTTTTAACTTTACAGCCATACGCTGTAATAATTAATAATGCTTAATAGAGCTAGTTGCATGCTGAAGACTGCTGGAAAGACTAAAGATGTCTAGGATCAGGGCATATGGCCTTTGTTGTGAGCCACATGCACTGAGGAATAAAGGCAGCAAAGCCCAACCTCCTACTCTTACTCTGTCACTCAGTGGCTGTTCACACTGTGATTCCTGCTGCGGGGAGAAGACAACTGCTTTTTTTCTCTTTCTTTTTTTTTTTTCCCTCTTTTTTTTTTTTTTTTTAATTGTTTTTGTTTTCCATACAAATGGGGAGAGGAGTAAGAATGTTTGGGAGAAACCTGCCTGTGCCCCTGATTTTCTTTCCCTTTGGGGCCTCCAGGATGATGGGGAGGGACTCCTGATCAGGGAGTGATAGGATGAGGGGGAATGGTTTTAAACTGAAAAAGGGGAGATTGAGATGAGATCTGGGGAAGAAATTCTTTGCTGTGAGGGTGGTGAGACACTGGAAGAGGTTGCCCAGAGAAGCTGTGGGTGCCCCATCCCTGGAGGGGTTCAAGGCCAGGCTGGATGGGGCTTGGAGCAACCTGGTCTGGTAGGAGGTGTCCCTGCCCAGGGCAGGGGGTTGGAACTGGATGAATCTTAAGGTCCTTTCCAACTCTAAGGATTCTGTGATTCTATGATTCCATTTACCCAGTTGGGCAGGCAGAAAAGGAAAGTTCCCAGAGCACAGGGGACAGGACGATCCAGTTCCCCTCCAACCCCCAGCCACCCTTCTCATGGACACAGCTAAATCCATAGGAATGCAAAAGCAAGGTGCTTCTCACAAAACAACTGTCCCAAGCTCAGACACACATGTGACTTCATGGACTGGCAGGAGCTTTGCTGGTGCAACGCTCTACAGGGCTATTCAGCTCCAAAGAGTTATGTCTGTCGTGCAGCCTCCAAGGTCTGAGCCCCTTCACCAGGACACAGAGGTGGGAACTGCCTGAGGAACCTCTCAAATACCTACAATGGGTGCTAAGGACCAGTTCAGCAGAGGTCTCTGAAGACACCTTGAACAGGTGCTTCAGAGAGTGAAGATGAGGAAGGGAACACCTCAGCCAGCCTGTTACTTCTCTATTCACTGGAGCTTTTTCAGGGAAGCTTTTCACTGGAGCTTTTTCAGTGGGAACTGAAATAATCAAATCATAAAGGCTGTTGCCAGACCTCTATTAACAAAGAGTGAACAGCATTTTGCCTGGCCACAGGAGAAAGCGCTGATTTCTCAGTTGCCGTGGCTACAGGCAAGAATCCAAAAAAAGATTAACAAAACCCTGTTAGTGGATAATCCCTGGAAAGGTACTCCAACAGAAGACTTCTCCCTCTTCTGTCAGCATCACCGAGTCTTACCTAGCTTCCTACTTTGATAGCTAAACCTCAGGAAGGTGCTAATTTCAGCTAGACAGCTGGCCAGCATCTTACAAGCTTGCTGTAAAAAAGATGTACATCTCAGCGCCAGGTGCCTTCTGATCTTGTTGTCTCACCTGCTCATCTTCACATCTGCTGCCCCAGCTCCCACCTCAGGAAAAGGCGATGCCAGCTCAGGGCTTCATTTCTCATCAGATAAATAGATCCAAACGGCCTAATTCGCCTCAGCCCATCTATCTCCATTTTCCTAAAGGATCATACCATCTGCTCCTCAGCTTGATGCTAGCTAGCCAGGAGCAGATAAGAAGATTTTCTCTGGAACACGCTACTGATTGCTCCTGGGAAACTAAGTCAGGGATTCCTGGGAGACTTCAACAAACTGTGCCCCACTGCTGTAACATAAAACTGGATTCTGCATCTCATCTGTCCAGTGATCTTCACAAAGATACCATGTGAGGTAGTAGCAAGAAAAGGATTTTCACCACTTTCACAGCTATTTCATACACAACAGTTGGGCTGTCTTATCTCACAGAATAGTAGAATGGTTTGAGTTGGAAGGGACGTTAACGATCGAGTTCCTGCCCTGGTCAGCTTCTGGAACAAACTTTCCATCAGAGTAAGGTGGGGAGAGAACGACAGAGGGGAAAAATATTTCTGGTTTTTAGGGACAGTCTGTGCACGAAGACTGCATGATCTGTGAGCAGGTGACTAAGCTGACGACCCAGGAAGTTTCTTCCAGACAGCTGTAGGGCATAAATTTGTTTTATAAAGGAAAATGAACGGTTCGCCTTGGGTAAACCTGGTCTGATTTACAGAGGATGCTTGAACTTTCCCACATGATTGGCAGAATATCTTATGAACAGGCTGTGCACGGGCTTTAAAATATTGAATTCTCACCTTTTTGTGACAGTCTCCAAAAAAATGATAGTGTGTTGCTGATAAGTAAATCTCTGTTTGCTTAAGGACAGTAGATTCAAGGTCAGTGACCAAATTCTTCTCTTTTCAAACACCTAATTTATACAGCTGCTGAGTTTTTATCTTGAATGAAGTGCATGGGTACCACAACTAACATAATAATGTCAATTAATTTCTTCTTTTACCTTGTTCCACGTTATGATTAAACTTTAATACCACCTGTGGGACTGGCAGGGGGACAATGTCCACTCTCCCACAGGAGAACTTGTGCTATGCACAACTGACCCAGGCAGGATTCCTGCAGGATCTTTCTCTCTTCCCAATTACCTCTGGCTCTAGGAGTGACTGCCTAAATTGCTTGATGGTAGAAAGGTCAAGGATGTATGGACCCTTCTGGAGGGAAGGAATGCTATTCAGAGGGACATGGACAGGCTTGAGAGGTGGGCCCACAAGAACCTCATGAAGTTCAACCAGGCCTAGTGTAAGGTCCTGCACCTGGGTCATGGCAATCACAGGCACAGATACAGGTTGGGCAGAGAATGGATTAAGAGCAGCCCTGAGGAGAAGGACTTAGGGGTGTTGGTGCATGAGAAGCTCAACATGAGCTGGCAACGTGTGGTTGAAACCCATAAAGCCAACTGCATCCTCAGCTGCATCAAAGAAGCCTGGCCAGCAGGGCCAGGGGGGGATTCTGCCCCTCTGCTCCACTCTGGGGAGACCCCACCTGGAGCACTGTGTCCAGCTCTGGAGTCCTCAGCACAGGAAGGACATGGACCTGTTGGAACAGAGCCAGAGGAGGCTCAGAGGGATGGAGCACCTCTGCAATGAAGACAAGCTGAGAGAGATGGGGTTGTTCAGCCCAGAAAGGAGAAGACTCCAGGGAGACCTTAGAGCCCCTTCCAGTCAAGGAGAAGACTCCAGGGAGACCTTACAACCCCTTCCAGTACCTAAAGGGGCTACAGGAGAGATGGGAGGGACTCTTGATCAGGGAGGAGATTTAGATTAGATTTCAGGAAAATTTTTTTTCCCGTGAGGGTGGTGAGACACTGGAACAGGTTGCCCAGAGAAGCTGTGGCTGCCCCATCCCTGGAGGGGTTCAAGGCCAGGCTGGATGGGGTTTTGAGCAACCTGGTGTGGTGGGAGGTGTCCCTGCCCAGGGCAGGGGGGTGGAACTCGATGATCTTTAAGGTTCTTTCCAACCCAAACCATTCTATGATTCTATGTTTTAACCTAGATCTAATTCAAGCAGGTGATTAGATAACCTACTGTTTAGCCCAGACTTTGCCCTCTGATGGAGCCTAGCCAGGAGGTAAATAAGCTGGATGGTGTTTGAAGCTGGCTTTGAAATGTCCTAAGTTTAGTAAAAGGCAACCTCATCAGTCTTATTCTGGTAACTGTAGTGCACAAGACAGGCGAGTTTCCCTTGAAGTTTCCATCCTCTCTGTTCTTAGGGAAGGATCTGAAAAAAATTCTTGAGGGTCTATATACCAATGGGAAAGTATTTGTTGACATTCCACACTCTGTTATTAATTTTTACCCGTTGCCATGGAAATATTTATAATTTTCAGCAATCAATGTTTTGGTGGGTGATGGTGATGTGCTGTGAAGTGTGTTTGTTTGTGTTTCTGATAGCCTTTGGAAGCTGTGCCTGGGCATTTTTAAGAACGCAAAAACAATTTTTATTTATTCTGCAACTTGCCAAAGTAGTGGGGAAGAAAAGAGCTTTTTCACTGGAGCAAAATGCGACACCATTTTGTGGCTTTAAATCTGTTTCTCAAAGTATATGTGGATGAAAATTCCATCAGGGAGTGACAGTACGTGGGTGGATGTTGATCAAATAGGTGAATAATTGTAATAAATTTACACTTATCACATCAATTATAAGCATCCTTTCAGTATGTTGTGAAGAAATATTTTCAGAAACTGTGCCATTTATTTTAAATATGATTTGAATACAGTTAAGTAGATTCTACTGTGTTTGGTAACAAAATGCAGGTGTTACGCACAAAATAGACGTAGTGAAATCCTGCAGCTTGCTGACAGTGGAGATTTCACACAACCATACCTTATCCTGAATTTTATTGTTTCCTGCTCTGGGAAGCCTCAGAAAATGTATCAGAGAGTATTTTGATAATCCAAGTGCATTTATACATAATGATGAGATAAACGCCCACGCCAATAATGTCTGTAGAACTTTGCGTAGTGGAAATTTGTTCAACAGTGACATCAGTATAAGTTTTTACTAAAATATCAAAACCTGCTGTCTAAAACTGGTAGCAAGTGCTCAGCCTGAAAAAAAACCTAACCAGAAAAACAACAAAAAAGCTGCCTTCTGTTCCCTGTTAGCACTGAGGACCTTAGCACTGCGCTCGTAGTATATAAATAAACCACTGTGATCAACACCTGAGAGCTTATAAATGTCTGCAATGTATGGTGACAATTTGCAGAACTTCTGCATTGCTCCCTCATGCCCACTTACAAACTATTTGGATAATCTGGAACCTGTTAGGCAACACCGTATGCCATTGTTTGCCGGTCTCCTCTAGGCTTGCACAGGGCAATAATAAACACTGCAAGGAATGCTCAGGTTTATATAGGAGAGGAGCAGAGACGTGCAGCTCCCCTTTGCTTTTTGTGATGCAAGTGTGCCTGGTAAAACGAGTCACCACTGAACTGCCTTAGCCACCTGGCAAAACCATGCCTGCTCTCGGCTACCACTCTTACATCTTAGTCATTCACTGTTTTCACCCAGGTTTCGTAGAATAATAGTATGGTTTGGGTTGGAAGGGACCTTAAAGATCATCCAGTTCCAACCCCCCTGCCCTGGGCAGGGACACCTCCCACCAGACCAGGTTGCTCCAAGCCCCATCCAGCCTGGCCTTGAACCCCTCCAGGGATGGGGCAGCCACAGCTTCTCTGGGCAACCTGGGCCAGGCTCTCACCACCCTCACAGCAAAGAATTTCTTCCTGAGATCTCATCTCAATCTCCCCTCTTTCAGTTTAAAACCATTACCCCTTGTTCTATCACTCTACTCCCTGATCAAGAGTCCCTCCCCATCTCTCCTGGAGCCCCTTGAGGGACTGGAACGGGCTCTAAGGTCTCCCCGGAACCTTTTCTTCTCCAGGCTGAACAACCCCAACTCCATAGGTCTTCATAGGAGAGGTGCTCCAGCCCTCTGAGCATCTTCATAACCCTCCTCTGGACCCATTTGAACAGGTCCATGTCCTTCTAATATTAAGGACTCCAGAGTTGGACACAGTGTTCCAGGTGGGTT
This sequence comes from Calidris pugnax, assembly GCF_001431845.1. Classification (NCBI taxonomy): domain Eukaryota; kingdom Metazoa; phylum Chordata; class Aves; order Charadriiformes; family Scolopacidae; genus Calidris; species Calidris pugnax. The sequence goes on from NW_015090814.1 coordinate 4,212,211, forward strand.
CTCTGCAGAGCAGAGGGGAAGAATCCCACCCCACTGGCCCTGCTGGCCACACCATTTTTGATGCAGCCAAGGATGCAGTTGCCTTTCTGGGCTGCCAGCACACATTGCCAGCTCATGTTGAGCTTCTCATCCAACCACACCCCCAAATTTGCATTATCCTTCATTCCTTCGGTCTGGGTGTTTGTCTTACTGGAGTTTTATCACCTAGAGTCTGTTTGCTGCGGAAAACCAGGTCTAGAAAACTGTATACATTGGGCTCAGTTCACCTCGACTATAACACTATGGATTCAAGAGTATTTGGCGGCCAATTTCCCCTGGAGCTGTTTGTGGCGAGCAGATGGAAATTCCACAGAGGTCTCTGGACCTTGTTCAGAACTGACCTGAATGATTGTTACTCATCAGGTGTAACTGATCATTAAAAGGCTTTTAAGTGTTTCCAAGCTGTTCCCCAATTTATCGCACAGTTTGGATTAACAAAAAAAAAAAAGAGAGAGAGAAGAAAAAAATTCAATTTCCGATTGAAGAAAAGAAACAGTGAAAAGAACAGAGAAGGTCCTGTTCACCTTCTACCCTCCTCTCTCCTTGCCTCTTTCCTGCTCTTTTCTCCTTCTGTGCTGTTCTCCATCCATACTCCCTTCACATATCCCCCCCCCATCACTAATTCCTACACTGTCTAAAATGCTTTTGAGTCCTATTTCAGTTCTGGTGTTCAATAGATGTGAGTCCCATTGATTTATGCCAGGGCTGAATTTTGTCCCCATAGCATACCAAATTGCTTCTGCACACACGTGGAATGCCAAATCAGTGTACAGGCGTACCACTTTGTAACTGCTTTATTACTCATTTACACTTGGCATGAAATTTATACCCTTATTTATGTCGCTGCTGTGTCTGGACTATTATATAAATTTGATCCTGTATGGAGCTGGCTGGTTTAGAGGACCAGCAGTGGGTGCAGCACCTATCCCTTGTAAATTATTGGCTCAATTTCTAATCAAGTCATTAAACCAAACCAACCAAAACTCCTCTCTGTGCGATGCCGTTGTAAAAATGAGGTTGGTCTCCTCCCAGTTCCCAGTACACGTGTGTCAACACCACAGTTGATTCTAATTAGCACCCTCGCTGGTTATGAAAGCTCCCAAGCCAAGGATTTAAGCGGGCAGGGAGACTGAACTCTTTGTCCTGGCCTCAGGTCACGGCAGGTTGATGAACAAGCAAGTCCTACTTCTGCCTCAGCTGTAGCTGCCTTCTATTTTCTGGGACTGGCAGCCTGGCACCTTCCACAAGCGTCTTGTTTTCATAAAAAACATTTAACTCTAGTCTCGTTGTATAATATAGGGATTTTCTCTCATTTTTAGGGGAGTTTTAGAGTTAATAGGACTTTGGCCTGAGTAAGGATTACAGGATTTTGACCCCTCTGGGATCTTTGTCCTAGATTTCAGCCTTGGCAGGTGGAGCACTCTGTAACCAGTTGACATTTTAGTGGCTAGTTTGTGAGTTGAATATCTTGTTTTATGTTTTCCTTTTTGGTTTGGATGAGTTTATATGGGTTTCTGAAATATTTGGGAAAGTTGCATGAACTTCGTGGTGCCACTGCACCTTCCTTGAGCCAAAGAAGTTGCTTTCCTCATTGAGAAATCTCACTTCAAAAGAAGTTGTGGTGTTTTTTAAATTACTGTTTCAGATGGCTTTTATTTCCAAATGTCTGCATCACTCAGAAAATCTGAGTTTATCCTGGTTTGTGGTACTTCTGATTTATTTTTCCTATTTAGAGGGCTCTTTTTTTTTTCTACATGTGTCCACTTTCTTCATACACACAGAGACACAAAAATTTGGAGTGACCTCTGGTCTTATTTCAATTGGAGGAAAGAAAATAAGAATGTAAAAAGATTCTGGATCTCAGCCATTGCAATGAAAAACATCTGCTGAAGCCTTTACAAGCATAAATTTATCTTACCGTGGGCATGATTGCTAATTAAAATTCTGATTCTTTTTTCTAACAAGTTGTTTCAGCTTTGTAATCTGAAAAAGGAAAGGTAGAAACCTGTTGCACTTTGGTGCTGCTGAGAAACAGAGATGAACAAATTTTATTCTGGGCACTACCTGATGGTGGTCCAGGGAGCTGGGTGATCACACATGGCTGGCTCCTTTGCTCTCTTTCTCACTGCTAAATTACGTAAAATAGTTTCCTACTGTTGTGTTTCCATGTAAGCAACCAAACAAAGTAATGTGGAGGTTTCGTAGAGTCCCAAATCAGAGGAGTAGCTTCTATGACTGTGAATGTGAAAGGTGGTTTGAGGCAAATCGGTAAAGCCGCTGCTCGTTTTTCAACAAATCTATCATATCTGAGGAATGCAATGTCTCCAGAACTGCGAGGACACCAGATTCCTATGGCCAAGGTTAGTTTTGGAAGTCTTGGCTACGAATGCGTGTTACACAGTCTTGCTGGGATACTGAAGTGTTTTGGGATCTGTGTCAGTCGGGACTTGCCCTCGCCTGAGTCATAACAGCGGATCCAAAGAGTCGGAAGCAGCCAGACCTGGGAGGGTGTCATCCCCCCTCCAGGGCTGGGCAGGGAACCCTCAGGAGATGTGTGCTACAGAGGTCCCCGTGTTCTCTCCTCCCCACCTCATCCCCACACCCCCCCCAAAAAAAAAAAAAATTGGGGAAGAAACAGAAAACCAGTCTTTCCCACAACAGGTCCCATCACCCAGTTTTCTTCAGCATGGAATTTTTATATAATTGCACTGATGAAACTCCTCCCTGGGATTTATTTTCTGGGACTTGTGCAGATTTAACAAGGAAAGTGAACTGTGGTGAATGAGTGCTCTGTATAGTTCTGTTCAAACTAAAAATGTATTTTATACAGAAAATCCCCTCTTCATGCCCCTGTATTGTTGGTTGTTTTAGGCTTTTTTTTAATCCTCCAAACCGGTTTTAAACAGAAAGAGGGGAGATTTAGATGAGATCTTAGAAAGAAATTCTTTGCTGTGAGGGTGGTGAGACACTGGAAGAGGTTGCCCAGAGAAGCTGTGGCTGCCCCATCCCTGGAGGGGTTCAAGGCCAGGCTGGATGGGGCTTGGAGCAACCTGGTCTGGTGGGAGGTGTCCCTGCCCAGGGCAGGGGGTTGGAGCTGGATGAGCTTTAATGTCCCTTCCAACCCAAACCATTCCATGATTCTATGAAACCCATATCTAATCTAAAGGCATAAATCACTTTTCAAGATTCAGTAAATTCAGCGGTGTGCTATGTTGCCTCAAATGGTCAGCTAACAAATCTGGTCGTGGACTGACTTAGCAATGTTTGATAGAAATTGTAAATGATGCTTGTTTTTATTGGAATGAAGTAACATTTAAGCATAGGTAATACAGATGAATAACTTGCAACACCAGCAAACTCAAAAACACATGGGACCCGCATGTGTGCCAATCCAAATACAACTTTATTAAACGCACCTGATTTTAAGCTACCTTTTAGTATTCCATTTAGCAGTTTAATGAGAACCAGTTATAACATAGTTGTTTTTTTTTTTTTTCCCTGTGTTCAGAATTCAACAAACTACACAGCTGACATGCATGTCGAGTCAGGCAGACGGCATCAGAAAAATACAATGAAGGCCTTTACTGTAAGAAAATATAGGACATCTATGGGGCCTTCTAAGCCAAGACATCATTTGCACAGTCTGCTGAGAGCATCTGAAGCAGCAGCTATCAGTGTTTCCTTGACACCTTTCAGCACAGAGACTGTATCATGAATTCAAGAGCTCAAGCTGTTGACTACAAGGGCTGGGGCATTCCGAGAAGAGAATGGTACCTACCAGTGTCCATTCTTGCCTTAACATCTGCAGCCATTGAAATGGCCACTTGCTCCCAAAGGCAGGGGAGCAGGCTATTATGGACGTGTTACAGAGTCCTCTTTCAGCTGCTGTTTTGCTGAAGTGCCAGGTGCACAAGATGTGCCCCAAAAGAGCCTATAGAAGAGGGTAATGGTCACATCGATTACAAACTGATAATTGCTCACTCACTGTTTCCTCAGTATTCAGCCGACGAGCTGTTTCAGCAATTATTTTCCCGTTCTTTATTTCCCTGAACGGTGTGCCCAATATTGGGGACTGTTTCCCTCTTTTATAGCTCTAACCTGCTGTTGAAATCCTGGAAGTGTAATGTATAGCATTAGCTCGAGTGCCTATGATTAATGTAATCGCAAGCTTAGCTCTGGAAGGAATCCACCCTGCAGTTTACATTAGCTGTTAGATGACCTAAAATTCTCCCCTCTTCCCCATCCCCGGGCAAAGGACCGGTTCCATGTTTTTACTTTTCTATTATCCTTACGGTTTCGCTACGTCTGCTGAAAGAGCTGACTGCCTGCCATTTTCCACATTCGCAGTAACCTTAGAGTCCTGAGTTCTGTTTTCAGATGCACAGGGATGATGAGGGTCACAGAGCACCATACGTCTTTGTTAGATTAGCTACTGCTTCTGTGCCTGCTGATTTATATAGGTTAGAATGCAACAGTTAAGAAAGATATTCACAAAAACCTGCAAGCATCTCTTTTTTTTTTTAATTGACAATTCTACATCTTTTTTTTTTTATCTTTTTTTTTTTCTTTCCAGCTGAGGTATTATGAGAAGTGACACCCTTTGTGTAAGTAATCAAATCATTGCTTTTTTAAAGATAGGCAAATTATGACCACTGAAATTCCTTAGTTATAATTTCTTTTCTCAAGAAAAAAAATCTTGCTTTATATCAGGATTTCAAGATCAAACGCAAGTTGACTATATATTTTACATCTCCATAAACGTAGATTCTGCTTTAAAAAAAAAAAAAAAAAAAAAAAGTTATGCAAAATTTAATTCCATGGCACCGTACACCAGTTAGTAAAAGACCTAAAAGAAACAAAACCTGCAGTTCTCTTTTCTCTACGAAAAAGAAAATGCACTATTCGAAGAGGCCAATTATGGAAGCTGAGATCAATATAGCATTAAAAATCAGTTAGGATGAAATGCCAGACGATGACAGATTATCATATGAATTAGATCTTTGCTAGAAGGAACAATTATCACAGCACCTGTTAGAAGCTTTCTGTTGTTATTTCGGTACAGCAAATCTCCTCTTATCAATGAACAAAAACCTCGATAATATTGACTAAAAAAAAAAAAATGCTGGCAGATTCCCTACTGTGGTAAAGAAGTCGGGGAGCAGCATAACAGATATAAAGTGCCCACTAAAATGTGGTAGGTTGCAGGTGGGAGATGAAACCGATCGAATTATTTTTAAGATTTCTCTAGAATATAAGAATCCTCACAGTTATGCACAAAACTGGTGATAATCATTAGCCCAGAGCAGTTTTTCTTGCTAGCTGCACGAAGGCTTTGAGTGGCAGCAGCTACATGCTGCTGTGGAAAGTTTTGAGATAAGGACCAGATTCAGCCAGTGAATTAAGATACTACACAAATCCCTAACAACAACTGGAATCAAAAATTATTCCCTCCCATACAGATTAAGCAGGAATAAGAGGCAAGGGCTTCTGGGGTTACTGTTTGTGCTGTTGGAAATGGGAATAGTGTAACTCAGGAATACACAGAGTCTATGCTCTGGCCTGCCTTGCTGCCAGTGTATGCCAGTTGTTTTATTTCTAACCTTAGAAAATTCAGGGCTAGCAAATTTGGGGGGAGATAACCTGTCTAATCCCGTGTTCCAATGTCATTCAGCCACAAACAAAATTCGCTGCACCGATCATTTGTCATTTTGATGAGCATTATTAAATCTGCTCTGGCCAAATCAGAATAAAGGATGAGCCTACCCCAAAGAAAATCAAAGCGGATCCATTTTCCGCTGGCAAAATACCTGTTTCTTCTCCAGGCAGATGCCTCCCTGCCTCCCTGGGGCAGTCTGCTCGCTGTTGCCTGATGAGGGTCTTACTTTGCCCCTTCTGTTTTGAAACGCTGCTTTCTGAGGGCAGCCCACAAGCCTGGGAGAAACCAGCCGTCCTTCCCCCATCCTCTCAATACGGTGATGCACAGGAATCCCGGTCGGCGCTGCCCCGCGAGGAGGATGGCACATCCAGAAAACAAACACCTACATTTTCTGGTGGTTGTGGGGCCCAAAATAGAGGGCAAGGGAGCACAATCCTTACCTCGGAGCTGGGGAGCGGGGCTGCGGGAGGGAGCCTGCGCCGAGGAGCTGGGCTGCATGGCAATGCCACCGCCCGGCCGCCGCATTGTGTCAGTGCCCTAATTGGAAATGCCAGGTCTCATCCATCCAGCAAAGCCTGCTGAAAGCACAGTCGCCTGCCCCGGGCTTTGGGATTGTCCTACCCGGCTCCTGGCTGAGACATGAACAGTAATCACGGCCAGACAAGTGCAGGGGACGGCTCGGGGTGAGTACTGCATGTGGCAATACGTGGGAAAGGGTTTTAAGCCCCTTGTTGCAGTTACAGCGGGTGCCTAGGATGTTGTTCTGTCTTCTTTCTCTTTCCTGAACTTTTAACCTCATCCTACCTCTAGCCATGCTCAAAATGACAGCCAACGAAAAAGGGGGGCGGGGGAATGCTTTCCATTCCTTTCTCTCTCTAAATATGCAAATATACAAATATGCTTAAGCTGGCCATAGGCTTTGGTACCGCTTTGTCTCCTGCTGAGTGACTCCACCCTTCCAGCCAATGTGGTGATCCCCATGAGTAAAAAAGGAGATTATTTCAAGGTAAGGTACTTTATTGTAGGACAGACGCCAAAAGAAAGCAAGAAAGCACTTAGTTTTAATGGACAATGGTTTTACCGACGGTCTCAACTTTGAGCTAACATATGGAGCATTATGAGCTAAGTCATCCAACTTTATGTATTCACATTTCCAAAAAAAAAAAAGAAAACATTTTTAAGGAGTATAACCTCTTAATGTTACTGGAGAAGGCTATTCGCTTTCCGGTTCACTTCTTGCTGATTTGTGGATATTAAAAATGAAAAGCCAAAAATAGTTCTGAACTTTGCCAGCGAGATCCACATCAATGCATATCTGTCAGTGCTACCCACTTAGCCTGTGGTTCCTCCGAGCTGCTCGACAGAGGGTCAGAGCCGTTCTGACAGCTCCACAATGGGAGTAAGATGTGGTGACGAGCTGAAGAGCCGGAGATGTCGACAGGGTCTCCAAATATCCAACGGCCTTGAAAACCAGAACTCCGAGCTGCGGAAAGATAGTAAGTTTGTCTAATGCAGGAAAGGCAATTTTGAGTGAAATGGGTCCTTTAGGCAGAATCTGAAGATACCTGGAGGTACTGGGGTGCCTAAGTATTTATGCACACTATTTATGGACTGCCAGGCTACCCAAAAAGGACTGGAGTCACTTTGCAGCTGACTATCAAATCTTAGTCCACCATATTTTTACAACTGAGAGTTGTTATGTTGCAATCAAATCTTAACCCACCGTATTTTTACAACTGAGAGTTGTTATGTTGCAATCTTTTTTCACCCTTCTAAGAAATCCCATTAGAAAATATTTCCAAATTAATTTTTCTCCATTTGAGATTTTCTCCTGGTAAGTATCTGTGGCACTATATGGCACATTTTAAGTGGAATAAAACTATTATTTCATTTAGTTCACTACTTTCTTTCTCAAAGTACCTCATAGCTTGCAAGGAAGATAACAAAAAGGATACTCATTCTTGTTTTAATTTTGAAAGAGCAGGATTAACTACGGCTTCCGGTTAGGTTTGGAATTTAGGAATATATGCCTTGTAATCTGGTATCTACACTTTTGCCCTCTGCACTTGTGCAGTTAAATTTTAGATGACACAGGCTTAGGTTTCCTGGTTTATCCCAAACTTGGTTAATTACTTAAGTTTACTGTGTGCTTGCCTCCCAAATGATGCTGAACAACAATGGTGGTCATTTCATATTTCCAGCAAATGGGAGTTAATGGCAAGTTCATCACATGCTGTGTGATGGCTGTGATTCTGGTCCATGCCTGTGACACTGGCAGGTAACAGCAAAGCAGCCTGGGCTTCCTGGTTTACCCCAAACTTGGTTAGTTACTTAAGTTTACTGTGTGCTTGCCTCCCAAATGATGCTGAACAACAATGGTGGTCATTTCATATTTCCAGCAAATGGGAGTTAATGGCAAGTTCATCACATGCTGTGTGATGCCTGGGATTCTGGTCCATGCCTGTGACACTGGCAGGTAACAGCAAAGCAGCCAGAAAGGCTTGGCATGTTGAGGCAACTCAGAATGGAAGGTTGACATAATGTCTCTCAGGTGTGCACTTAAAAAGCCATGATGTTTTGTCTAGATCCTACTATTACTCCATGGAGTCACTGTGAAATACCTAATTACTCTAGAGGGAAAACTGAAAAAAAGGAAATTTTGTTGCCTCCTGGGCACTCAGAGAGTAACTGTAGTTAGCAGCTACATGTTGAAACTGAAATCTCATCTTGGTTAATGAACTGGAGCATAAAGCAGGTAAAATCCAGCAGAGATATGATTCCATTGTGGGTGCTGCATCTGATGGAGACAGACCTGAAGGAATGGAGTTAGGTGGAAACTTCTCACCGCTAGCAAGGAAGAAGGTGCTGCTCCCCCTTCACAAATATCCCTCCTTGCCTGCTCCCCATCATAGAATCATAGAATCGTCTAGGTTGGAAGAGACCCTTGGCATCATCGAGTCCAACCATCTCCCCTACTCTACAAAGTCCTCCCCTACACCATGTCCCTCAGCACTGCATCTAAATGGCCCTTAAACACAGCCAGGGATGGTGACTCCACCCCCTCCCTGGGCAGCCTGTTCCAATGCCCGACCACTCTTTCGGTGAAAAATTCTTTCCTAATGTTCAATCTAAACCTCCCCTTTTGGAGCTTGAAGCCGTTCCCTCTCGTTCTGTCACTAATTACCTGTGAGAAGAGACCAGCACCAACCTCTCTACAGTGTCCTTTCACGTAGTTGTAGAGAGTGATGAGGTCTCCCCTCAGCCTCCTCTTCCTCATGTTCTCCTACCTCTTCATTTTGGCACCCCCCTCCCTGAGCCAGCTCAGCTCCCCACACTGAAGGAAAGGCAGCAAAACGGGCAGTTCTCTTCTGGTTTTGGTGGACTCTTCTGGTCCAGCTAATGGACTCTGCCACAAGGCAAGTGTGGGAGGACAGAAAGAGATGAGGAAGGAAAGAGGCAGAGGGACAGACAGTGGAAGGAGCAGGGCAAACGAGGGCAAGCAGAAGGTGATGCCAGCTTCACTTGTGAAACCACAGCTGGAAGGTGCACTGGATGCAGAGAAACACCACCACACAACACTCTGCCCAACTTCGTTGACATGAAAACAGAAAAATCTGCCACTGTGCTGGGAATGCTTAGCAACGCTCTGCCCAGCTTCGTTGACATGAAAACAGGGAAAAATCTGCCACTGTGCTGGGAATGCTTATACTTTAGCAACAACATTTATTTTGTCAAAAAGATGAGTAATTTGGATCTGGGACAAAGCAAAAGAAAATTTTGATTCTTCCTGCAGACAGGATGTGGGTGTTTATTTGAGTGAGGGATATTTCTATTTTTAACTAATTCCATGGTACACTTCTTCTTGTTATGCTATGGACTAAGGCAGCCATTCCTAAATCTTTTTGAAGCTACGATATTCTTCTTTACACCTCCTGACTTAAAGATGGTCCCTGGGATAGGATGCAGGGCAAAACTCATGAACTGCATACAGAAAAGTGTAAGTAAGTGTCCAGCTGGTGGTCCACAAGTGTGATGCAGATGTTTCAAAACATATTTATGTCCCACAAATGTGTACTGGATAAGCAGCAACTGAAGTGCAAAGTCCCAGATAGAGGGATTATGTTGATATCTTTATGGCTTAAAAATACATATTGTTATTTAAGTTATTAAAAATGCTTTGCTTACACCATCAGTTATGCACAAAGTGGTGTTTCTTGCCAGGCTGTGATTTTAACTATTAGCAGGGCTTATATGCAGAGGTAAAATAGTGTGGGAACTTAAGTTTCAGGTAAATTGGGCGAAAGATCCTTCTCCATAAACGTAGTGGGTGGAAAATCTGACTAGCTTCCACCATAATCTCCACAGAAAACTTGCTGGTTCCCTTTTCCTATGGAGAGATGCAGAGAGCAGCAGACTAGTGAGGAACCACTCTCAGGTCCTGCCATTTACTTACTGTCCACGCTGCAGGCAGAGGTACAGACATGTTTTAGAGCTAGAGTTAATCTCAGGTCATGATCACAGCGCAGCATCGCTGACAGCAACTAAACAGGCAAAGTCCTGGTGTCTCATTGCTGCAATAAGTACCATCCCCCTCCTCTCACCAGCGACTTTCAACTTATTTGGCATTCTGCAGTTGAGCCTCCAGCTGTAGTGCAGATGTAGCCTCTGATGAGCCGGTTTAAAGTCCTGCTCCCACTGTCCTAGTGGTTTTTCCCGGGGTAGTTTGCACTGCAGCAGTACCCTCAGCATTTGCCCGGATGCCTGTTGGGTGGCACGCTGTTGGGAAACCTTGGGTGACACTTCAGCGCCTCTGTAACATCTCAGCCTGAAAAATGGATGAGGAATAGGTGCAGAGGCAGCCCCGAGAAGTCACCTGCTGCTCTCTGCAGAGGGAAGCAGGATGGATACCCTGTGCATTTTTCCCGTTCCCCCAAATTCCCCTATCTGGTTTAGCCGAAGAAAATAGAGGCAGAAGGAAAGAGGAAACCGAGTAGTTGCTCCTGAAACCATGGCAGCTGATTGAGTGAAGAGAGGAAGAAGATATATTTATTTAAACTCATTGTGGTAAAACATCATGATGGGACAGTAATGTAAATTGTATCATCAAGACGTGAAAAAAAACCCACAGTGAAGAGCCACCTTTTTGGGGTCAGAGCTGAGGGAATCTTCTACAGCAAGGCTCCAAGTGGGGATTAGGGTGTTGTGATGGGACTTGGCCCTAGTTATGCTTTCCCTGTTATTCACCAGCCTCACCCTGGTCAGCTACAACCCCTTGGTGGGGACTGGCACCCCTGCTTGCCCTCTCCTCACTCTACCCATGTTCCTGTAAAACAGAAGCTATTTTATGGAGGTCTCTAGATCACAAATATTGTCTGTTAGGATAAGGATAACTAAGTCCTTGGTACAACTGAAGAAATTTCAAGCTGGGTACTTGCCAAGGCAGAAAAAAACTCAACTGCAAGGAAGGGTTAAACTGCAGATCATTGCAGACATCTATGGCTCCAGGCCTCACTTGGAAGTGTGCAGGGCTCCAACGCTCTGTTTGAGCACATGTCCATCAGACAAACTACCAGAGAGCCAGCATTCTCCTACCTCTTCATTTTGGCACCCCCCTCCCTGAGCCAGCTCAGCTCCCCACACTGAAGGAAAGGCAGCAAAACGGGCAGTTCTCTTCTGGTTTTGGTGGACTCTTCTGGTCCAGCTAATGGACTCTGCCACAAGGCAAGTGTGGGAGGACAGAAAGAGATGAGGAAGGAAAGAGGCAGAGGGACAGACAGTGGAAGGAGCAGGGCAAACGAGGGCAAGCAGAAGGTGATGCCAGCTTCACGTGTGAAACCACAGCTGGAAGGTGCACTGGATGCAGAGAAACACCACCACACAACACTCTGCCCAACTTCGTTGACATGAAAACAGAAAAATCTGCCACTGTGCTGGGAATGCTTATACTTTAGCAACAACATTTATTTTGTCAAAAAGATGAGTAATTTGGATCTGGGACAAAGCAAAAGAAAATTTTGATTCTTCCTGCAGACAGGATGTGGGTGTTTATTTGAGTGAGGGATATTTCTATTTTTAACTAATTCCATGGTACACTTCTTCTTGTTATGCTATGGACTAAGGCAGCCATTCCTAAATCTTTTTGAAGCTACGATATTCTTCTTTACACCTCCTGACTTAAAGATGGTCCCTGGGATAGGATGCAGGGCAAAACTCATGAACTGCATACAGAAAAGTGTAAGTAAGTGTCCAGCTGGTGGTCCACAAGTGTGATGCAGATGTTTCAAAACATATTTATGTCCCACAAATGTGTACTGGATAAGCAGCAACTGAAGTGCAAAGTCCCAGATAGAGGGATTATGTTGATATCTTTATGGCTTAAAAATACATATTGTTATTTAAGTTATTAAAAATGCTTTGCTTACACCATCAGTTATGCACAAAGTGGTGTTTCTTGCCAGGCTGTGATTTTAACTATTAGCAGGGCTTATATGCAGAGGTAAAATAGTGTGGGAACTTAAGTTTCAGGTAAATTGGGCGAAAGATCCTTCTCCATAAACGTAGTGGGTGGAAAATCTGACTAGCTTCCACCATAATCTCCACATAAAACTTGCTGGTTCCCTTTTCCTACAGAGAGGTGCAGAGAGCAGTGGACTAGTGAGGAACCACTCTCAGGACCTGCCATTTACTTACTGTCCACGCTGCAGGCAGAGGTACAGACATGTTTTAGAGCTAAAGTTAATCTCAGGTCCTGATCACAGCGCAGCATCGCTGACAGCAACTAAACAGGCAAAGTCCTGGTGTCTCATTGCTGCAATAAGTACCATCCCCCTCCTCTCACCAGCGACTTTCAACTTATTTGGCATTCTGCAGTTGAGCCTCCAGCTGTAGTGCAGATGTAGCCTCTGATGAGCCGGTTTAAAGTCCTGCTCCCACTGTCCTAGTGGTTTTTCCCGGGGTAGTTTGCACTGCAGCAGTACCCTCAGCATTTGCCCGGATGCCTGTTGGGTGGCACGCTGTTGGGAAACCTTGGGTGACACTTCAGCGCCTCTGTAACATCTCAGCCTGAAAAATGGATGAGGAATAGGTGCAGAGGCAGCCCCGAGAAGTCACCTGCTGCTCTCTGCAGAGGGAAGCAGGATGGATACCCTGTGCATTTTTCCCGTTCCCCCAAATTCCCCTATCTGGTTTAGCCGAAGAAAATAGAGGCAGAAGGAAAGAGGAAACCGAGTAGTTGCTCCTGAAACCATGGCAGCTGATTGAGTGAAGAGAGGAAGAAGATATATTTATTTAAACTCATTGTGGTAAAACATCATGATGGGACAGTAATGTAAATTGTATCATCAAGATGTGAAAAAAAAACCCACAGTGAAGAGCCACCTTTTTGGGGTCAGAGCTGAGGGAATCTTCTACAGCAAGGCTCCAAGTGGGGATTAGGGTGTTGTGATGGGACTTGGCCCTAGTTATGCTTTCCCTGTTATTCACCAGCCTCACCCTGGTCAGCTACAACCCCTTGGTGGGGACTGGCACCCCTGCTTGCCCTCTCCTCACTCTACCCATGTTCCTGTAAAACAGAAGCTATTTTATGGAGGTCTCTAGATCACAAATATTGTCTGTTAGGATAAGGATAACTAAGTCCTTGGTACAACTGAAGAAATTTCAAGCTGGGTACTTGCCAAGGCAGAAAAAAACTCAACTGCAAGGAAGGGTTAAACTGCAGATCATTGCAGACATCTATGGCTCCAGGCCTCACTTGGAAGTGTGCAGGGCTCCAACGCTCTGTTTGAGCACATGTCCATCAGACAAACTACCAGAGAGCCAGCATTTGCTAAAAATATGACTGCCTGATTTTTCTGGGATGTAGGATTCGTATACTCCTTTGTGAGTTTTAAATCAGTTGGAATGTCCGACTGCTTCCTTTCAGGAGAAGCGTTTTCTGACGATAGCATTGCTGACCCATCCGTTTGCAGCTTTGACTGGCAACTGTTATGATGTACAGAATAGCTAATCGCTCTTCTGCCCACTGTGATCTTTTAATGAGCAGCAAGATCCTGAGAAGAATAAAACAATTCCTCCAAACCAAGAATTTAACTCATTTTGAAATTAAATCAGAAACCCCAAATGAATATACTGACTAATCAGTATGAATGTCCTGCCTCGGATGGATGACCAGTTCCATCACCAGCATAATTCACTAACTGTATACACCAAAACCTGCTGTAGCTGGAGTACTTAAAATTTAAAGGGTCCGATATTTCCCAGACATTTTATTTTTTTTTTCCCTGAGCCTAGGTCCTCACTAATTAAGGAAGTCCAGCTTTATAGGTGGAGCAATACCAAAAAAGCACCAATAAAATTTTTAAAGCTCTCTAAAACATTTTAATACCTTATTTCATGTGGCATATACAGAGTTATGATGGTTTGTAAGGTATAAAGTTTTTTATTAGCTCTCCATTGGGAAGACGGCATAACTCCATCATCACTTTGCAACTCATTTAATGCACATCACCACAGCATTTGACTAGCACACTTATCACAAGTTGAAGTCAGTAAAATATTTGACTCAGCAGCCCATTACACACTTACACAAAGAGAGAGTTAACTACAGACTAATTTAGGGAATTAGTGGTCAGTTGCAAAACACAGCACAAACATACACATTTTTCTCCAGATTGTGCTATATTAGTCCCAAAAGCTTCTTGGTTTCACAGCGGTTCCTCTAAAGAATGTGTGGTACGAAAACTGTGAAATTAAGTGACTTGTGCTTTAACATCTCTTTATGAAACAAATGGTAAAACTGATACGGGAGATAAAACATTCATTTTTCCCCTCTCCCTTTACCTCTTTCCTCCCTTGCCCAGCATTTAGAGAGTTTCACTTCAAATAGAATCATAGAATGGTTTGGGTTGGGAGGGACCTTAAAGACCATCCAGTTCCAACCCCCCTGCAATGGGCAGGGACACCTCCCACCAGACCAGGTTGCCCAAAGCCCCATCCAGCCTGGCCTTGAAGCAGGACTAGTAGGTTCCTCTTGTGAAAGCCTGCATTTTTCCATGCTTGATGTCCTCTGGCAAACACCCTATGACCTCCATAGGGTGTCAGAGCTCGGTTGGCCTGTCCCCAGGGCACAGGGTGATGGTGACACCACACATAGCGCAGTCATTTCTCAGGTGATTGTTGCTCTTGGTTTCCCTCTTACACAGGAGGCTAAATACAGGAGGGGGAATGGGGGCAGCCTACAGAACATCCCAGACAGCATCTATATGTGTCCAAAAGAGAAGAGAGGCTGGTCATCCTTTGTTATTCTATACGTCATCAGCAGAGCATTGGGAGATTAATCACGTTTTCAGCTGAGAATTTCCTTTGAATTACAAAAGCCTTGGTTAAAAACCTCCTCCTGTTTATCATGGAACAAACACAGATGGCTGTAGTATAATGTTGTGTTGTCTTATGATATAGCATACCGATCTTCTGTAATGAACTTGAAGCTTGAAGTGTGCAGCAGTGCAAAAAATGTAAATAAATATATACTGAAGCAGAGCAGATTAAGGCCCCAGATATACAAGTGTTTGTGAAACAAGGATCTTAATTTAGATCTTCAGACATTCAAGGGGTAAAGACTGTTTGTTTATTCAAGTAAAATAATAAGAATTATTTCAAACTCTTCCTACTAATATTAGTGTGTAACCAGCTCTATTTATAGAAGGCACACTTTTCAAGGCTACATGTGGCCAAGAAGTGAAAATTTGCCTGATTGACACTGGAACAAACAAATGATCTCCTGGAATTGTTTTCATGGAAATGTGAGAAAAGCCTGCTGGTTACATCATTTACCTGAAATCTAGAACAGCAGATTAAAAATTGCTGTGCTGTCCAATTTGAAACAGGGATATGAACAATAGACCAGAGAAATGTGATAACCATTGGGGTTATAAAACCAGTCTTGCTTTGGCTTGGTTATTTAATTGTTGATACAAAATAGAATATTCCCAATAAGAGACTAAAAACTTGGCAACAGAGAATAAAAATGTATTATTCCTTGACATCCTTTTGAAAATCTATCTACAACTGGCTGAAGTACATATATTTGAAAATTGCAGAGTTGCAAAAAGTTCCAGTGTACTGAACATGCTCCATCCTCATGCAGCTCTGATATGTCAGCTGGGTCGATCATGTACTGCAAGAGAGGTATGGGTCTCCCCTGACATTACTTGATATTTACTAGGCTGGAAAAAAAGACTGCGCATGAATTTAACATATTATTTGCCATAAAACAGGAGAAGGGGGAAGAAGAGACCTAACTAACAGAGAAAGCTACAGATTTTGAAAGAGGCAGGAATAAGCATGCAAAACACGCGTGTAGATGAATGAGATTTATAGGAGTCAAAGGGCACTGGGATAGCTTAGAAACAGAAGAGTGATTTTAAAAATGGAATAGCTATGAACACTCCACCCCTCACTAGGAAATAAATAACCACCAGGGCATATTTCTCTTCTGCATCCCTTAGTAGCTGGTCCATAAAGGGCATGATATCCTAATTCATTTTATTCAAGAAGCTGGGAACCCAAGTCTCCTACAGACTTCTGCTGGGGAACACCAAAGTGGTGTCAGTTTTCCAATTTTCCTTTTTTCAAAAAATGGGCAAAAAACCAGGTAGGTGTTACCAAGGCACTTGAAACCACTTAAAACCTCAGGCCAATGGCTTCAGCCAGATTGACAATAATCTGAAAAACTTCAGGATTCTCTTGCATATGCTCAACTACTCTTAAACTTCCATGTGACCCATGCCTTATTAAATGACACCTTAATTTGAGAACTTCTAAGCTCTTTGAGTACTTGATCATTGAATCTAACTGTTCTTTTAACTTCTTTTAACTTCCTTCTTAAAAAAACATCAAAGTACAAAACATATTTCAAAGAGCCAGGCCTTTATCAGCAGTTAATAGCTCAGTTCTGCTGTGCATACGCAGACAAAATCCTCATTGAAGTCAGTGTCTAAGTTCAGAGAGTTCCTTTTCACTGGATCGCTTTAAATAAGTATGGAATTGCTGTCCCAGAAAGTATATGGCTCAAATTAAACCGCTACAGCAGTTGGGTTCAGGGGCTACAGCCTGGGGACTGTTGGGATTTATGTCTGGGTGGCTCCATCAAAGCCATATGGTCTGGGAAGCTTAGGAAAGCCAGGGTAGATGTGGAAGAAGACTGGAAGCAAGGAAGGAAACTTAGGTGCCGTTATGAGGATTTAGGAGCAATGCAAAGATAGCCATGGATGTGACTTCCAGAAAACTTTACATTGTGCAGAAAAAACTACACATAGTATATACTTTGTGTTGGGCTGAAGCTGTAGGGAAATGCTCACCGAAAAGTTACTGCAACTCCAGCAAGTCCAGCGTTTCCATTTGCTCAGCAAAGAACAGTAAGGAACTTCATCCTCTGGCCAGTTTTTGACACGGAAGACTAACAGGTTGTCACCCCTCTAACTAAAGGATACCAAGCGGTGCCTGGAAAGGGGAGATGTGCATTGTGTTCTCCCCAGCTGTGCTCCACCATCGTGAATATCTTGCAGGGAAGCTGGATGTAGCTAGAATTTGTAATGCCTTCAGCAGTGAGGTTTTAGCTCCAGCCTGCTAAGGTCATAGAATCGTAGAATGGTTCTGGTTGGAAAAGACCTTAAAGATGGTTGAGTTCCAATCCTCCTGGCCTGGGCAGGGACACCTCCCACCAGACCAGGTTGCTCAAAGCTTGGCCTTGAACCCCTCCAGGGATGGGGCAGCCACAGCTTCTCTGGGCAACCTCTTCCAGTGCATCACCACCCTCACAGGAAATAATTTCTTCCTAAGATCTGATCTAAATCACCCCTCTTTCAGTTTTAAACTGCTACCCCTCATCCTATGGCTCCTCTCCCTGATCCAGAGTCCCTCCCCATCTCTCCTGGAGCCCCTTTAGGGACTGGAAGGGGCTCTAAGTTTTCCCTGGAGCCTTCTCTTCTCCAAACTGAAGAACCCCAACTCTCTCAGCCTGTCTTCATAGGAGAGGTGCTCCAGCCCTCTGATCATCTTTGTGGCCCTCTTCTGGACCTGTTCCAACAAGTCCATGCCCTTAAAGATGTTACCCTATGACTGCCTGTAGCTATTTACTCTCCACATCTGCTGGAAATAGCCTCTTCCCACATTTGCAATTTAGATCTAAGCTTGTTGAAATAATGAATGGGGTTTTAGTCCTCGTGCAGCATATTATGACAAGCACATGGTGAAAGTGATTCACCATATTAGTCCAAGACCACAAGGAAAGTCCACTTTCCCTCCTACATGGCACCATGAGCTGGGCAGATGAAGTATGGACCCACTGCAGTTCCTCCCTGTAGGCTTCTGTCAGTTCTGGGCCTATGTCATGGAAATTCCTGGGTGGAAAAGGCAGTTTCATCCCTCCATCTGGGCAGTAGCTCTTGGACAGATTCCCCTGCAGGTCTTCACTGCAGTAACTCCTCTTGAAGTGAGTTTCACTCAGCAAATTATATTAAACACTATAATATGAAAGCTGTGCTTACAGTATGAGGAGAGATATTCACCTCCACAGTAAGGAATGGTTCTTTGCAATTTTACACCATGGAGAGCAATTTATAAAGAGAATCAATTCAGTTATCAGATATGTATAATCTTCTAAACATTATTATTATTAACTTCATCTTCCTTCTGTTAAATATGATTTTTTTTCTGAAAATCAATTTGCATACAATCTTTTATATTTTCTAGAATGTAAGTCTAATGCAAATATCCACATTATTTTTCATATATCATATATTATACATGTAATTATTTTTGAAAACTTGTGCTAATTGTATAACTCTTCCCATATGATTCCATTTGGAAGCACTGCCATAAAGACCACATCTCAGACTAGGTTTTCTTTAAGGACTACTGGGGAAGAGCGTGAACACTGGCAGTAAGATGGATTAACAAGGATCTTAACTGCAAATCACTTTTGGCGTTGGCAACATCTGGAGATGTGGAGAACTACTCCACTTTTTGCCCTCTGAGAGAACATATGACTCCTATCCTACTTCATGCATGGTTTCCTGAGTTTGAGCACGTGTTTTCAGGCATGGAAAAGGCTGTCCTTGCCTTATTAAGACGACATGAGTTTTCGTGGAGGAGCAAGGAAAAGCTTAAACATTGAAATGAGGCTTGGGGATGAAAGTTATTGTCTCATTCATTTATTTGTTGGTGTTGTATGTATGGTACAAGGGAGATTTAATGAATTCCCCTAGTCAGAGACTGGATATGAATTCACATAGGTATTCACATACAGTGAAATATTTATATACTTTTAGTATGAGCTTAGAGATGAACATTATTCATTGGTGGCAAAAGATATCTACCTCTATTTAAGAAAAGATGTGTTTCTATGATCTTGCTTGAAAGTCAAAGAACTGAACCCACTGTGTAGAACCCAGGTCACTTTTGTGCCTGCTGTAGCGCTTCTGTCTCATACCCTACCACAGGCCCTGTTCTGTCCTCAACCCTCACTCCTCACATTGCTATAAAACTGTTTTTAGGAAAACTCTTCTTCCCATTCCAATGTCCACTAGTCTGTTTTTTGTTCTGTTTTGTTTTGTTTTGTTTTAAGAAAATGAAATTTCCAAGGCATTTCTAGATTTATACAATTTGAAGTGAACCAACGTTCCTGTGTATCACATTCTTCCCACCTTCCCCTGAACTGAGTGCAGTAAAATGAGCAGAATAAAGAAGAATTTCCTAAAAGGAGCCACTAGAGTTCTTTGTGACCTGAAGAGATGGTATTTTCTTGGTAGTGAGTTCCCGTGGTGAATTATTTTGGCTCAGAAAACTATTATGTAGGACCTTGCCAATTCACCTCCAGCGTCACCCTCCAGCACTGCTCCCTATTCTGCTGGGGACTGAGGAGTTTTCTTCCTGCAGGATTCCTGAGCAAAGATTGGCCAGTCCCCTCTTAGTCTTCTTTGTAATGAACTAAGCAGATAAGAGTTCCTTAAGCTTCTCCTGACAAACTGTTTTCTCTGGCTCTTGATTTATTTGTTCAACTTTTTCTGTATGCAAATTTCTTTTCTAAAAATGTGACCTTCCAGACACTTACCTGAATTTTACTATAATTAGTAATAATCGTTGGTGAGTGTTTTAAACTTAGTGAGTTTGGGTGTTTCATGCTCTGGGTGCTCAACTTGAGAGGCCAGAAGGGCCTTGAAGCTTATGAAAACACACACTTCTCCTTTTGAAAAGTTTAAAACTTATTTACATACAGCATCCCCAGAACACAGTTACCTCTGGTACAGAAAACAGCTATCAAAAAGTCACTTAAACAATGAAAGACTAGGGAAGAGGCCAAAGTTTTGGGGAGAGAGATATATATATGAGGGCAAGTAATAGCTCCTATTAAAAGATCCCATGGGACTTTTCATATTCACTGAGACAAGACCTTATTTTTTTGAGCCTGCATCTGAATGACCCAAACACAGTAATCATGGATGCGTGTAATTTTTTTCCCCTCCCCCTGCTTGATCCCAAATTTAAATCATAATGCTGAACTCATGACGTCACTCTCAATCATTTCCACATGGCTTCACTTGTAGGATCAAAAAGAAGGTGAAGCTCTCTTGTGTCAGCAGAAAGCTGGTTTGGGGAATGGCAAGATAATTCAATGAAATTTCTAGTAATGACAAGAAGACTTCAAAGAAGCCCGCAGGTACAGTACTGCTCTTTTTCAGTAAAAATATTTGTTCTGCCTCAAATTTACCACGTTGGGAGAGGTTCAGTTTTAAAGGGGGCTGTGCTGGAAAGGAGATCCCAAGTCTTCAGATCCTCCGTCTCCTTTAGAAAATCTTCCCTGAGTTTAAAATCCGCAGGTGAATTCCAGAAAATAAACCTCAGGGATAAACAGGGGAAGACAGCAGCGTGTTGGGTTGCCCAGCTTCATACTTCCATTTTCTCTGGTACGTTAGTTTTCTAAAGGTGGCATTTTGGCTCCGGTCGAATGGAAGGGCAAAGGTTACCGAATGTGAGGCCGTGGCTGCTGGAAAAGAGAACAACCACGACAATGGTGAGGAAAGGCAGGCCACCAGCCCTTGGGACGGAGAGATGTGGGAAACTGGCAGGTCGGAAGAGGATGTCATTTTCTGAGAGACCAGGAAATGAGCTCCGCGTCGAAGCATTTCTATTTATGGTCTAAGAATTGCAAATATCACAGGAGATATTTGATACTAAGACGAGGAAATATGTGTCAGGCCTTTTAGTTTTAAGCTTTTGTCTTTGCATGGGCCGCTTTTGTTCAAGGAAGCAACAATGGAAAAGAAGGGATTTGAAAAAAAAAAAAAAAAAAGGCTTCTGCCACAGCATTTCCCAAACTATTTTTCCCGTGCCCCTCTCCCAAGGGAACTCTACCTCTCGTGACCTTTCTCTCCCCCTTTCCTCCCCAACTCATCCAGCATCCAGCATTCAGGATTACAGCCACTCATCTCAGCTCGCAGCCCTGCCCCTACCTCTTGTATCCCCCCGTCGTTCCCAGAGGGTGAGTCTTAGTTCAGGAACTGCTGTTTCCACTGGATTTCAGTTCCTGGCAACCTATCCGTAAAATACTTTGACCAAAAGGGAGCTGTTCCCCAGAGACTGTGATGCTAATTCTGGTGTGAATTCAAAGTACACCTCCTGGCCGCACACCAGTGTTGTCCTGCTGGGTTTGTCCCTATATGTGTAAAATGGGAAAACCTCTACAATGCATTTTTTTTTTAAGTGTAGCACCTCACTCATTTGCCCCTGAGGTGAGCTTGCACTCTTTGGTTAGCAAAATATCTCTATGCTCATTTCTATCCCACTGCAGCCCAAAAATGTTCTTCCTCTCCTGCCAACAGCCTTTATTAATTCAGATACTTTTCCGTCAAGTTTCATTAGGTTTATTTTTTTGAAGAAGAAATCAAACTTTTCTTGGGGGGAGTTGACAGACACAGGCTTCACTGCTCTTTCTGGAAATAAACTGTGGAAATCTTCTATGCCAGAGGCTTTTCCAGAGCTAGTTCTTATCCCCTTTTTTCATTGATACTGTTGGCTCACTGGAGCCACCGACTTGCCCAAGTCAGTGGCCGCACATCTCCTGGAAGCTTCTTGCTCATTCCTTACAAGGCAGAGGCAACAGCAACACTCAGCACTATTTGTTTATCCATCCAAATATAGATTTTAAAGGCTCGTTATAGTCATTTGACTTTGAAACATCTTGGACCCAGAGTACCAGGTAATTAAAACAAATAGACAATCTCATGGAAATTCTGCTCTTTTATTCAAAGGTTTCAGAGTTACTCAATCATCTCCTCTCTAAACCAGTGTATCCTTCTCCTGGTGCCTGTTTATTATTTCAAGGGTGAAACATATGCATCTAAAACAAGAAAAACAATAGTGAGATGCTTTGTGGAGAGTGTGGAAGTGGAGGGAAACAATTAGAATATGTGATCTCAGTGGCAATGCTAGACGTAAGGCACTTGTCTGGCACATGCTCATTGGTCCTGATTGGGGGGCACCAGCGGGACAAGCACCCCATCCCTCACACCACCCAACGTCCCAGACCCTTTTATTTTCCCTGCCATGAAGTTAGAAGAAATTGCTTGGTGTCATCGGGGGCCTTGTCATTTGGGGCACCTCATGTGTTTCCCCTTTGTGACAGTAGGTGAATTGGGAGCAGACAAGGAGAGGGAGCTGACAGTTGAGAGTAGACAGTTAGGTGTAGGCTGAGGCAGTTGAGATTGTTCAGCCTGGAGAAGAGAAGGCTCCAGGGAGACCTTATAGACCCTTCCAGTACCTAAGGGCAGGCTACAGGAGAGATGGGAAGGGACTCTTGATCAGGGCTGGGAGCCATAGGATGAGGGGGAGGGGTTTTAAACTGAAAGAAGGGAGATTTAGATGAGATCTTAGGAAGAAATTCTTTGCTGTGAGGGTGGTGAGGCACTGGAAGAGGTTGCCCAGAGAAGCTGTGGCTGCCCCATCCCTGGAGGGGTTCAAGGCCAGGCTGGATGGGCCTTGGCGCAACCTGATCTGGTGGGCTGTGTCCCTGCCCATGGCAGGAGGTTGGAACTTGATTATCTTGAAGGTCCCCAAACCATTCTATGATTCTATGATTTTTTTTTTTTGCCTGAGAACTGCTGTTAGTCACCAGGGATAAGTCTATCATGAACAAAATATGTCACGGTTCCAACCCTATGCAGTAAGAGGTTTTTCTGCCTGGGGTACCATTTTGGTGAGATGTCCCCTCACGCAGCCTGCTCTGCTGCCCCGTTCCAGAGCCCCTGGGTTGGCCCAGCCGAGGATATGAAGCAGCTCTGCAGGGCCTGGGGAGAGGACGTCCATCACAGCTCCTGTCAGGCCAGCACTTGAACTTGCCTGAGATGTAGGTGATTGCTAAATTTGTTTCCGAGACCGCTTTCGATGTACTAAAAGACAGTGACAGAGCTGGGCGGAAATATGATCTGATGTAAAATCCCGGCGGTTTTCTACTTTTTAGAAAGGTTTTGTAATGTGTTTGAGCTGGCTGCCTGGCTATCTTTGGCTGCGACTGCTAATCCTTCAGTGTCCTTAACCAGTGTCCTTGATACTCTAAATTAGCTAATATTTTTAGAAGATTTTAATATTTTTTTTTTCGATTATGCAATGGATATATCACCGGATATTTTTCATGTCAGTATGATTAAAATGCTTAATCCCCTCAGAGAAATTTGCAATGATTTAAACCGCAGTTAGAATTCAGCTTTAAGATTTAGGAGAGTAAAACGACAAGTAAATTTAGGAGGCAGTAATTTTTTTCCAAAAGTGTTTTTTTCACTCTCCTAAAACATTGGGACAGATTCTTTGCAGAGGTGAAAATGGTGCAAGTGCTTTATGGATTCGAGGGGGATGTTGTCTGTGTTCATAACATTGGGGTGCCCCAGGAGTGGGGTCCAAGGCCAGTAGAGGGTTTCTAGGCAGCTGAAGGGACTGTGACAGTAAAGCAGTGGTGTGCCCTGATTTGGGGACAACTGAGAGACCACATGTGTATGCTAAGGAAGAGTCAAAGTGGTCCAGATCTCACCCTGTGGACAAGACCTGAGGCTAAAGTCGGGATGGGAAACACTCTCAGCAGTGGCTGATGCTTTGACAAAATGTTCAGAATTAAACTCCGATGAAACAGCCTTCACAAAAATTGGTACATGAAGGGCTTTGCATGGGAGGCCTGTAAAGTCATTCTGCTTATGGAGATAAAGAACCTCAGAAAAAGCAATTTTTGCATAGAAAAGATTAAATAACCTAATCAATACATTATGTTCATAAAGGATTTTTTTCTATCAATCATTATATCACCTTTCTCCATATTTTTCAATATATTCCTGTCTTTTCACCAATCAATATGTAGCGGAACTTACATACTTTCATATCTTGATCTAGTAACTACAGAGCTGTATTAAATAAGCATTTTTAATTTGCTGAGGTGCGGTTTAAATTTAGGCCTATGTTTCTCAAAAGTATTACTGGTATCACTTCTTTTTAATGAGTACTTCATTGCACAACCTGTATCAGAACACTTTCCAGGAAATTTCTACAGTCTAAACAAAGGTCTTTGCGATTATTAATATTTGAAATATAAATAATTTTTTTTAAATTATTCTCTTGAGAGAGATATTGAGATTTCAGAGTCACCAAGGTCTTTCAAGTACATGGGAGTCAGATTTCTCTGTGGAATTGTACAGATAGTTATTTTCAAATCGGAGTGGCCGCGAGGAGTGTCTGGGTTGTTGGAATGAATTGCTAAGTTGTAGGTACAGGTGCTGAGTGTTACTACGTCAAAGGGTAAATGCAGGAAATGAGATCACCCAAAGGTACCACAGGCACTGCAATATTAAGAACCGGGTACTGCAACCCTATTTATCTCCTGGTTTCAAATCTCCCCTTGTATAAACCACTCATTAACTATTCTGCTGAACGCTCTAAAGGAGACCAGGCTGAGGTGGAGGGATACCACCAATGAATTCGGACTGAGTTCTCAATTAAAATCCACAGTCTGTTCTGTTTCTGATAATCTCTAAATTCTTTTGAAGAAATGATCATTATAACTGTGTTTAATCTGTTTTCAAAACAGACTGTGAAATAGCCATTGTGTATGCACCTTCTGTTTTTATAACTTCTGTGCTTTGATATTGTAATTGATGCAAGTGGGTGCAATTAAATCTTTATTTGGAAACTTGCACCAAAGCAAGTCATTCAGAAAAAAAGGCACCAATGTGCTTTGACTCTGGATTCTCACACATATTTGCACTTACAATCAAAGCTTTTGTTCCGTTAAACTAACAAGGGCTGTTTAGCATAAGAAAGAGTTAACACAAGCTGCCTTAGGTTGTGCTAATTTCAGGAATGACACTCGAATGGGAAAAAATCTGCAGGAAACTATGCTGTCCCAATAAAAATGACCGATTTTTATTTTAATAAGTAACTCACCACAAGTGGAAAGGTTTATTGTTAAAAATGATCAATGATAAGCCAACTGTTACTGTCACTCAGTGATCAAATACCTCTCTGGATTTTCTTAAGTGAAAGAGAGATCACAAAAGAGCAGATCAGATCTGTAGCTCAAACGACTTCTAGAATAGGCAAAAAAATCCACTACTTTCACTTGTTGGCTTTTACATCAGGGTGTGAGACAGGCAGGGGCCAAGATCTGCAATTAGGTGGGACACATGGTTTATTAGCATGTCATTAGTAGCACTGTGACACAGCTATTGATCAACTATCACATTACTAGGGATGATTCAGGTAGTGCTGTCTTCGTAGCTGTGGATTCCTTTGCGTGAGAGGATATTTATCTGAAGGGTAAAAGTGATTCATCTGAGTGAAATGACCTGTTTGCTTGGTCCCACCGCAGGGCCAGGCTGTGAAAACACAAAGCTTAGATCACTCCGTCAGCTGCTTCTGGAAAGACTACGGGTCAAAGGATTTTTCCTTTTGCTGAGACATTCTCAACTAAAAGGGAAAATCTTAAATGCAATACAAGATGGTGTGTATACGGACATGTGTATATATATACACACACATATGTATAAAATACAATTTCTTTTTCTTTTCAGAAAGTTCAGGTAGACCATTTTACCACCTATGAAGCAAAGTCATATTGGGTGTAGTCATGTTTACTAAGCCTTGCAACAGTTTTAACAACCTCTATATTCATTTGTCTGGAAAATACCATCTTGGCCTTCTTGAGACCCAAAGAAGACAACTTCAAAAGGGCATTCTTTGGCAGAACACACCTCCAGCACAAGCCAAAGCTATTTATAGAGTTCCCATGTCAGGCTATCCTCCTGACAGGAAAGGTCAACCTCCTCATGTCCCTCAAACAAATATGGCAGAGACAGTAACCTCAGCCTAAATCTATCGCTATGAGGAAATCAAACTCAACTCCACTGAAAACTTCTTTATTGTCAATGAGACTGGTTTAAATAAGGCCTGGGCTAGTGCCTGAAAGACATGGGGTTTTTTTCTAATGGTTGCCACTTGAGGTAATTCAGCACCTCAGGGACAGGTCTCATCTCCTGTAGTAGGACAATTGCCCATTAGCAGAGCATTTTCTTTCCCTCATGCCATCCTTCGGTAAATGATGGTTGTAAAGCTTCTCCAGTCTGACTCGCCTGGAGTTTGTGTGGGTTCCAAAATTTGATTTTAAGATTAGCTTAAGCCCATTTAAGATGAGACTGTCTCTGACAGGAAACGTATTTTCTTCCTTCTCTCCCTTGGCGTTGCATTTGTGTGCCTTTTCTTGTGTCAGCACTAGCACTTTCATAGCTCTATGGTCTGATGAAAACTGACTGAAATCCAGCCATTTAACAAAAAAAAAAAAAAAGGAAGTGGTCAGCTAATGTTTATGTAAAAGAGTCAGCAGGAACAAGAAGCGGGAGGGGCACAGCAAGAGAAAAGGATGGATTGTCACTTCCAGTGGTTCTTGCTGGATGTGAACCTGCCCTGGGAAGCTGCATGATCTACAGCTGGAGCACAGCTCCTATCCGTCTCTACGGAGCTGGGTGTTGTCAGACTGCGTGTCAGACCCTTGTTACAATTCCTTCTCAAATTCTGATTTTTTCAGTGTAAAAAGTGACTTTCTGATAGCATTGGGTTTGAAGAAAATGTTAGAGAGGCCTTGGATTTATTAAAGTGTGGAATGCAAACAAATTTCGAAACTAGTTGCAAAATGGCATTTCTGTCCTTTTTTTAGAACCATGTGTACAGCCTTGGGAAGAGAATGAGCCAACTCTGAAAAATATTCCGAGTTCTCCAGGACAGTACAGAAATAAGAAATACAGAAAAAAGGCTCTGCCTTTTATCCTAGCCTAACTAACCGGGATGCAACTTCCCATTGATCAATACCAGAGTGAAGGAAGAGGAAAAATATTTTCCCTCCCTTGGACCAAAAGTGGAATTCAAACGAAAACAAAATAAACCAGACAGATATTACAACTTCCTGCTCCAGTCCTTTTAAAATTCAACTTCACTGACACAAGCTTGGAAAAGAGTCAGTGTCCTAAATTACCATGGAGAGTAAATAATAATTATATTTGCCATAAGAGGAGGTTTTGGGTAAGTTTTGGGTAAGTGTCAGCCTAAGGACAGCAGATGGGACTATCTGTTGGGAGTTCCCCTTTGTTGCTGTAGTAGGTTTTGTTTGGATGGAGAGGAGAGGAGAGGAGAGGAGAGGAGAGGAGAGGAAAAGGAAGGAAAGGGAAGCAGAAGGTCTACTCAGTCCCACAGTGGCATCAGGAGCAGCAAATGCTTTTCCAGCCAGACTTCCACTTTTCCCCGTTCAGTTCTGCCCCTTTCCTGTCTCCTGTGTCCCTTCCCCTTTAATGGTCACAGCCTGGGAAGTGTGAAGGGACAACCTCAGCAGAGACAGGGAGGGTGACTCCTGTGTTAAAGGGCAGTGGGGTAGAGCAGTGGGTACCAAGAAAGGCAGAAGCCAAGCCATGAGGGTGAGGAACAAGATCCTCCTTGTGCCACAAGAATTGAACATAAAGTGCAGAGGGGCAGACTGTCAGAAGGGCCACCTCTATTTTCTCACCCACGGCCTTTCAGAAATGCCACAGCCAGCAGGCTCTGCAGCCAAATGTTTTTTAAAACCTCCCAGAAATGCATCAAACCCAGTTAATACTCCTCTCCTGAACTAAAACTTTTTGCTAACCCCTCCAAAACCTTTCCCCTTCTTTGAAGACCCTCCAACTCCTTGCTGCCCAGCTTGAATGCCCTCAACTTTCTCTTCCTGAAATTCACTAATACCTTCTTGTTCTCCAAAGTACTGTGACTTTTTCCATCCTTTCTCCCCCACATCTTTGTCACTACTACAACCCTGAACTTTACCTCTCCCTTCTTCATCCTTGGGACAACACAATTACACGTAGTCAATACAGCTGAACAATCCACTGCTCAGTAGGCCCCTCAGATGGCATCACTCATACATGCCTAAAACAGCTCTGCTTGAAAAGAAGTGACTTCTCTTTATCACCAAATACCCCCATCAACATTGACACAGGACCTGTTTGGGGGATTTTTTGTACATCCAGAGGGACTGTTCTAACCTGCAAAGTAATCATGATGTCTTCCAGCAACTCTCCACCCCGCGTTAACAGTTCCCTCTTGGCCTTTTTCATTCTTACGTTTCAGTTTTCACTCCGTCCTCACTTTTTTCAGTTTTCTCTGCAATGATTTTTTATTTACTGACACAAGATGTGAGCCATAGATGTTTTCAGGAGGTGAACAAGAGGTTGTGGCAGTAGAATGATGACTTTCTGGGCTTTTGGCACCCATAAAGGGAATTTCAAGTGGTTTGGGTCGGTGGGATAAACATATTAACTTTCTTCTTTTCTTTTCTCAAAGTAGCTGTCTGCATTTAAATTGTTATCTAAAGGTCATGTTTATAAACATATTGGTTTTTTGATGTTTGTATTTGTTTCTCAATCAATGATGTCCTTGATTTAGGCCCAGCAACAGAAATTTAGATGTAGAATTATATACATATAATCCTATACATACATATATTTTAGATATATATATTTAATTTTACATATTAATATTATCTATATGTGTCTACATATACTTTTTTAGGGATGGATATTGGCATTTAAGTAATTCTCATGTGTAGGAGAAGGTAGTAGTGGCACCCAAGACAACTCTAGGAAAACTTGGTTCCAACAAACGTATTCTTCTATGCAATGAGTAATGCCTTATTGTTCTTTTAGTGACTTGGGGCTGTGTTATGACTTTGCTACCTGCTTCCCTTAGGTGTTATGACTACGCCAAGATTTATGGTCAAGAGGGCCTTGAGTGACTCTGCCAGCTATTACAGCTGCATTAGCCTACCTATTTACTTGTAGGTGCTTATGTTAGGTGCCAATTTCTTTGAGGTTAATTGCCTGAACAGGTGCAACTCTGAAGTTAATTATATATATAAGAGGCAAGCTAAGCACATTGGGCTGTTTTCTCAGTGAGAACAGAAGAAGTGAGGCTATATACAAGTTTCTATGCAAGGGTATAGCTGGTCCTGCAATACATCTGGTCTTTCTGCTCCTGAATATTCTCATCGTTATGTCTGAGGTGAGATCACAAAGGGGTTAAATGAAATATTTTCCTAAAGTGCTATGGGATTTGCTGATGCTTTGTTGTTTTAAAAATAAAAGGGCTACAGGGGCTGTTGCTTCCTTGACTCGCTAGGAAAAAATGAATCTGTATGTTAAACTGTGTGTATTCCCACGCTCTGTCCAGAGCAACATCATGAACGTAGTTGTTTATTTAGGCAAGCAGTACCTTGACTATGAGCAACATTAGAGGCACACTCAAAGAGAGAAATGGTAAGTTTGAATCTTCCTCATGAAAGTTTTACTGGTTTTGATAAGTTTAACCTAGGAGTTGTTCAAGTCCTTCATTCTGTGTCATTGCAACTTTTTCAGGCTGAAAGTTCTGAGTAAAGGTGAAGATGAGAATGAGACTTGTGTAAGGGCGAGGGACTTAAAGATGACCATTGGTCATCAGTTTACTAATAATTAACATTAAAAGCTATGAGACTTTCTGGTTTCTAAATTGCTGGCATTTTCTCAATTTTTGTTAAGTATTGGATGGTTTACCTCAAATTTTTTCAGTAATGAAATTGAACTCTGTCCAAAAATGTGAAGTCAGCACAAGTTCTGAGAGCACATTGCTTGCTGGGTTCTCACACTTTAAAGCCTTATGGAGTCCATATATCCTCTCCCCTTAGCATTTTCCATACTGCTAGACATGGGATCATCTCCTTTGTGCTGACTGGTTAAGTCTGTTGATTTTTTTGCCTCTATTTGCCTCTGTTTTCCAACTGTCTGGTGTGTTGAGCTCTTCCCAGACTCACTGATAGCTTGTTTACTGTGCTGGAGTTGGAACCCTTGGCCAACTGGCAGCTGAAGAGGGAAGAACCACAGCTTCTCAGTGCATTAAATCGTCATATTAGGCTCTAGCTTGGAAAAACTTTTGTTGGCTTCATTTTCTTTTTCCCTAAGCATGACATGACAAATATGTGGGGTTTTCATTTTTTGGGTTTTTTCCTTCTTTTATATTTGGGATATTTTTTTAAAAGTTTAGCTGTAGCAAATCTAACCAGCTCTCCTGCTAGGGTAAGAAACACGTCTTTTTTTCATTATTGCAGTGGCCTTTCTTGGTGCTGAATTACTGTGCAACAGCTAATAAGGGAGATAACTTAAAATAAAAAGTAACTGAGGAGAATGAGTGTTTTGGGAGGGGGTGTAAGTGAAACAACACAAATTTGGGACTGATGTTCATCGCAATTGTTAATCTTCTTCTGGGTGGCAAGTGATAGCGATGACAACAATCTGACAAATTGTAAAGCCTTGTGACGAATTGACTCAATTATGAACTCTTGGCTGTCTCACCTGCACTCTATCCTCTCTTCCAGTTACCCCTCAGGGGAACTATTTTTAGCATTGCAGACCTGAGATAAATTGTAGTTGGGTATATCTTCCATACCATCCAATTTGGTTGCAGGGAAGATGGAAGAGGGCAGGAGAGCTCCCTTCAAAAACTGAAGAAGGCCAAGCTCTTCCATCCCACAACAGCTATGGGCAGGCAGGTAATCCTAAATCTGGAATAACACCCTTAAAATATTTCTAAAGCAGTCCTCAGTATCAATTCATACCAAGAGAATACATGTATATGGCTGTATACATTATTGCAGAAAATCTGGGAATTGTTCTGGGACACCTGAACTAGCATCTATGCTTCTAGGATACAGAGTGTTGTATTTTCCTGTACTCACACTGTATGTAACTCACTGAATCTTTCCGTACTTCTTGCACGTTACCCTTGTCATATTTTAATGTGAAGTAGTCATTGTTGAAATATTATGTGCAAATGAATGAGTTTGAACAGGCACAGTGAGGAGAAACCCACCCAGCAGAGCAGCTATTTTGTTGCATGTCCTACAAGTTATCAATTTCATCTTATTTTGGCCAAGTTCTACAAGAGAGAGTTGATCATAGAATGGTTTGGGTTGGAAAGGACCTTAAAGATCGAGTTCCAGCCCCATTGTCATGGGCAGGGACACCTCCCACTAGACCAGGTTGCTCAAAACCCCGTCCAGCCTGGCCTTGAACACTTCCAGGGATGGGGCATCTGCAACTTGATCTTTAACTATGCCACTCAAAGCTCTCCAAGTTTTGTAGGTACACTTTGAGAGCCCAATGAAGCAGTTCTGAGGGCTGAAGTGAAGGAATGCCTGGCTCCTGGATCACACTTGGCCTTGGGCATGGGCTTTCAGCATGGGGGAGTGCACAGAGAAGCCAGGGGAATGCTTTTAAAAAGACCATGTGTCTGTGGAATTTAGGTGACACCAGGTTAGGAAGCAGCTGAGCAGAGTTCTGCACAGAATATAGTCTGGGATTTAGCACCTAAATTTTACGTGAGCTTGTGTCTGACTTTGGAATGCCTACAAATGGAGAAAAATAAAATTAACTGCTGACTTCAGTAGCAGCTGCTGTATACTCAATACTTTTGATCAGACCATTTTTACTTAGGTCCCTGAATTTATGAGCCAACCTTTAAAAATCTTGGCTGAACTTCTTAAAGGGAATTCATCTCTCTTATACTACCCATGATGAGGCCCCAAAACTACCAATGGCTGAATTCTTTAAGAAAGCAAGAACAGCTGTACCACACTAAATCATGGGTATACTAGGCTTGGCATCCTCCAGTAGTGGAAAAGTGTAGATGCTTGGGGTAACGTGTAAGAGTGATGCTTGTCCAGGATCCTCTCCAGAAAGTTCAGACATTCCCTGTAATAGAAGTTCTGTATTTCTATTTAATAGCTTTGAGTAATTTTATTTTTTTTTCATGAACTTGCCCAAACACTTGAATACATGTAATTTTTTTCCCTCTGCTGAATCCTGCAGCAGGGAGTTCCAAATCTTCGCTGTGCTCCATGTGAAGGAGCATAACTTTCTGTGCTTCTTTGAACCTGCCATTTGCTGTGATCTTTAGAGAGGAACATTTGTTGGTAATTCCTTATTTACCTTTTCTTTGGCACTCGGGATTTTGGGGGCCTTTTAATTACATCTCATCAATAAATCACCCAAACTCAACATGAGTGTCTGATTGTGTACATGTTAGGCTAGAACTTGACCATGGTCTTTGTGGATTTATAGCCGTGTTCTAGAACCTTTCCTGTTCCTATATAAACTCTTCAAAACTCATTGAATCCAGGGTAGACTTATAATGATTCAAGGAAATAAAAGAACAGATTCTATTCTTATTGGCAGCAGAGACAGAGAGAAGTTGCTGGAGGAATCATGAAAAATCCCCTTTAATTGCTTTCAAGACCTGGAAGTGCCCAAGTTGAGAATATTGGTAGCAGAGACAGACAGAAGTTGCTGGAGGAATCATCTCCCCCTGCTAAAGGGGAAAAATCCCCTTTAATTACTTTCAAGACCTGGAAGTGCCCAAGTTGAGAATTACATGAGGTTCCTGAGCAGAAGTGCATGTGTGTGAATGTTTATATATGCCCACCCAGACACTCAAAGCCATCAAGGCCATCAGGGCTGGAGGAAAGGTGGTGAGTGGAGTCTAGGTGATGTTGAGTGAAGCTCAGTGTCCTGGCTTAAAGAGGCTTGCTGGCTACCATGGAAACTAATTGGAGCTAATGAGTAAGGGACATGTTAACTGTGGGAACAGTACAGGAGTGACTATTTCTTGATATCACAATTACCTACAATTAATCTTGCATATTAGGAGGGTCCTGAGCTACTTCCATAAAGCACTATTCACTTAGTTACCCGAGTGGGTCAGTCTGACCTTAGCAGGAGTTCAGGGGTTGGAGAGTCATCTTGAGAAGCTGTTTTATGATGCATTATTTTAGCAGTATTTCAGGTACAGCGTTTCCAGTGCAGCTTGCATTTCAGCCTCTTAAACCTAAACTCTTTGCAGATGGCAGTCTGGGTAGAGGAGAAGCGGTGGGAAAAGTCTGTTCTAAACTGTCACAGCAAACTAAATCTGGCTGCAGTCGTCAGGGCAGCGGTTAAATTATCCCGCAACATCAGCAGTAGCTTTTATGTGAAAACATGATGATGTGCAATGTTTGAGGGCTATTGCTAACATTGGTTTTGGAGAGGAAAGTTTGCATTTCGAGTTGCTGAAGAGTCTTTGGAGATAAGTGTGTGTTGTCTCTGTACAAAACATGCAATTAGGGGTCCTTTTAACCATGTCAATTTTACACCGTTGTGACTTGACAGGCATTAGCAGAGACATCCTTGACTTATGCAGGCATAAAAAAAATAACACAACTGGGCCTGTACGTCCTATGAATGCTCAGGATCTTGTTCATGTATATTTATACACAGATATAATATGCAACATCATGTAAATACACAACTCACCCTAAACTAACAGTTTATGGTAACTAGTAACTAGCAGTTACTGCACATAACTGTCGTTTCATCTTGGTTAGAATTATCTAGAGGTTAATCCCTGTTGAGTTTGTGTCTCATTTCACCAATATGAAATAGAGCAGTTGAGAGCCGTGCTGCATTTTAGACAGTGAGCCAGTACCCAGGATGATACAGCACAATTTGGGGGGCTTTTTGATATTCCACATCTCTGATGACTCTACATTTTTAATGCAGAGTTACTAATACAATACCGGTAAGAGGTACAGCTAAAGAGAATGCAAATGAGATTAATAATGTCTCCAGGGCTTTCCGAGTGTGTAAGGTTATCCAGCCTGTTTACAGACCACACTCTGCTGGAATAAAACAAAATCAAGCCAAACCCTTGCCCTGAAGACATAATTGGCAATGTTAAGGATCTTACGATACCCCAGGGACAGTAGTTGCATCCCTACTTCACCACATATTATTGCTGAAAATATTGTTTAGCTCTTTCTTTATCTGGAATTAGCAGATTAGGGAGTAGTGTTTTAGTGAACACCCGGCATATGTGAAAGCAGTTTCAGTTTAATAAACTGAAACAGACACCATATAATCACTTTTGGGAAGAATTCGAGCAAATACAGTTGTGACTGCAGTTTCTTCTTTTTCCTTTCTTCTCCGGGTCAGGTCTGATAACAGCTCACTGGGTGCAAACCCCAGCTCTTTAATCTCAGTTTTTATTAAGTATTCACTTAATTCACTAGTGAATCAGAAATAGCCTCGTGTAAGGTATTAAAGAACAAGCAAGCCAAATCAACATTTCAGGACTCTCATATGGCTTTCATAGAGCTGGGGAGAAGTGCGCCTTTTCACAACTGCAAACCTTTCCTCAAGTTGGATGTTAACACTTTCAGAGCAACTTCTAACGCCAAAACGAAGTTCCCCCCCTTTCAGTTCAAAGAAAACACAACATCTGTCATAATGCGAAATGTAGATTTAATGCAAGTGTCAAGTCAGGCACTTGGTAATGAGGTGAAAACCCTGGAGATTTTAAGTCTCTCTTCCAGGCTATCCTATTTCAGGGAGGGGTGAAAAGGAGAGAACTGTTTCTTTGGCACTTAGCAGCTTTTCTGTGTTCCTTATCTATCCTTCCCGGACATCTTCTGTAAATTAGCGAGCTTTTTCCTGGCAGTGTCCCCAGAGGACATGGAAAGGAGGAAGGTGGGATAACACTGTCTTTGTGGGCGAGGGAAACTGAGGTACAGGCTGGACACGGTCCAGAGCTGCCGAGGAAGTGGCCCAGAACTTGCCCAGGGAAGTGGTTGAGGCACCATCCCTGAAGGTGTTCAGAAGACGGGTCGACATGGTGCTGGGGGACATGGTTTAGGGGTTTTTTTGGGGGGGAGGTTGATGGTTGGACTAGATGATCTTGAAGGTCCCTTCCAACCTAGATGGTTCTAGGAGTTGCCCAGAGCCCCCAGCCCCGTCTTTTGGCTGAGGAAGCAACAGGCTGGTGGCATCATTTCCTCGGGATAAGGGAGCGGGGGGGGGAGTGCGGGGACCCGCTTGCGGAGCCGGTGCGCGGCGCTGCGGCCGGAGCTGTCACAGCACCGCGGGCGCGGAGCTCGGGCATTTACAGCAGGGAAGGACTTACAGATATCTGTGCAGAAGTAGAAATATTTGCCCTTTGGGTTGTCCATTTTTCTACCCGCCCCCCCATCCCCCCGGTTTTCCCTCCGGGAAGAGCCCCGGGGTCAATCACGGCACGGTAAAGGAGTTGAGATTTCGGGATGCAAATGTCACATCGCGGTGCAAACGACTCCCGCATTAGCGCTTTATCAGGATCCCCCCCCCGCAACCGCATCTTTTTATCTCTTTTTTTAGAAGAGCGTCTCTCGGAGGAGATTGCCCTCAATAGACCCGCCATAAAAAAAAAAAAAAAAAAGATTATTTTTTTTTTAGTGTTGCTCTTGTGCTTCTGTGCATCCCACGGCAAGGGGGTCCCAGCGGTCCCTTGGGAATCCAAGGAGTTGTGAGAAGTAACACAACTGGCCACCAGACTAATCCACTCCCTCTACCTTCCCCCTAGTACCTCCCCCTTCTGCTCTTTTTTTTTTTTTTTTTTTTTTCTCCCTCAATAGCAGCCCTTTCTCAAAATCTCAGGTTACTTTGCTTAAAGAGTTCTCAGCCCTATAGTTTCTGCCCTTGTCTCTGCCTCCAGCTCCTTAAGAGCCACCCAGCCCCAGCGATTGGATTGGGCAGCCCGTCTTGACACACCACTGTGCCGAGTGCTTGAGGACGTGTTTCAACAGATGGTTGGGGTTAGTGTGTGTCATCACACTCGAGTGGGGATTAGGGGAGAGAGAGGCAGCCTTGCTGGAGCTGTGTGGTCTTCCCCAAGTGCGAGCTCGCAAGCAAAAGAAGAACTACCTAGCTCTGGGGGAGAAGAGAGAGAGGGAGGAATCGTTTCCAGCAGCTCGGAGGGGGAAAAAAAAAAATAAAACCCCACACTTGGTTCAGGTAAAGTAAAAGGCACCTCCTGCTTTTCTCTCTCTCTCTCTTTTTTTTTTTTTTTTCTGGTTTTTCCTTCAGGGTTTTCAGAGGAATGCTAGCACAGCACACTTGTCAAAGCCAGTTGCTGCTGCCTTATCAATGCTGCTATTGTCGGGCTGACAGATAACAGCGAGCCCGGGCTGATGCGGGGCTGTCTTTCAGCCAGGCACCGCTCCTCCCGCAGCCCAGGTCACGCATCTGAAGCTGTAGATTAGGGAAAAAATTAAAAAAAAAAAAAAAAGAGGGGGGAAAAAAAATCTCTTCTCGCAGCGGTGTATCTTAACACGGCGGGTGCCTCCTCTTCTCCTCCTCCTCCCACCCCATCTCCCGCAGGCTCCGCTCTCCTCTCCCGCACACACGTGTTGTGCCCCGCATCTCCGGGGGCACCGGGAGAGGGGTAGCCCCGGAGCGGAGCGTTTGTCGCCGCGGCTGCGGGTACAAAACGCCTCCCTGTCTCGGTAGAGTGGTGGAAAGTAGAGGTTTGGGGGGGGGAAAGGGGGAGAAGGAATCACGGCAGAGTATTGCCGAGATTTGGAGGAGGATGCTGCAGCCTGTCCGGGGCTCAGCTGGGAGGCAAAGAGGCTGAAAAGTGCCTCTAAGGTGCCTATAAAGTTTGAAGACTCCTTTAGAAGGACCTGGCTGGGCTTCTGATGGCTCGGTATGGAGATGGTTTGGTTTATACATGGGCTTAAAGTTAAGAGAAAGGAAAAAAACAAAAAAACAAACCCAAACGGGAAAGTGGAGGGGTGCAATGTAACGCTGCTCCTGCAGCTGCAGCCGAGCAGATGGATGTAATTCATTTGCAGATCTGTTTGTGAAAGTTTTACAAGTCATTGAGAACTAAGTAGCATCACTATAATGGATCATTAAAGTCTCGCTGTATTTATAGGTTCTAAACGGGCGATCTGAAGTGTTAATTAAAAGTAAGCGAAAAAAAAATTTATGTTTAGGAAGGAAGAAGGGCAGAAATGTAATTAGGAACTAGTTATGGAAGTACTCTGCTATCATTTCCATTTAATTCCACTATTAAGTTCATTGACGTCTGGAGCAGGGAAAGCACAGCAAATGAACTAAGTAGTCAGAAATGTTATCACTAATTACAGTATGTTGCCTTATCAGAGAATTAAGGTGTTCTCATTGTTTTACCTTAAATGATCTAGATGGAGAAACTAGAGGATGGGTTATCTTCCTTTTTCTTTTTTTTAATACAAGATTTACTGTGTGTATATATATATACTGTCTTCCTGTGCAGAGTAACAAAATGATTTGTTTCTTTCACACTCTAACAGATCTTCACACTAACTCTCACATACCTGTGGTGCTTATGAATTATTGGCCTCCTACTTGTGAAAGAAATCTAGCACTGTCCTCACCGTTTACAGGTGAGATATTCCATAAATAATACTGCATATAATGTCTTTCTGAAATAAGATCTGTGTAGTGGGCTGAGCAAGGGGATTTCTAGCTGGTGCTTTGTGATTTTGGCATTCAACTGTGTAACGTTGCCCATAAAACCATGTTTCAGGTTGCACATATACTTTTGCCTCAAACCAACTTTTTTTTGTTGTTAACTTTGGGGTTTTGAGCATGTTTATTTGGCTCCTTTACAGGTTGTTCTCAGCTTGTATTTTCAAACACACTCTTCAGTAAGAATGTGTCCTCAGCAATTTGAAACAGAATTACCTAAATGCCTAATATGACTGCATGACCAGACCAGGATGTATGTGAACAAATTTGATTTTTTTTTTCTCTCAGTTCACCCTTTCTCACTGTAAAAAGTGACGGAAACTTTTACAAGCTTAAAAATGAATAACAAAACCAAAGAAAACCCTCACTATGACTCGGTTAAAGCCTTGTATATTGGATTTCTCCTCTTCAGTCTTCCCAGTGTGTCTTGTGAGAAGCCCAATAAGGCAGCTTTGGTGCACAGAGGTTTTAGTCTTCCAGCAAAGCTAAGGTGCAGTGCTGTGGTTTGCCTGAAACGCATCCCTCTCCGTGGGTATCGTCAGATCGCAGACCAGATGATCTATAAGAAAACATATTTCTCAAGAAAGTGCTACCCAACTTGTTATTGTTTTACTAAAAAAAAACAAACAAAAAAAAGAAAACGAGTTTCTCTAGCACTGCCAGAAAATCTCGCTGAGAAACTAGGAACAGCAAATCATGTTTTTCCTTCCTTTATAATGATGGGGCTGTTTAAAAGACAATGCCCACGGGGCAGTCCAGCTTCTTGTCAAAATGTAATCTACTGTTCCAGATGGTAAACATTCAAAGACATATTTATGGTGACTTCTACATACCTTCCTTTGACATTGGCTTTTTTTTTTTCCCTGAGAGCACTTGTACTGGGTACACACATGAAGTTCCCATTAGCATCCTAGCAGCTGTAAAAGTGTTCAGAACCCACAAAGATGTTCCTCACAGTGAGATAAAAATAATCCGAGGAAAAGATCTGAGACCAGCACAACCCCAGCAGATCCGTGATCTGCTCAAGGTAAAAAAAAAAAAAATCCAGAGGCACAAAAAAGATCCATAAACTGCTGCGTGAAAGCTGCAACACATTTTTTGTTGCGGCTAATTCATCTTTGCTTGATATGGAATGCTGAACATACCAGGCATGTCTGTACTATCAACTGTGTGTGTGATGGGAGGGAGTCAGCACTGCACAAAAGCTGGTGGGTTTCTTTTCCCCCCAGCAAGTGAAGACTAGGTGGGATACTGATTGCCTTCGTACAGTTGTTTTCAAAGTGTCACCTTTTTTTTTAATTATTTTTTAATTATTTTTTTTCTCCTCGCTGCTCCAAGCAGGGAGGCAGAGCCCAAGGAAAATGTTTTTCAGCCAGAGTGTGTTCTGCCCTGAATTGTCTTAATTATGTGTCAGTTTATTGCTCGTCAGGGGCTTCCTCTTCTTAGCACTTTATAATCGAGGTGGGTGAGCTTGTTCCATCATAATATGCAACTTCAATTTCTGCTGCTTGGCACATCTCCTTGGCCTTTCATTGATTTTTGTGTCTGTTTCACAGGAAAAAAAAAAATTAATTATGATTGGTGTAATTTCACATTGGAAAAAAAAAAAAAGAAACTCTTGGTGTATTTCCAAATGGCATGTAAATACATCTTCAAAAGGTAGGCTCAATGAGAGGTCATTAGGGGAAAAAAATGCATGTAGGAATCCAGAAGTACCTTAGACATGGCAAGTATCAGTGTGAAAATTATTGTAACGGCTCTCATTCCAGTCAGGAACTGATAAAAACAGTTTATTAAAAATGTTGTGATGGTGGGGACAGCGTTTCCAAATGTGGAAACCATTATAAAACCCGCACTCGGTGGAAGTTAGACAGCTATGGAAAAAAAAAAATATTTCGAAAGATTTGCAAATTCTGCTCTGGCTCAATCACTTTATTGCAGGCTACTTGGCCAGTTTGCAGTTTATTAGCTAGCTTGCTTTAACTTACCTGCTGCACTCAGTGTTGTACGTTTGCTCGTGTAGGACCAGGAGTTTGAGCTTTGTGTGGTGGCAGGACCTCATTCTTCCCCAGGGGAGGCTGGACACTTGTTGGA
Source organism: Calidris pugnax (assembly GCF_001431845.1). Taxonomy (NCBI): domain Eukaryota; kingdom Metazoa; phylum Chordata; class Aves; order Charadriiformes; family Scolopacidae; genus Calidris; species Calidris pugnax. The sequence continues at coordinate 4,251,940 of NW_015090814.1, forward strand.
GATGTTGTGGAGAGTCATGGGTTCCATGATTTCCTCAGCTTTAGAAAGGGCTCGGGGGGGGATGTGTGTTTGAGTGGGGAGGCAGACTGATGCGATAACAATTGAGAGAGCTCCTTTCTGAGTGCCTTGAGAGCTGCAGCGCTCCGCAGAGAGCGGGGGTCCCGTGACAACTCCGCGCTGACACAGAAAGAATCCAATTAGTGGCCACTCCTGCTGTTGATACTAGATCTCTCCTCAAAAAAAACTTCCACCGTTACCACCCTCATTGTAATCCCAGCCACGGCGCTGATAATGCCATCAGGAGCCTGTTTGCAGGATGCCCGTTTAAATTTTAACTGTTTATCTTAGCAGATTTGGGGGATATTAAATTAGAAGGCACTGAATGGCACAGCTCACAAGAGCACGACGTGACACACGTGTCACCCAGTAGTTGTCCTTCTCACACTGGTTTTTCCTAACACCCCTGTGAGGTAGAGCTGCTGCAAGGGGGCTGCAGATTGAGTAGGGGGAGCTGTATGGACTTGGTGAATAACCCATTGAATTGTGACTGTCCCTGCCCTGCCATCACCTGTAGATCTTGTCCCTGCACAGCAACACGCGTGGAAAACAACGGGAGAAGGGGGTGGGAGGTGACACCATCCCTCCCCTTTGCTGTGCCCCAGCAGGGGCAGCAAGTCAGCCTGCTTCTCCCTTTAATGAATCCTTCATCATCACTGCCTTCCCAGCTGGACCAGCAACATTATATTTCACCCCACCTCCCTCTTCTTTTTCCCATCTTTCACTTGTCTCATTCCAACACCAATTCACCATTTCCATATGATCAGAGCACAGGAACTCTGGTGTCATTCTTAGCAAGTAGGGGACGTTCAACGCTCTTGTGTGCTTGCGTAGGGCTCTTGGCAGTGGAAAGACCCAGGACCTTCACCAGTGTCACCTCAGAATGCAACACAGGAACATACGAATTGTCAAAGCAATTTATTTTAGATGAATTATTTTAGCGTATTTTAGTTACATCAGTAGACTCCTTTTGAGAGGCCCCGCAAGATCTTTGCTTTTGTTTTGCTTGTTCATGCTCAGAAGTTATTTTTACCTAGTGAGAGTAATTCCCTTTTAATTTTTGGAGTCTTGAGGCTTTTATTTTCTGAGAAAACTACTACTTCTTTCATCTTCTGGTTTATGCATTGCACGCAGCAGATATGGTATCAGTGATTTCCCAGAACTTTAATTCCCACTTTCAGAACTTGCTCGAAAGGTTTGGTAAACCTTTGTTACTGTGTGTGCTCTATTAATCCTGGAGCTCTGAGCCTTCCCAGCCTTAGCCATCACTGATGAAACATTTTTGTAATAGTTGACCTTTTCACCCAAGATTTTATCATTACTTTCTTAAAATTTTGCTTTGATTTATTTTATAGCAAAAATTAACCTGCAATTGACTATAATTCTGTATTGCAGTTTTCATCATTCCCTACAACATTGATAATATTGCTGGTGCTCCAAACAAAAAACATACTCCTTTTCACCAATTTTATCACAGGCAAGTGTGTGACAGTAGCACCATTATATTCTGGAGGATTTCTAGGTGTGGTATGGTGTGCTATGGAAATCCAGGCTGTTTTGTAGATCAGTGCTGGATTATCATCTCCAAAATATTTCATGGCATTTCTAAATGGAAGCAACACACTGAAAGTCAATAATTTTATTCTGGTTTTGTTTTGTTAAAAAAGATTCTCTCCTGAAGTTGTCTGAGTTTAATTATGGCATCGCATGTTGCCATTTCTCTATGATGTGACTAACCCATCTCACCAGGAAGAGGAGCTGCTCCATGGCAGCTGTATTTTTGTGGTGCTTCACAGGAGGTGAATTCTGCTTGGAAAGCCCACAGAGAAGATGGGGAAGCCTTTGGCACTGGAATTCTGGAGAATAAATGTAACAGGGAGCTGAACATAGGGATTGTTTTTTCTCAAAAGCATCCATAAAAGCAGAACAGTGGTCTGTTCCAGTATTGTAATTGCAATGTGCCAAGATATTCATTATTCTAGCATGTGCACGGTTTAGTCTGTTTTCACTTAAAAACAGAAAAATGTGTTAGCAAGCCCATAAACCTCTGCAGAGCTGCCAACTCTCCTGACTTATCACTACTCTCATGATATTTAGCCTCCTTTGTAAAGCTTCAAGTGTTAGAGGCAAGATATAACGTGAGAAGTTCAGATCTCTCCTTTCTATATTATTTATTTTTTTTTTTTAAACCTAATCCTCCTGGTTGCTGAGGAAGCCAACTTACATGCAGCTCCAGAAACATGAAGAAAGCTAACGGAAATCCCAAATCTCAGTATGTAAATGAGTGCAGACTTTGTGAACAAGGTGGGTTTGTGTATGTTATGCCTGGCAATTAGAGAAAAAACCCACATTATTATTTTTTTTTTCCCCACTGAGGTTTACTGTAATCAGCTCCCCCCCCAAAAATTTCTGATCATTTGTCTGATAACTCTCATATCGTTAAAGAGGTTTTATTGCAATGCAGGGTGAGGCTTCGTAACTCTGCTCAGCCAGTGGAATAACTTGCTGCCCTGGAGAAACCCATCCCTGATCCTCCCATCCTCTGCCTCCAGCAGTGTGCTCCCATCTCCTCCTTTGTGCCAGGCTTGGCTCTTGGCTCATCTCCTGGCACGCTGAAGGAGCTCCATCAGAGCAGTGGGAAGCTGTGTTGGCTGCCCACCTAGTGAGCTGGTTCAGCTCAGCAAACAGACAGAAGGTCCACATGGAGCTGGTGGCTTGAGGTAAGGGAGGGAAAACTTGACCACCCTTTTAGAGGGATATGAGCCGTAAGATCACTTAGATACCTGGTGACACCTCACCCTGCCAACCAGAGCACTGTGTGTGTCTACAGGAGAAGGGGTGATAACAGACACATGCAACTAACTGTGCCAGTCTTGCCATGAGCAGAATGCTAATTATGCTCATTTCTAATTAAAAATATCTGTTTTTATGGAGAGGGTTGTTGCAGTGTCATTCAGAACATGGAAAGGCCTTGCATAGTGTTTCTATGTTTTTTTTAAGCCAACAAGTAGATTTTGGAGAGAAACTAATAAGTGCAGATAGAAAAGAGGAAAGAAACATGGGTGGCTGCTGAGCTGTTGCTCTTAAAAGGTGAATAAGATTCTGAGGGTGGGATCTAGTCTTCACAGCCAAAGCACTTGAGGTGGCCCTGAGTCTTAAATACTTATACAGCAGACACCTAAAGGCATGCTCTCTCTCTAATCAATAAAAAAGAGTCTCTCTGAAGGCATCCACACGCTGAAGTTACGCAGGCAGGATTTCTTCTTAGAAACCTTAGAATCATAGAATGGTTTGGGTTGGAAGGGACCTTAAAGATCATTGAGTTCCAACCCCCTGCCCTGGGCAGGGACACCTCCCACCAGACCAGATTGCTCCAAGCCCCATCCAGCCTGGCCTTGAACCCCTCCAGGGATGGGGCAGCCACAGCTTCTCTGGGCAATCTGTTCTAGTGTCTCACCACCCTCACAGCAAAGAATTTCTTCCTGAGATCTCATTTCAATCTCCCCTCTTTCAGTTTAAGACCATTCCCCCTTGTCCTATGGCTCCACTCACTGATCAAGAGTCCTTCCCCATCTCTCCTGTAGCCCCCTTCAGGTACTGGAAGGCCATTATAAGGTCTCCCTGGAGCCTTCTCTTCTCCCTGCTGAACACCTCTGACTCTTTCAGCCTGTCCTCATAGAAGAGATGCTCCAGCCCTCTGAGTGTTCTCATGGCCCTCTGGAGCTGTTACAACAGGTCTATGTCCTTCCTAAAGTCTTTCAGAGGCACTTGCCTCTTTCAGTTGCATGTGTAGGGATGGAGCTTACCCGCTTGCTTTACAAGGATTGCTAAGGAGCTTAAGCTAGAGGCACTTGATAGCATCTTGAGTTTCTTGGTGGGCTCACAGGTGAGCAATGTCATGGGTAAGCACTGTCTGTATTTGAATGGCTGTGATGCAATTCTACACAGCTCTTTAAGGTGTCTCTGATACTTACCACAGAAGAAAGTATGAAGCAGGAGCTGTGATTCACTTGAAGAGCCTAGGATACCCATTCTGTAGTAAATATAATTGAGTTACTGACTGTAGAAAGGCAACACTGTACTCATCCAAAGTGTCATCTGTTTCAGTGCTGGGTTATGCGGACAAGAAAAATTCCTGGTCTTTTTTTTTTTTTTTTCCCCTTATGTTGTAAAAGTTACAGGAAAATGTTTTAAAAATCACCCACTGTTGCTACTTGAAGGAGTGTCTTGAAGGGCTGTGGGGCAGACAAAGCTTGGGAGGATCAGAGATGATGTTGGTGCCTGCAAGCACTGAAGGTGTAGTGAGGAATAATGGATGATCTTACGGGGGTATGATGGTGGATGAAGAACAGAAGAAAGGCAGAATTGTAAACGATTCAGTACCCAAGTTTCTGGATTTAGCTATGCTAAATCCTTTGAGGATTATCTTCCACTGACTTAGCTGCCTCAGGGCATGCCAGCCACAAATTGGAGAACAGTAGTGCAATAACAAACTGAACAAGCTGTAAATAATCAGTACAGGATGCCTTTTTAACTATAACTTTTTCCAAGGACTGCAAAAAAAGCTAACAATAATCAATTTTAGAACAATATTTGAGTTTTGGTAACTTGTTAGCAATAAAGAAATTTGCATTAAGCCAACCTTTGTAGTAATTTTTAGCAAATATTGCCCTGGTGTCACTCTCCACTATTTTATTGAAGAGGATAGCTGTAATATCTGAGTTCCTGAATGTATCCCTAGTAAGGCACTTGTGAATTTACCTTGTTGTGATTTATTTTACATCTAGAGCCAATTTATGAACTGAGACTGTAACACTATCTGCTTGGCCACCATTGCGTAGGATTTAGGGAGACCATTACCATAGTTTGACCAATAAAAAGGTTCTGAACTTAACCCAAGTTTATCTGCAAGACATTCCAGTAGTTTCTTTTATCTCAATATCAGTAGAGGGTTGACATTTCTTATCTCACTGGAAATTTCAATCCATGGCTGGTGTATAGGCTCACAGAGGAAGGCTTCCTGTGCTCTACTGCTCTCCAACTCCGAAGCACAAAAGGCTGCTGACTTAGTTTCTTGGTTTACTTCTGCTTGGTATGGAGAATTCCTCTAAAGCATGGGTCCTCTGAAGTGAGGAAGGGCAAAATGAAGAGACTTTGAGGGATGCATGGTCAGGGATCTCCAGGTTTCTCAAAAAAACCAGCAAATATTTCAACATAGAAGGATGAGCAGCCACAATGATGTGTCAAAACAGGTACATCCCTTTTTAAGGTATATTCTATTTTATGAAGCTCTCATCCAATTTTCCCTTTCACTAAACTGCTCTGCAAACTCTTCTTCTCCACAAATCTGTTTTTCTGTTGCATCTCAGCAACTTGTGAAAGGTTTGACATGCAATATAACTATATGTCAAGAAATAGGTCTGTTCTACAGGTACTTGTTTTGGTCTTGGGTACCTTAAACATAAAAAAGAATCCTACCAAATCCTGTGAATTCTTCAAAGTGGAGAATAGTTGCCAGCATGGTCTTGAAAAGCGAGGTAAAATGGTCATGACTAGGTAGAACTGAGGTCCATACTGTCTTGGGCAAGTGACATTGTGCAACCATGCCCTGGGCTTGTCTATTTTGAGGAAGCCTGTCTACCTTGTATGTAAGCCTGGAAAATTCATGGCTCTTCTTGGCAGCTGGACAGCATGAGCAGTGTGAGAAGACCTTGTGCACTTTGTTTATTGGTCCTTTTTTTTTTTTTTTTTTTTTTTGTGTATGATTGAATTTTGAAAAGTTCAAATCCCAGTGATTAGAGGTTGGACTGAAAAATATTTGAGCTGGTATTCAGACAGACATATTATCAAGTACTCTTAAAGTGACCTTAGACCCCATGTTATTCGCTTACTTTGCTGTCGTTATACATGAATTTCATTGCTCATCTTTTCATTGCTCATAGACGTGTAAGAATCCTTGGTCATTGTCAGAAGCCTGCAGAGTTATTGGAGAGAACCGCGTGTTGAGGAGCTTCAATGTACTCCTATGTGGTGAGCAAGCCCTGCAATCATACTCAGGAGTAGACCTACCACACTGCTGACTCTCTGTTGGTCTCCCTTTGGGTGTTGGTTCAAGGTCTCTTTGAATAAAGCTGCTTTCAACATACTCTGCACTGGTTACCAAGGCCATTGACATGAGCATCAGTGGCTCTGGTTGGGATGAGCGATGCTACTGCTGCGACCTCTCTGCTTCATTGCTCTGCTGGAGACTGCTACTGGAGTACATGCACACACCTCAGGGGCAAAATCCAACGCAGAACTACTTTTTAATTTGCCACAAGAATGTTTTCTCTTCAGTCAGAGACAGTTCAGGTAACGAACAAGAGTCAGTCAGCCATTTTACATTTGCTGCACTAATACAGCTGTATGCTGAACTGTGACACCAGTGACAGTGTACAGCTCTGACAGTGGAAAAGAGATGTGGAGCATCAGTGTGTTGAATGTAGTACATATTTGAAATATTCACTGGGTTCTTTGTATCCAGCTACCTATAGCTGCCAGAACTTCCACTTTGCCCCTGCTTGCAATAGAAGAGTATGCTGGGCTTTTGAGATTGGAATTGATCTCAGTAACGTGTTGATTTATGGGTCTGGGGTTTTTCGAATTCACACCTTACTGTCAAATGACTCATCTTCAGAAAAAGCATTGCAGAGAGTTTGGATGACAGCCTAACACAGGGCAGTGCAGGTCTCCAAGGGTGCCTCACCCCTCTCTTCCAGACACCTTGCTGAGTCACATCTGGTATGAAATGTTGAGTCCTTGTCTCAGCCCTTGTCTCAAAGCTCTGAGTGGGCCATTCTCATTGTTTGAAGACATTTTTTGCCCTGCTTCATCATGAGTCATCAACATCTACACCTAATATGAACAATGGAGGTTGAAAATTCAGGTAGGCAATGAAGTGCCATTCTAACACTATAGATAGAAGCATCACAAAAGAGTCTGAGTGAAGAGGCAGCTTCTAAAACTGATGGAGTAGGAGTCTGAATCACAGCTGATAGATCTCCTGAAGGAATGTAGACCAGATTTGGCAGGTGGAGGAAGGAAAGAAAATGCTTCCTCTCCCTCCCTCAGTGGCACTTCGGCGTGCTTCTTGCACATACCCATTGATCCATCCACATACCCATCTGCTCAAAGGTGTACTTAGTGTACCAATACCTATAGTTGCTGTAATGGACACAGGGAAGTGGTAGTGTCAAAGAGGAGCTAACCTGTTTTCTCAGTAGTTTGAAAATGACATACATGGAGACCCTGGAAGTCCTGGAGTGCTGGAAGAAAATTCTTTCTTCCTTAGAAGCTTCATATAAAACAAAAGTCTTCTACTTCGGTTAAGACACATATGTCCTGGGAACTGTTCAGCTTAAAACACACAGGATGGAAGACTAGCTTGGGCACCATGTGTTATTTAATTTGCAAAGGCTAAAGGTATTATTTCTTTTTGCTGTTTCTATGTGTCCCTCATATTTTTCCCCATTTGCTCTACAGTGCATGAACTGTTTTCCATTTATACTTTTATCTTTCAATTTTTCTACTTCAAGATCTTGTGTTCAATGCTGTCAGGAAACTGCTTTAAATAAAAGTGTGGAGTGATGTGGAATAGTTTTAATGAAAGCCAAAAGAATGTGAACCTAATCTTTTTCATAGGAAGTTTTGTTCTGTTCCATCCTGTGCCCTGCTTAAACACATTGGCCTTTTTTGACCTTTTCCTTGATGAAGGTTAAGTGGGAAATATCTTGGCTGCAGCCTTCCCAGCTTAACCAGAAAGACTTTCCATAGTTCATGTTTACTTTCCCTGCTATGGGCATTCATCTTTCCTGACTGAAAATTGTTAAACTGGATTTTCAGAGAGAAATTAATACCTTGTGGCAACGATGATGAAGTGTCAAGCCTTCCTCTCTCATGTCTCCAGCTCTGTTTTGCTAGTGATGATTTTACCAGTCCTCTTGGTAGAGATGAACAAATCTCAGGAGCAAATCTCTGTTTGGTTAATGGGTTCCTCCTAAATGTCTTCCTTATTGGCACTAAGAACAAAGGTAAAGAATTGCTACATTTGCAATTTATGAATACTGCTTCTGCAAAAACCTAGGAAGGTTGTCGTGTTTTACATCTCTATCTGGGCATCTTCTGTGCCTACTAAGACATATGCAGAGTGAAACAGAATGCTCTTGGCTAGTGAGGGGGCTGTTCCTGATCCTTGGTGTGTTCCCTCTAAAATACTTTGGCTGTCTACCTGTGAAAGAGTTTCAGAGAGAGGGGATCTATGTCCTCAGGACACTGCTGCTTTCAATGGAAAGGTTGTTGAGCTCTTCAGTTATCACACTCTTGAGAGGAGAGGGGTCTGAACCTCTCCCTCTTGTCCTCAGTCCCAGTAGTAACCATCACAGAATTCTGCAGTTTGTGATGTCTCCTTTTGTTATGTTACAGCAAATTGTGTTCCTTGGGGCTTTGTTATGGGAGACACCACAATGTGGAAGACAGTATGAGAGTTGACTGTGTAGCGCAGGGAAAGAACCAACCATTCTTTAACCTCAAATTTCATTTTTGGTTTAGTTCTCAATTTAATCGAGCCTCTTCTTGCCCCCAAACCCCACAATCGTATGATTAGCACTATGTTCTTCCATAAATAATCTGAATGGGGGTGTTCAAGTAAATTCTTTATCCCCGTGCCAAAAATAAGGAAAGTCACCGTTTCCTGTGCAGAGAATACACTCTCAAACAGGCTCCTTACAAACATATTAAACATCTTATATACTCACAGAATGATCCCTGGAAAATTCAGGTTGGAAGGGATCTCGGTAGGTCTCGGATCCTGCTCAAACTAGGCTCAGCTATGAGATGAGATCCAAGTGATCAGGGCTTTACCCAGTTCAGTCTTGAAAACCCCAGAAGATGTAGAGTGCACAATGTCTTGTAGCACAACTTGGTGTGCTACTTGACTTCGTCACAGGGAAAAAGCTTGTTTTATTTATATCCCATTTGACTCTTGTTTCAGTTTATGCACATTACCTCTTGCACTCCTGCCATGCGCTGCTGTCTCCTAATGGAGTTGGCTCTTTCTCCTTTATAATCTTCTGTCTAATGTGACCCCAGGTCCTTCTCAGCAGCACTATCCCTCAGCCAGTCCATCCCCAGCCCGTATCATTGCAAGAGATTTGTCCTTCCCAGATGCAGAACTTCACATCTGTCCATGCTGAATGCCATAAGGTTTCTGATGACCCGTTTCTCCAGCCCACCTGGGCCCCTCTGAATGGCAGCCCCGTCTCAAGAAGGTCCACTTCTCCCCCAAGTTTGGTGTCATCCTCAACCTACGTGCCAGTTGCTTACTTTGCTTAAAACATTTACCATCAAGTTATTGTTTTCATTATTTTACTTTAAGTTTTACTCTTGATTTTTGTCCTGAGTTCTCAGTGTCTTGAGTAAACTGGATGTTTATAAAAAGCAGTGTATTGAAGCAGACATCCATTCCAGCTTGTAATTTGTTCCTTATATATGCAGTTGCTCTTAATTCACCTTTAAATAGGTCTTCCAGTTACAGGGAGCTGCAGGACAAATACTTCTCTAAAATATATTCACATGGGATGGTCTTCATCCTGTTTTTGACCAGGTCTGTCACAACATCTATCTTCTTCAAAGAATGCCTTTTAAATTTCTATGGGTTTCTGTCAAGCCCAACTAAACAGAGTGTTGAAAACTACTATTTAAAATGTATAAACTAAAACCATGCAAGAGTCTTTAGTTTAGGCTTTATTTTCAGTCATGGGTTTTTATTGCCTTTTTCAGAAGTTTGAGGGGACTTTAAGTGAACTTTTTGAGTCCTGAAATAGATCCATTTCAAACAACTGCAGCACACAGGCTGGAGTATTGAAACAGCCTTTAAAATTTTGCATCTCTTATCAGTGATATTGTTTCCTCTGAGTTCCTTGCTGCTCTTCAGCGGCCCTGGCAATGCTGCCTTCCCTCATCTTCATGTTGCTTGAAGCTCCTCCTGTAACTTCATTGTCAGTTCACAGTAGTGGTGGTTCTTACATGTCTATCTAACTTTAGAACTGCTAATTAAAACAAGCTAATTTTAGTCCAACATGCACATCTTATTGATGCATGTATTGTCCTTGAAAGTTATTTTAAAATTCTGTTTGTTGCCAGATAAGGAGTTAACCATCAGAGCTGAAATTTATAAACTTAAAACATACGAAGTCCAAAACAGATTAATGATTATTCTGGGTAATTCTGTTTCCCAGCCAGCTTGTCTGATTTCTACCTGAGTTCACTCATACCTGCCCTCTTAAAAAGCTCCCTGCTGTCTGAGCTTCAGAACTTTGTGAATGGCACTGAACGTTCAATTCATTCAATGCCAAGCGTTTTATTAGAAACATGTTACTTCTACCAACCTCTGGTAGTACTCTAGGAAACACAGTGTTTTGGGGCAAAATATCTGAATCGCTTTTTTAGTGAGAAGGTTGTTTGGCATGTAAGAAAGGAGATCAACTCATACATTAATGCAAGTGATGTGACCACCTGCACCATACAGCCAATTCTTGATAATTTAGAATGGAATATGTGTTTCCTGAAGCTTGGACCACATCTGAGAGTGAGAGCTCATCTGAGACCACATCTGTGTCAGAGTTTCACTGTGTGAGGAAATACAGAGAAAGGAACTTCCATGGATTTTTATAGGGTTGTGGTAAAGGGGAAAACTTCTGACAGTTGTTTATAGGGTTTAGCATTGAAAATACTCAACCTAAACTTCAGTAACATTTACTTTCTAAAACCTGGTTACTGTCCTGCTATTTTTGACCTTTCCAATGAATTGAGCTGCTGGCAAACATGATCTGAGTCAGTTTTTGTCCACCTTTCTTCACTATCCATCATCTTGTAGCTTCTTGTTGGTAACCAAGATGTGATAGCAGTCATCACCACAAACCTGAAACTAACAGTGTGTCTAAAATGGCTTTTATTGACTCTCTTAATCAGCGCAAACTTGCTTATATAGATTTGTTGAAGCTGACTCAACATTCCTTAAATAAACGTGACACTGGACCCACACCAGCTTTGCAGCCGTGTGGTGAAGGTACTCCCATAGAACAGAGGTCTGTGTGACCACTTTCATGTGGAGGATGTTTCTAATTTCTTTGGCAGTGCTCTTGCAGCCACAAGAGCTTTGACCATATAATGAACCACAGAATCATAGAATGGTTTGCGTTGGAAGGGATCTTAAAGATCATTCAGTTCCAACCCCCTGCCCTGGGCAGGGACACCTCCCACCAGACCAGGTTGCTCCAAGCCCCATCCAGCCTGGCCTTGAACCCCTCCAGGGATGGGGCAGCCACAGCTTCTCTGGGCAGCCTGGGCCAGGCTCTCCCCACTCTCACAGCAAAGAATTTCTTCCTGAGATCTAATGGTTGAGCACTTCCTAGAACCTCCTCAAGAGAATGAATTGTCTTTTTCTGAGCATGACAATTTGGACACTGAAACTCTGAGAAGGCACAGGTTTCCTTCTTGCCACCTAGTTAGGTCTACTCTTAGCTTATCAGGGCAATTAGTCTGAAATGCAGTCTTAGAGTCCTCACTTGCAGCTTGGAGCCTCAACACAGATCTTTATTCTGTACTGACCTGTGATCTCTGATGCTTCGGAGTGATTTCAGAATCACTCCTCCCAGCTGTTGCTCTGTTCGTCTCCTGGAGGTTTGAGGTGCCATTGCAGATAAAGCTGAATGTGCTCCCTAGCATCTTCTCAACTAATCCAATCCATAGATCTGCTTGTTGATGTAGACTGATGTAGCCAATTAATTACAATTTAATTTAATAATTAATATGCCTGGCTATAAACAAGGAACACTGGGGAGCTTTCCCATTGGGACAGATTTGCATTTTGCTCTCTCTGTAAGAGGAGAGTTACCTGGGCCAGAGATGGGGTATCAAAAATGGGACAGCTTTAAGAACTAACTTCTTAATTTAACTGAGTGCAAGTTTTCAAAAGAATGTAACAGTACCTTGTGTTTTACTGGTGTTTTGATATTGTGCTGTACTGTATACCGTGACACTAAGGGAAGACTGCTGATACCAATTTTCTTGCTTTTATGCTTCAGGAAAAGTTAACAATGAACAATACAAAAGCTGAATGAAAGAAAATAGACCCAAGTTTTTTAAGACCTAAAATAGCTTTTCTAACCAAGAGCTTTCACAGTCCTTCATGTTGCTGCAGAAACTCAAAAAATCTATGTTTAAAAAAAAGTTCCTTGGAAGAGGAGGCTTAACGTAGCTGAAGCTTGACTCTAATCTAATTTAGATTTTGTGAGTAGGACATGGAAAAAAATTTTTGTTAATAAGAACTAGATTCACCATCATGTTTTAATAAGGGAAGTGAATGTTTGTTCTGTGTGTGTGTGCGTGGGAGGCACCACAACAGAAGGAAATCCCTGTATCCCTACTGTTAGAATTTTAAACTTAGTTTTCACTCTTTTGAACTTCAGGAATTGCCCGTTTTTCATTTCTTGATAAGGACTTCCATTAGTATAGCAAACTACGCAGGTATGAGAGAGGCAGTGCAACCTCTAGCTCCCAGCCAATCCACCAGTTCTTTCACCTCCATCTTCAATCTACCTATGTCAATATGGTAATATAAGATTCAACAAAAGATTAATTTTTTTTTTCCCCAAAATTGACTAGCATTCTGTATTGTGTAATATACTGAGGGTGCGAAATGTCTCTGGGTAGACCAACAAGTCACCTTTTTGACTGATAAAACTATATTCCCACTACAGCAGTGGTGCTTAAGGATAAGGGTGTAATAGATACAAATTCATCCCATAATTCCTTTAACCTCAGTAAATATATTGCAAATGTTTAGTGTCTATTGTGGTAACATAAAGCAGAAGTTTTAATTAGTCTAAACAAAACAAATACATAGAGTTTTTAAGTGTGTTTCCAATTTCAGAAAGATTTCTCATAGATTTGCCTTTTCTTTTTTTTTTTCACATCTTGAATCAGACATGAGCAAATGTGTTTGTGTGTGTATTTTCCCCAAAGCACTGAGAAGAATGTCGTGTGAGAATTATCTTTTCCATTCACAGTCATGCTGCTATTTGGTCACATTTCAATCCACTGGAAGAAAAAAAAAAAGAAGGTAGAGGGAATTGAAAGCACAACAGAGCTGCTTAAATCAGTTCAAACTTCAATGGTGCTGCAGCCCTTAACAGAAGGCAGAGCTCAGTTGTATTTATGGAATGGTTCCACATTTCCAAAAAAAATTAAAAAAAGGAATAAAAAAAATTAAAAAGCAATGACATTAGCAAGATAACACAAAAGATTTATTACTTATAATTCTTTTCCTTCTGTCTTTTTCAAATAAACTTGTGTATTCTCCAAATCAGAGAGGTAAAGTTTCCAGCAAGTACTCTTCCTTCCCTCCTTCCTTGCTTTCACATGTTTCAATTTCCTAAATTGCTCCTTAAATATTGAAATTAAGGTCGCCTTGCTTTCTGATTCATTGATTGTGGTGACATTGTTCTTTACATCTGGAAGGCGATAAGGAGTAGTCAGGTTTCAAGTCACAGTAACTTTGTTATTTTAAGTGCCGAAATATAGGAAAAGCTGCTTTATTAAACCCCTAAGTTATTTTTCTTTCTGGAGCAACCTTGTCTGTAGTTTGTGTTTCTCGCTAAACAAAAGGCTGGTTTTGGCTGCTGAAAAAACAAACCTGCCAGAACAGTAAGGCAAAGGGAGATGCTGATATTTTATCAGCTAAGAAAGCACACACATAATTGGGGGCTCATTAACCCTCATCAAGTCACATCTAAGAAATTTCCTGCTCTACCTCCCCCTTCAAGTATTTTGAGTAACAGTTAACATTTTAAGTCTATTTTGTGGCTGCCAGAGTCTACCAACCACCTAAACTGAGATAGATACTCTTTAAAATGCAAATTATTTATTTTCTTCTCCCATGATTGCATAGCAGAAACACAGGCATATATTACATCCTGAGTTATAACAATTTGTAATAGAAGTCAGTTTTGAGTAATATCAGGTTCAGTCTATTTCAAGAAGATTCTGCCACCCTTATGGTGTTTCTAAAATCAGTCATATTTACTTCCACTTTCCTCAGTGATTAATTCCATTGGAACGAGGATAATGGGAGTATCCCCCAATCCTATACTTCTATTCAGTGTTGGAACACTTAACGAATCAAACCCTTTAGTTAAACAAGAGTAGGAAAAATTGCAAGTTAAATGTAAAGTGGTTTGCTGTGTTTCAGAACTTAATTAAATATTTTCTATTATTTTAGACTATTTTTAATATATTTGTATTGGCTACTACTTTAACATTACTGTATTCTTATTTCAATTAACTTAGTAGTAAAATTTTCAGTTTGGCTTTCTACTTCTAATTTAGAAAGGAGAATTGCCCTTTGTTATTTTCAAATGTGAGAGTTGTGTCCAGTTTTGTCACTAGCTACCTAAGTGCTTGAGAACAGACTTAAATCTGTATTTTTACAACATAACAAAATAGATTCATGCACCAGGCTAACATATCTTTCCAAACGGAGGCTGAAATACTAAAGTAAGTTTTTAGTCATATCTACGAAAATAATGCTGAAAAATTAAATGAGCCGAGATTATTGTCTCAGGAGAGAAAGATGTGTATAGATTAAATTTGTTCAATTTAAGGGTTTTGCTCATCGTTGTTAAAAGCCACATTTCACACTTCAAAAAGGTGACACCACAAAGTTTTCTTCTGCACAGTTTCACCCAGAATTGAGGGGAAAGGGTTATTTTATGACTGGTGTTGAATTGTCCTTTTCATGTCCACTATATTGATGATGGAACTTCTTATAGTAGGAAATCTTTAGCAGTAAGTGATAGAAGCTCTTTAGAAATTAGTCTACTGAGATAATCCCAGTGAGTTATGAACATCTAGAAACCTGTGAGATCAGTTTTAACCACAGAATCACAGAATGGTTTGGGTTGGAAGGGACCTTAAGATCATCCAGTTCCAACCCCCTGCCCTGGGCAGGGACACCTCCCACCAGACCAGGTTGCTCCAAGCCCCATCCAGCCTGGCCTTGAAGCCCTCCAGGGATGGGGCAGCCACAGCTTCTCTGGGCAACCTCTTCCAGTGTCTCACCACCCTCACAGCAAAGAATTTCTTGATCTGCATAGGCTGATCCATTGTGGCTTTTTAAAACAATAATTGTTTCCATTGTTATGGCAATACTGCTGAATGAGTGGTGAAGTCAGTAATGGTAACAAATTGCTGGTGTTCAGTGCCTTTTTACTATTCTGTCTTCTGAACTTGTTATGAGCAAGGCTAGACAGCATGATAACAGTGCCAGGCAGTGGGAGAGCACTGTGTGTTCTGGAGCTCCCTTACGTGTCAATAACGGAGCTGCAGTTCTGAGAAATATTAGGATATATCCTTATTCAGAAATGCTGCTTACGGTGCCTACTGAAGGCAATGAGAAATACAAGGCCAGAGGAGAATCAAACACATAAATTGGAGTTGCTGAGGATGCTCTGCAATCGTTCCTACAGGAGTCCCAGCAAAAAGGTATTGGATGACTGGGATTGGATTCTCTTGTCCAATTATTGGCATTTGTGAAGCCAGCCACCAAAATGTTTTCCAGGTCATCCTGTTTTCAGTGAGTTACTGCTTCAATCATCTTGCACTCCTACCTTGTGTGTAGAGTATTTAAACCCTGGAAATGCTAAAGCACTTCATGCACACAGAAACCACTGAGCTCTCCGCTGGAATAAATTGTTTCTGGGTGAAATGGGAAGCTGCTGCATAAGGACATTCTTCATCCAGGGTTGGTCTGAGAAAGCAATGAAAATGTCTTTGGTCGAGTCTGGAGAAAGATGTGGGTCTTGTATTTTCCTTTTCTTCTGAAAGACCTCCCTTCTGGCATGAAACTGAGTACGTAAATCCAGGACTGACTCAGCGATGGAGTGAGTCACACACAACACTTCCTGCAGTCCCTCAGGTCTCCCTTGGAGACTTTGTGACTGTGTTTCTTTTGTGAACTTAAATAAGATCGTTGCAGCCACAGGACATGGTAACACTCATGTATTACCACTTCTGGAATGATTTGGAAAACTCTTAATCACCAATACATCCCAGGTATGGAAAAAGTCCTGCACATAGTAAACCCTCCTATGGTTTATTGGTTATCTGTGTTATATGGAGAGGATTTCTCTCACTGTCACACACACACCTACACTCCTCAAAATTCCCAAACTGCACTATCCAGCAGTATCTAGACACCTGCTGTTCAAAGGCTGAGCAGTAAATACTAATCTTACTTTACAGCACTCTGTAAGCCTTTGCCACTGTGGGATGCTATTAAAGTCTCCATCTGTACCACAGGTTGGAAATGTGTTGTGGCAAGGTTCTGGACTAAGGCTGTATTCAGAATTGAGGTGGTAAATGGTGCACAGAAACCTGAAGAAGAAAAATGAAAGAAAGAAGAAAATTGAAAGTGCTCCTGCAATTCCTTGAAACATAGCAACATTTAGAGAAAATAACAGGTCCTTTTCCCACAGAATAGAATTATGACATAACCTCCTCTCTTAAGTCATAATGAACTCGTTGGTGTACCTAAGGGAAATTATTGCATTTTCATATGCTCATGAATGTGGAAAACAGGGATCTGGAAAATTTGACAATGGTAGCTGTCACCTCCATGTGGATTTTTCTGCTTTGTCATAGACCAGTTCAATGCCCACTAAGTAAATGGAAAGATTCCTGTTGATTCTGGTGCTGTTGGATATGTTCTTCTGCAACATCGTCCAATGGCTTATTTCGTCATCACTCTGCTTCATCATCCAATGTTTTTACTCTTTTGTATGTGTAGGTAAAGAAGTTCCTAAAGCCAGTGTTTCACCCCAGCTTGCTCTATTAGATGATTCTTGGTTTCATCTTCTCATTTGTCTGAAACTAACATCTTAAGTGCAGTGGTGAGCAACAAAGAAAAGATTAAAAAAATCATGGATCCCTCACAATGAAAGAAGGAGATGCTTTCATTGTCCACAGTCAGATTGTTGATTGTGAACAGGAATGATGTGAAGATTGTTTTTAGCATCTTCTCTCAGTTTCAAATGCTGTTCTAACCATTGGTTTTTTTATTAGCTTATTTTCATGTTGATAATTTTTTTACTTTATTTTCTTTGCTATTGCAATCTTGGCCATTAGAAAACACTTTCCTTCCAAATGTTCTTTTGCCCAATTTGTTTCCCCTAACAACAACAATAATAGGAAAAAATACTCATTTTTTATAGCAATTTAAGGGCCAAAATTCATCCTTTGGTACTTATGTGCAGTCACACTTTCAGAGGGATTTGCACTCACGTTACGAGGCTAAAAATCTGGCTTGTGTATCACAGCCCACCCCTCCATGTAGCTGCAACAAGTAACTGTAATAAAACATAGTAAACCTTCATGTATTTTTTTCAAAATGGAGAGAATAATATGATTAATCATCTTCTAGCGTTTGCCTGTCTATCTCACCTTCACATCCTCTTGTACTGTGGTTGATGACTGATGTTTTGTTGCATCATGTGCTTGAATCATAGAATAGTTTGGGTTGGAAGGGACTTAAAGATCATCCTGTTCCAACCCCCTGCCATGGGCAGGGACACCTCCCACCAGACCAGGTTGCTCCAAGCCCCATCCAGCCTGGCCTTGAACCCCTCCAGGGATGGGGCAGCCACAGCTTCCCTGGGCAACCTCTTCCAGTGTCTCACCACCCTCACAGTAAAAAATTTCTTCCTAAATCTAAATCTCCCCTCTTTCAGTTTAACACCGTTACCCATTTTTCTGTGGCTCCCTTCCCTGATCAAGAGTCCCTCCTCATCTCTTCTGTAGGCCCCTCTTAAGTACTTGAAACTTGGTCTAGCTAATAACAGTAAGTGGAAAAAAGGTGTCAGTTGTGAATTCTTGGCCTTTCCTTATACCATAGATTTTACTGGGGGAAAAAATTGCTGTAACATTGCTGTGCACTCACCCAGCTCCTGTGGGAAGGGGCCTGGTGCACTCACCCATCCCTAGCACTGGTCACTGAGGAGTTATTGCACTCGGAGGGATGTTCCTGCCTCCTATGATGTGGTCAAAGGAGGGCTTATGTGGCCATTGGGACAGAGAAGTTGTATTGACTGTGACTGATTGTGAGAGTACTTTTTTTAATTCCTAGCTTCTTGGTTCAAGCAATATACATGCCCAAGAGTGTTGAGTGTATCCACAGAGAAAGGCAGGTCTTCATTAGTTGCCCATAAATTTATATGACATTAATGGTGAGCAAAAATGTTCAATGGTAGCTAATGAGAATCACAAAGAAACCCCTCGGTCTGATTATCCTACCTATTATAGCACTGCTAAAAAATAGTCTCCTATCTATCCTACCTATTATAGCACTGCTAAAAAATTGGAAGCCAATCAACAAAAAATACATTATTAAAAGCTGGAGAGATCAGTCTTTTAAAGAAATAGAGCCAAACCCCCATATTAGGTAATACAATAATAACATTATTTTTCACGTCTCCAATTATTTCATACCTATGAATTTTTATTGTATATTAAGAGTGTTCAATCTGGATTCCAGGCTTAATTTCAAGATGAAATTTTCAAGTGGAAATCCCAGAGGACCTATTGGTTTTCACGGCCACTACCAACTTAAAGTCCTAATGGCACATTGGTTTGTGTTCTGATTTATTAGGAAGCAGGTTTAACTGAATTTATTGTCTGGAATCTAAATAAGTCTTGCTGGATTTTTGCTTTGCACCTGTGGAAGCAGCTTTAGAGAGCTACTGCCCTCTGTAGATACTGTACACCATCAGTATAACCTTCTCAAGAAAAGAATTAGAGAAGAAAGAGAATTGTTGATAAAAGAAGGCAATGGCAGCAGCAACTTTGCTGTAACCCTTCCCTGCTGAAATTAGAGGCTATGGTCCCAGTGAGGCTTATGGGACAGCTCAAAACCACATTATTTTATGTAATATCTTTCTTATTGTCTTGGGATATAGATATATTCCTAGAAATAACATATAGATAAATGCAAGTGATTTTTTTTTTCTTTAAAAATATTAAATTTATTGCTTAGAAATTGTTATAACTTTCTATTGACTTATTTATTACAGAAAAAAAAGACTGAACTGAGGAAGAGTGGAAAAATAATGACAATATTTCTTTCCTGCATAAGAAAAAGGTAAGATTTAGAGGACTGTAATATTGCAAGTATGTATTTTTAACACAATATTAACTATGAGGTAATTTGTTAATTTTCCAAATACTGGCAGCTTTGTATTTAAACTTGTCCAGACCTTCACAGTCTTGGCTGCCTAAAAGCAGGTGATTAAAAATTCACAATACTTTTGGAATAACTGAGACAACGAGTCCACTGCCAGGCACTGTATATCCCACTGTATTGACCTGTTAGAGAAGTAAAGGTTATATTTAATTTTGTAGCAGCATATTAGGTGCGTATGTATTTCAGATTCCTTGATTTACACTATCTCCATATTGGAGTTGTTGAAGGGAGGGTTCGTTCTTTGGTGTGTTTTTTTGTGCTTTTTTTCTTCTCACTCCATTCCCTGGAAGCTATAAATGCCCCAATTTTTTCTGGGATTTCTTTTTTTTTTTTTTTTTTCATTCCAGGTACCCAACTGTGCATGAAATAATGCTCCCCATATGTGTTCATTGTTCCCATTGCTGGTGCCTGTGCAAGTCACCAGAGCTTTCCTAATAAGGTTGGGTTTGACCTTTCAGCAGTTCTCAAATGAAGAGTCTGACTGCGTTCCTTATCCTCAGAACAGATAGACTTCCTTGCCACTGCCCTTATAAAACTGCTCTAAGAAACACTAAAGCAGGCTTGTTCCAAAACCAAAGTCAAACCCCAGAGCTGTTCAAGAGCATGCAAAGCAGGAGGCAGCCAGGCTTTGGCTGGCCCTTCCAGAAGGGTGGTGTGCCAGATGGAGGGAGATCCTGCAGACAGGGAGCAGCTAGGCTGACAGAGAAAGACTTCACAATGGAGAAAATGAAAACCTAGAGAGAAGCCTTTTTGACTGATGGGCTGGATGAGGCAGGAAAACAGTCTGATGATTTTAGTGTCCACATGTCACAGAATGATATGATATGATATGATATGATATGGAGTTGGGAGGGACCTTTGGAGATCATCCAGTCCAACCCCCTGCCAGAGGAGGGTCACCCAGAGCAGGTCCCACAGGAACGTGTCCCGACGGGTCTGAATGTCTCAAGAGAAGGAGACTCCACCACCTCTCTGGGCAGCCTCTGCCAGGGTTCTGCCATGTCGAAGTGAGTGTTCACGATGTATGTGCTGAGGTGGTGGGGTGGTGGCCCTCAGTTCTGCTCCTTTCTTGTGACTACACTAGCAGCAGTGTGACAAGACAGGGAGCCAGGTGACAGAGCTGGCCCACCTGAAAACTGAAGGGCTTGCCAGTTGGCTGGTTTGCTTATGGCTGGCAGGATTAATACTTGGTCAGATTAGTTCTTCCAACCCCAGGAGCATGCGTGCTGGCACATGCTGGAGAGACCTGCTGCCAGGATGGGAGGGGAAGGTGATGTCTCCTCTGTCAGAAGCTTATGACTACTTGAGGCTAAAGGAATGTGAAACCACTGCTCTGGCCAACGAAATATCTCCTGTGTTCATGAAAATAAATGAAACAGAGCTCTTTTTCCATCAGGGAAACTTTCTCCTGACTGGAGTCGCCTGTGACATCCTGCATCTCAGTGGCTGCCCAGGTCAGAAGAGGAGAAAGTTGATATGCACTGATTGGTTCTTGGAAGGAAGGTCAAAGAGAGAAGACAAGCGAGGAACTTAGATTAATGTAGTAGTTACATTACAGTTGCCTAAAGACAAAATGCACTCATTTGAGCTAATTTATACATGATTTTAATATTACCTTATTTTAGAACAAAACATATAAACGAATGAACAATTATGAATCACAGAATGACAGAATCTTCATGGTTGGAAGGGACCTTTGAGATCATCGAGTCCAACTATAAACACACACATGAATGAACAATTATGAATCACAGAATCATCATGGTTGGAAGGGACCTTTGAGATCATCGAGTCCAACTATAAACACACCCCTCCCCCCCCCGCCAAAAAAATGAAACACCAAAAAAACCACAAAACAAAACACCCAACCCAACAATCTCGGGCACTAGAGCATGCCCCTCCCCCCCAGAAAAAAACACCAAAAAAAACACAAAACAAAACACCCAACCCAACAATCTCGGGCACTAGAG